>NC_053518.1:6058750-6361500 GCF_016920715.1 Anopheles arabiensis
CAGCATTACGGCGAGCGGTCGGCTCGAAGCCCCTCGTACAGCCGGCAGTCCCGGGCGGATAAGGAGTACGGGCGTGGCGAGCCGGCGAAACAGGATCGGTCGCGACCGGAAGCGAAACCAGTGAAGCGACGATCGTCCAGCAGCGGCTCTTCGAGGAGCGGCAGCAGCGAGCCGAAGGAGAAGAGGAAACGTAGAAGCCCGTCGTCGAATTCGGTGGACTCGGACAGTTCCTCCACCTCCAGCTCGTCCAGCGCGTCGGACGAACGGGCTAAGAAGCGCAAGAAGAAAGCGTCGAAAAAGAAATCGAAGAGCAGCAGCAAATCGAGCAAGAAGCGGAAGGACTCCGTTTCCTCGGACGAGGGAAAGCACCGGAAGAAGTCGAAGGGGAAGAAGAAGAAAAAGAAGCATTAAACTTTAGATTAAATGCATTTGGTGGTAATTAAACTATCTGATGGATATTGCGGTTTGAAAGGAAATAAAGCAACGGAATTTGCGCACATGTGCTATGTGTTAGATGAATAAATTTTGAATTAGTGTGACCAAAATGATTGCAAAAGAAAGGCTTTTCTTGTATTAGATGATTTAAATAGGGTTTGAAACGGTTTGAGAATAATTTTTCTTTCTTAAATTCATTTTATCGAATTTTCACATCTCCTGTATGGACTATGGGCGAGAGCTGTTCATTCAATAGGACAAATATCCCATAATTCAACCACTGTGGATAACTCATCGTCGCTCTTCGGTCAAAATGGACAGTGAACCACCGAACTGGTCATAATTGGCGCTTTGTCAAACGCTGCACATACGTCAAACGGCCGAAACCGAAACGGGCAAACAGAAAAAAAGTTGTGCTCGACCAAGGTGGGTGTGCGTGCGCGTCGTCCGTCGTCATTTCGCGAGCAAATTTTCACACTTTAGCTTAAACGTTCAGCCCCCTGCCGAAAGTGTGTGCGGCTCCTGTTTGTAGTGCATGCAGCAAAAAACACACACCAGAAAACGGAAACGGCTCGTCGTTCGAGCGTGGAGAAGAAGCACAAAGCTGCTTCGTTTTGCTTAGAATCAAGGTGTGGTGCAACGTTTGTCTTTTTTCCCTCTTTCTCTAAGTGGGGGTGCTCCTGCAAATGGCGGAGTATCTTTAAATGCCAGCCTTTTTCTGCGAAAGAGCGAAGCAAACAGTCAAACCACGAGTGAAGAAATATTGTGAGTGTGGCGTGTCGCAACTAAGCGCGTGGATTGCATCGTAAAAATTGGAAAAGATTTTCTCACTCGCGAAACGAAGTTTTTGCTTCACGCAAATGGCCGCAGGCGGCCTCGGTGCGGTCTGCCACCGTCTAGATATCGATTGAGAAATCAATGTCGCTTTCGTTACCGTCGCTCCGTGTCACGGGTAAGGGGTGGGGTTAAAGCAAAAGCGATAAAGAAAACAAAGCAACCTGAGCGAAACGGGAAAGCGCGGCCACCGATTTTCCGATTTTCGATTGCATTTTCAAGTGAATGTTCCTTGTGTGCGCGTTTGCGCGTGTGTGTGTGTGCGTTCAATTCCATTTCTTACCACTTATTTCTTATACCATGTTCTGCCTACCTGTTTTTACAGCATCTCTTTTTTTTAGTGTGTTTGTGCGTACGCGCGTGTGTTTGTGTACTGTATGAAGTGTGATTAAGAAACAAAGTTGTGCACCATTTAGTAGCCGCCGAGTAACCGTTTTGTGGGAGAGCCAGGGGTGTGTTCTCCGACGGTAAAGAGAGGCACAGACCTCGTCCTCCATCGCCTCCGCCCCGTAGGAAAGTCGGCCATCAGCAGAGAAGGTGTTCGATAGAAAGTGGCAATAGATGCAATCGTGCGGAAAGAAATGAAAATGATTAGCGGCAACACTCGACGAGCTGCTTGCCCATCAGAAGCAGCAGCAGCAGCCGGAACGGGCAAAGCGACGTCCTGCAACCGAAGGCAATCATCGTCCACCGCCGCCTGCTGGTTCTTTGTTCCGCTGCTCGTCCTTGGGAGCTTACTGATTGATCAGGTGAGTGCGGTGGGGCGGGAAAGGAGGGTCCACTGTGTCACTGCGGTGCTGATGATTTATACATTATATTTTTAGGTAAAGGTTTTTTAAAAAGATCCAATGAATTAAATAATTCAGGGACAGCGGAAAAGACACAGTTGCATGGAAATTCAATATCGCAAACTGATGCTAAGCAGTACGGCGGCGGGTGCTTTATTATGAAATGTGATACATTAGAGCCAATGTGTCTGTCAACAGTTCAGCAAACCATTCCACACACAACTCACTGCATACATATTATGCAAATATCATCCCGCTTGAAAAAGTGCATCGATGCAACCTTTCCGCTATCGTTGAGGTGCATGTTTGTAAACAACACTCTCTGTGGTCCTTGTTGCAGCATCTTTTCCTTCTACCGCTGTGCAATTTGCATGATGCCAATAGAGAAGGTACGTACAGTAGTGTGTGTAGCATAGCACCTGTCGTGTCTCACCACCACAAAGGTCATGCAAAAGCACTACGTGTGTGTGTGTACCGCGCGCATACATAGATACAAGGCGGTGTGTGTCTGCTGCTGGTTTGCGCGTTTGACGTCACGATTTATGGCGCTTGGCGAATTCAACGGTTTTAGTTTTTCCTTTTTCCATTTTGCCATTCCGCCATTCCGGCTCGTGTTAGTTGGGGGAAGGATGAGCAGCAGCACCAACTTGCAAAGGTGCTTTTGGGGGGCTTGGGCTCTCTAATTGGATCCCTCCTCCCCATCCTCCCCATCATGTCTAGCCGCCCAACCAACTAACGAGTGCCAAGCCAAGCACTGTTTGCTCTGTTCGCTAGTGCGCAAAGCGCAACACAACATCATACCACATCGACCGTTTGGATGTGTTTGTGTGAGCACTCACACACAACCGCACATTGCATATGGAGGTCAATCCGCGCGTGAGGGGGGGCTTGGGAGGTTTTTTTTTGTGTGCCGTTTGCTCTACAGCGCTCCTCGGAATGCAATGGCTGGAAAAATGTTATGTTGAAAAGTGACTGGCCTCCGGCTGGTGAAAACAAACACACCCAAACACTTGAACCCTTCGGAAGGAGGGGGGGGGGGGTTGTGGAATGCAAGATTATTTATTCTTTTACTATTTAATTCGCTTGGACAAGATGGGAGAAGCTAGGAAGCAATGAAGCTTTTAAAAACAAAACATACAAAACCTAAGGCTAAAAAGGCGGAAACCATTCCCCCGATGGCATTGGCAAAGTGTGGCTTCTGGTTTGGGCAAAAATCATGGTCCAAAAATTGGTTTCACCGCCCAGAACCATCGATGCTTCGAACACTTTTCTTGCGGCAGACTTTACTGCGTCTTTTACAGCTCCGGTTCGTCACGCTTGACACGGATGACCAAAGTCGACGCGAGTTGTGATTTTAAGTCGCGGATGTGTGTTGCAGAAATCTGCTAAACTGTCTAAAAGCAGCTCCAATTTGAGTGTTCCACTACCCATTATTTGCCAAAGACGCATTTCACAACCATTCGGGGTTGGGCAGCGTGATGAAGAAGAGAAGAAAATTGTGATTTTTACCGGTCGGTCGTGTGTAGCAATTGTTACTGTAAACATGATTTTTCATCCCCTACGGCCGGGTGTTAATCGAGCGAATCAAATGCATATTATGCGGTCGATAGAGGGACGTAGTGTGGGGCTGATGTGATGGTGGCGTACGTTCGATAAACGTTTAGGCACACAAATGACAGCCCAACGCAGCTCGATAAGCGATGGCAAACGATTTGTTGGACGATGGAAATGTAGAAAACGTTTCTCATCCTTTGTGCCCTGTGCCTCCAACCGCCCCAAATGCAATCCCCATTTCAAATGCCAATATCATTCGACCTGACGTTTTTGCCTTTGATGCAGATTGATGTCATCGATACGAAGAACCATTTTGATAAGAGCTTCCCGGTTCCGGAATACCATCACAAGCCGATCAAAAGTGACCCTAAATGGCGACGCGTTTTTTTCTACGATCACGTCCTGTTAACAGCTCATCCAATCCTATTGGATTCTACTATTGAGAGAAGAGACCATTAACAATCGCCAATTGGCATTGAAATATACTGAGTCATTGCTAAAAATGGCAACAAATTCCGGAGCGAAAGGGGTGGTGCGTCGTTATCGTAAAACCATTTTTAATCGACTCCCTTTTCGAAAATGATTCATTTACAATGTACAAGGACGGCGCGTTGTGTTTGCTTTGGATGAGGAAGCGGATAGATCAGATTGCAGCTCGCTCAAGCTCTGTGTAGAGTGCTGCAGGTGTTTCACTATCGATGGTGTTTAATCGTGTCCACCCTTCTTATCAATGTTTGCGCACAATTGCGATGCATCATGCAGGTGTGAGCTGTTTGAGTGAACACCGGTAAATGTTCTGACGGCTTGCGATAAGTAATTTAGAAGGGAATGTGCCTGTGCAGTTGCTCTCAAGGTATCAAATAAGTGAACAAAATTACTAGCCTTCTCATGACGGATTGTAATTTAATGAAAAAAGGACACTCCAGACCTTCACCCATTCTTCCATATTGAGGACAACTATTCTAAGCACTCCACCGGGAACTACGCGAGCCCAAAGGACACTTTCTGTGTATGTGGGTGAGCCTTGGTAGTGTTTGGCGTGTGCTTTTACACCACCCCAGTAATGGATATGCACTTCAACGATCGCGATGACACATTATCGGCTTAGAATCGAAGTAGGTCATGGGTAAAATGGAAGCCAACATGTGTTTGTGTGTGTGTCCGCAAGCTGGCTTTTGGTCCGGTGGTTGTTTCCCCTCGGCCGGTGTTGAACTTTCATCGCGACCATAAAGAAAACGTTGGCGTGATGTATTGGGTGTCTATGTACATCGATCCTTGGCGAGTGGGGGAGTGCGGTGGCGGCAGGTTGGCGCCCATTGCATGTCTAGAATATTCCTCCGATATCAATTACATGCTGCTGCTGGGTTTAATTTCGCTCTTACACATCGATTTTTCGCCGTATTTTAAGCAACTGACCGCACATCGAATTATCGTCCTTGAATCGTCGTTTCTAGAAGGATACATTGGTTCCAAGACTAAGCGCTGAGGCATAAACACAACACATGTAATGGATTCGGTCCGATAAATACGAAACGCACAGATTAGTGCCCAGAATTGGCTTCGGAATGCAACGAGCGCGAAAAGCACAACCACCGATTGGTGATTCTGGCGTTAAAACCAACGATTCTTCGCCCTGTCCATCGTCCACGTTTCAGCACCATGTAATTTTAGCTGTCTGTTTGGTCGCGTGAGATCACGTGATTTAGTACAAATTAAAGTACGTGCGACAGAGGGACGAGGTGTAGAAGCCAAAAGTTGTCTGACTTCCCGACGCCGCTGGGTGTGCCAGACGCTGGCTGGAAGAGTAGAGCGTACGTTAATTCCCGGACACAGCGAAATGGCTTCGGAATGCCTTGGAGGACCGAAGCCCAACCACTAATTCAATTATTACCAATTTCAATCTTTGCGGCCACCTTCTCGGTTCTGCCCCCGGGGAGGGTATGGGCTTGAAAATTAGGTTTCATCCTTAAAGTAGACGGAATTTAGGTGCTCACTTTACGTTGGCTGTGAGACTTTTGGATGGTGGAACCTTCGTAATACAATTTCCGGGATGTGGCTGGTCTATTGAAGAGGTAATGAAAATCTATCAATTTCATTTCGTTCTTCGCCCCGGCTCGCGCAATTCGCACATAATCGTGTACCGTTGGCGACACTGGCGACGTTGGCGTGCGCAGAGCATTACAGGAAGTAAAATCGGTCGGCTAGCGTAGTGTACTATTTGCGCCAGGTTAACGTAGCACGACAGTCCCGCAATGGACACATGGGGACGGCTGACGCAAGTGGACCGCACTCTACGCGTGTGTGGCTGGCTACGCGCATTTTGTTCCGCCATACGGGTTCGGAGGGGGGCACACCAAAGGGAAATGCCAATTGAAAAGGGTCAATTAGCGCGGTCGCCTGATGGTGTGTAGTACCTTATCGTGATTTTACTACTTCTCGCACGCGCTGTCTAATAAGAAGGGCCGCGGGGACAGTGATGGCGCCCGGGGTTTTTTGATCATCGCGTTGTTTGTTACGTTATATTAGGTGCTAATGTAGTATCTTTCGTTTGTGCTACCGTGTCGGTGACGGGGGGATGTAAATTATTATGGATGAACATTGTTATCAAACAAGCGATAAAAGTTGGAATGGAACAATCTGCTTGTGGATAAAAATAGACGGTGGTGCACTATCTGTAACATTTCCCCGAAAAAAAAACAAACAAAAAAACACTCAATATGTAAGATAAACGTCGCTTTATCAATCTTCCTTTCTTATCACCCTCCGCACTGGCTATCAAATGCTTTGCTGTGCTTTGTTTTAATCTACGTTGCTTTGAATCAGTAAACCACTACTACGCCACTGAGCGGAATGTTGTTTCATCGTTGCGCTGCGTTGTTTTGATGTGGCGTGGTTTGTAACTTGAAACCAACTTTGCTTCCGCGTGCGCGAGTGGCTAGAATTTTATGGCTCCGTTTCATTGGATGACTCATGGCGCAATCCCGCGTGCGATTGAGATTTGCACAGCTTGTCGTTGTTGTTCCTATTGGATTGTTGAGATTCTTGAATGTTGGAAGGAGATGCAATAACAGTGGGGGAGTGGGTTATTGGCGTCTACGCTCTAGTTTCAGGCTGACCGGTAATCTAATTATCAAATAGTCGATAAGGTTACGTACCCTTTACGGTGTGCCACGTCTCTATTACCTAAGCGAGATGGAGCAGACTGTCAATAGGGTGTACACAGCATTGGAATTTTCTGGTCATCGTATGATACTTTTGATGAAGTAATAACAGCTCCAACTTATTGTACCTTAGGGAATAGAGGTTTGCTGTGGCCTAGTTTGTGTATCAATACAAGATCTTGCGCTATTGCGCAATATGGATGCTTATTTTGCAAACTTGGAGCATAACGAACATCAAGATCAGTAGTATCAGTCAAACTGTTAAGACATCTCGGTTGTCTGTGGTATAGATATGTGCTATCTACTAATATTCAAAACCTGAAGTCATTAAATCAAGAAGAAATAGGAGCTGCCAACTCGCATATTAGCTTCCCTTCCAAGCCTCTACGGGGTTTTTAGAGAGTGTCCATGTTAAAGGCAATGTGTCCCTGATGTGTGCAAAAAAAAAAAAAATCACCTCTAACGGTCACCGAAAACGTGTGGAGCCGTCTTGGCTTGTTAGTTTTTAAGCTGATTTTGGGCAACGCGAACTTATTGCAATATTGGTTGCAGGTAGTCTCGACGGCCAGTGGTGGTCACATGTTGCATTCGTTCATGGCTGCGTGTCGTTGGGCACGTGTTGACATGGGCACACTTTGCTTGCTCGCCTTGCCTTGGGGTGTAAGGGTAGGGACGAGGAGAAAATTACAATGTGCATACACCACCACAGTGCCCTTCTATTGGCAAAAAAAAGCTCACTATCGATCGAAGTTGTCATATAGTGCATTTAACCGACAGAAATTGAGCCACTAGACAGAGCAAGCACGCTCCCTGGGCAAGTAGTGTTACGTGTGTTGATGTAATTGGATTTCGACTTGGTGTTTCCCATTCTAAAACATTGTTACGCATTTGGGGCAGAAAAAGGATGTCCAAAAATGCAAACGTAATTAGGTTGTACGTGGTCAAATTTTGAGGTTCTAATATGACATATTGATCTTCCATAAAACACTGTCGCGTAAATGACGCCAGACAATCCTTGGTTTGTACTTAAACAAAATAATCAATTTACCTCTTCCAATGAAATGCTGCACAACGCAGTATCTCCCTGTGATCTTCAAAAGCACGATTTATTATTCCAACCGTGACACGGAGACGACACCAGCGCGTACCAATGGGGAAGCCCTGAAATCGTGCTGTTGACAAGCAAATGACGATGGATGGTTTCAACATCGCAGTACTTCACCGTAGTGATCTTGCCTTCAGTTATACACGAACATGCCTACAGGCAGAGCAGGTATTCCATCATCCACTGACCTCCCAATGCGCTTGCTTGCGAGACGTGATCACCTCCCTGCTGTCGTAAGTGAACGATGTCGTACGTCTTGCATCGTTTCTCCCCCGAAAAGGCTGGCAGTGGTCCTAATACCGAATTTGCGATTTGAAGGTTGTACCCTCCAAAGAAGTAGTGCCGGCGAAATGATATCTGAGTCAACAGCAAAACCACCCTGGAAGAATTGGAAATGTGGTCTCCAAAAAACAAACAATCGATCGGTTTTTGGCTGTATGGCGCAGTAGTACACCTCCGGTCACTTCGGCTAGTCGATAGTAATCGTGCATTCATTATGTGTGGTGTGCGTGTGTGTTGGGCCATACACACTCTGCACAACCTTCGCACGGCTTCTGGTGGCCATCAGAGAAACGTCTGGAACGATCGCTACGGGGGAAGAAAACGCAGTTCGAGCAACAAAACCTCACCATGTTTGTGGTGGTGTTGGTGTTTTGTGTACCAATTTCGTTGCTCTCGTAGGAGGGTCGAAATCGATCCGCAAAAACACACCAGCCGCCAGCCGGTATCGGGCGCATCTTTCATTTCGCTCGCCCCCCCCTGGCGGCGTTTCTTGTGTGCAATGTGTGGTGTTGTTGTTTTGTGTGCAATGAGGAGGGCGCAGTACAGTAGAAATAGAAAATTCCCCACCAATTCGTGTTGGAGAACACAAAAAGGGGAGCGTTGTTGTTTGGGTTGGGAAAGTTTAAGATAGAGCACTTTCTTCGTATACACGAGTAAGTGCTTGCAGAGCCACACAAACACACTTTTACTCTTTTACTCTTTGCTGTTTGCATGCTCAAGTACGTGCACACTTGAAGCAGAAGATGGCGCGTTTTGTTCAGCATCAAATGGTGTTGTCTGAGCGGCAGTCATCTAGTAAGATGACTCTGCTGCCGCGGTGGCAAGTTCTCTCTGATAATGAGCGAGACCGCCTATCTTCTGGTTGGAACTGGATTTTATCATGCGGAGTTTTGTTTGGGATTCTGGAGCAGGGACTCTTATCTAGAATACGAGAGCGTGATGGTTTGATTGGGAGTGTTTTTATGTTTTATTTGAATTTAACTGAGTCATTCTAATGGCGTTGGGATCTTGGTTTCATTCCAACGGATGACTAACGCAGTAAAAAGTGTGTGGTAGGTAGAGATACTTCCCTGGAATATAACAAGCGACATTTAATCACGTGGCATGTCCTTTTATCACACGCACCACACAAGCTGCCAAGCTGCCATTTCAATGTGTCTAAGCGACGACTACTCAAAGGGCACGTTGCCTAACACAAGACCACCATGCACGCTCCGTATCCCTAATGGTTAGCAAATTAAGGAACTAAGCACGTTTTCGTCGTTTTCTTCTTACTATTGTGCTTCCGTTTGCTAGGATCTCGGTCCAAAATGGTGTGGTGTGTACTCTGTTGTGTGCTTGTGTTGGTACCGAGCATCAGCTGTTTAATGGTGGTGTGCGTTTGCATTTCGCAATCCTTGCAGAGTGGAATGGCCCCATGAAGGAAAACACTGGAAGCTCACGGTCTCGTGTTTGGTCCTTGTGTCTTGGTATCACTACCCGGGTCGAACGCTTTTTCCGACAGGCCGACAGCCCAAATTCGTGCGACTGCGCAGTTTCCGTTGCCCTCGAACCGTTCGGCGTGTGGCGGAACTGCGTGTTTGGCATTGTGTCGTGTTCTACGTTCGGCTGTTGGAAAGCTTCCCGTGGCTCATCTTTCTACCACACTGCACAAAATGCGCTTCCTGCTGGTGTGTGTGTTTTTGCAACTGGTGGCTTGGCTCTTGGTTGGTTCAGGGAACATCACCCACCCTACACATAGTCCCCATAGTATCGATTTTACAACTCTTTCTGGAGGAGTGGTTCGATTGTTTGTTGGGGGATAAAACAGGATAGAAGGGTTATATTCGCTCAAAATAACGAACAAGCCCTCATCCCTGGAATGTCCTCTGCGGGGTCAATAGACACGGATGATTGCAATGACGTCATTGCGCTGATGCTTCCTTCCGTACCCGACTCGTGTGGGAATAAACATCTCAAGCTGTTTTATGTCATGGTTTAAGAAAAAAAACACGATATCCTATGAGGGCTATTGCGTTGCAAAGTTCCAGTTGAAGAATTCGACTGACTCATTTGAGTCAGCTCAGCTGATGTTCGCACACAAAGGCGGCAAGAAGTTGTCGTCATTGGCATTTTTAGGAACAGTAAGCAAGGCCTGGGAATGACACCTGCCAATCCAAGGTGGGGTGGGGGGATGGAGGTGAAGTCATCGTTGTGCACAGGGGCCAAAGTAAGCATGATGAGGTGTCTTCAGCACCACCGGGACGGAAGCGTATCGACAAAAGTGTCCCAATTCATTGTTTTCTTTCTTCCTAACGTCCTCTTATTGATTGCTGTGGCATTAGAAAACCTTCCCGTGTGTTTCAATCTGATTTATAGGATTTTTTGTGTCGCTTTTTACGCATTCTGATTGTTAATGATTATTAAATTACCATTCCCTCGACATCGATCGAGGTTTGGCGTTATTTTTATTTCATTTCCTGCATTGCGTTTTTGACCTTTTAAATGAATGAACTCTCTCTCTCTCTGTCGTATTGACAGCATTGGGCAGCTTGTTCGTCTGGCTAAGGTAGAAGCCAAGTGATGTCTACCGAAAGTAAAGAAACCCTGATTAGGCGTAGGCAAACGGGTAAAAGTATGGCCAGTGGAACGATTATTCATTCATCATTTTCACCTTCATCGATGGGGCCCAGTGACGACAACGTCAGGCCCATCGTGTGTGTGTGCTTCTGTTATAAATGAAAGCGCAATTGGTGATTTATTTTTGGAATATTTTGAAAACAAACAAAAAAACAAACGAAAACTGAAATGCCAATCACGCACGAACTGTGCGCTTGTGGTTCGGGAAGTTTTTTTTTGGCGGATGTTCCACATGCACAAACAACATATACATACGAGTCAATGTGTTGTTTTAGGAGAGAAAGGGAACGTGGCATAGGGATGAGGAAAGTGCACCCGTGTGTTCACGAGCGCAGCGCGTTGCGAAAATGGTGTCCAATTGCCAAAAACTTGTTTAGGTTTTTCCCCCTCCTGGAAGAGCGACATGTGTCTCATAAGTTTGTTATCGTTCGTGTGCAGTGTGTTTATCAGTTTGATTTCGTGCCGAAGAAATATGACGTAAAACTACGATAAAAAGCGAGCAAACAGTTAGGGTGGGTTGGGTGAAAGTAATATTCGTGAGATTGACAGTTTAACCCGAAAAAAACACAAGTGTCATCTCATCATCGCTGCTGCTTATCGGATTTTGTCCATCGAATGCATCACATCCTGTCCGTCTTGTTCTTTTGGAAGTTCCAATGCACCGGTAACACATGCTGTTGAACGAATGAATCATCTGTTGTCTGTACAAAATGCTGTCCAAAAATGGCACAAATGAGCTTTTTGATTATATTTAAGTAACGCAGCGTTAAATTATCTACTGGCGGACGTTTACTTTCACACTCAAGCAAACTCACGGTTAATCCAATCTGCAGTGCACTTTACAAAACCAGGCGAAACCAGGCGAAAAACTGCTGTGTAAACGAACGACATCTGAGATGGCCGAGTTTGCGCAAGCTTGCCTCGTATGTCCAACATTAATCTTCCCTTTACCATTGTTGCTTGGTGCGTGTACCGGTCGCGGTGGAATGGAAACTGGACCCAGTGAAAGCCAGCCCCCAAGCATCTCGGGCAAAGTTTATTCTTTTGACTGATGCACCTTGACCGGTCCATTTTCCACGCTTTGCTTTGGGTGGAGGAGGGAAGCAAGCAGATAGAAATAGAAAGATTTTGTACACATGTCATCGTTTGCTGCTTGTCCTGGCTCTACGCGTCACAAACCCACCCTCCCTTATCTCTTACCGGGTGGGAGTGATGATGAGTGATGAGGTACAATTTGAATTACATGCCTTTACCTTGTAGTGAAGTGTACAGAGAGAAGAACCACCATACACCACACCAACCCGAGTCTCATACGTCAGCACTTGAAACAAAGAAACTTGCGCGAGCAAAAGAGACACGCAACAATGATATATCTGTGTCTCGCCTGGAGGCCGTTGCTGAGTCGTCGTCAGACCATCGGTCACTTCTTGGTCTGCTTACTGTCGTCAGTAAGGAAGGCGAGGCACCACTTACACACGTGAGAGTTCCCGCGGGCTGATAAGGAATGTTTGGTTTGCGTGATGTGGACTGTTTAAAGATGAATTAATGGGAATAAATTAGCATCAGCTGAGAGGGACAAGAGCGTCCGAGAGAGAGAGAGAGAGAGAGAGAGAGAGAGAGAGAGAGAGAGAGAGAGAGAAAGCATCCCAGGGAATTGTGTTTCTACTACTCAAAATAGGGCTCAATATTGGCTTGTTGACAACATTCCATCTGCTCTTCTCTTCAACAACAACTTCTCTGTTTACCGCTGTGATCGCTCTCTCAGCGGCTCTAGCTCTCGCGGTGGTGGTGTTTTGCTAGCCGTTTCTAACGCATACGAGTCGATAGAATTACCTTCCCGTGATCGTTCTCTCGAGTATATTTGTGTGCGCGTCGCCTGTAATAACGCACATCTGTACGTCATGGTAGTATACATTCCACCGCAGCTTAGCTCCGAGATATCGACTCTTCGCTCTCTACATGATTGTATCAGCAGCTTCACTCTCACACTGAAGCCTTCGGATCTGCTGTTTGTTATTGGCGATTTCAATCAGCCTAGCATAAGCTGGTCCACAGCTGATCCTTCGTCCTCGCCAGCATACTCATCAATCACGCACTATGAACCAACTGCGCGCTCACTGGCCAACAACACCTTTGTGGATGGATTTAAATTTAACGGATTAGTGCAACTTAATCACATCAATAATTCGCACGGACGCATGCTTGACCTGCTCTACGCTAACAATGCTGCAGCTAAATTGTGTTCGCCTGTCTTTCCAAGTGTTGTTCCGCTTGTACCTCTTGACTCCTACCATCCGGCGTTAGACTTCAATATACGTATTAACTCGTCGACCCGACGCAATTCGACGACTCGACAAAACTCGACGACAACCGCATTTTATCGTTATAACTTTGCTAAAGCTGACTATGTGAAACTGAACGACATGATATCAATGTTTAACAATAGCTTTCATTGTTCCAATTTTATTTCACTTGACGAAGCAGTATGTTCATTCTCGTCCTTCATGCTGCAAGCCTTTGTTGTATGCGTCCCAGTTCAGCGTCCTAAACCTAACCCCCCCTGGGCGGACCGCACACTCAAACGACTCAAACGTGTAAAAAGAGCTGCTTATCGTCACTACCAAACGCGCCGCTGCCAAAGATCTCGCTCGATCTACTTTGACACGCACTCTTTATACTGCAGCTATAACAGGTTTCGATATCGCAGATATTTGAGTAAAATTCAACGTAACCTCTGCAGGTGGCCTGACTCGTTCTGGCGCTTCTACAACAGCAAAACAAAATCCACGCATACACCGAAATCCATTACGTACAAAGGAGCAACAAGTGCCAACACTAATGAAATGTGCAATCTCTTCGCGGATCGTTTCGCAGATTGCTTTTCACCGGCCATGAATGATACCGATACCATTGATGCTGCTCTCGTCAACACTCCGGCTGGAGCAATTAACATGAGCACTCCTTTCATCGACAGTGAGATCGTTTTATCTGCCCTAGCGCAACTAAAGCCTTCCTTCGCTCCTGGACCCGACGGAATTCCTTCTGCCGTGCTGAAACGCTGTCAAACGACAGTAGCACCTATCCTTGCAAAATTGTTCAATGCATCGCTAGCCAATGGCTACTTTCCTAAAGCATGGAGGAAATCTTGGATGGTTCCTATTTACAAAAAGGGCGACAGGACAGATGCCATCAACTACCGGGGTATTACATCCTTGTGTGCCATTGCCAAGGTGTTCGAACTAGTGATATACAAAAATCTGCTACATGCATGCCGCAGCTACCTAAGTCCGTATCAACATGGATTCGTGCCAAAAAAGTCGACTACCACGAACCTGGTTGAATTTGTAACCTATTGCACTAGTCAAATTGATGCCGGAGCTCAAGTCGATGCAATTTATACCGATCTAAAAACAGCATTCGACTCTCTTCCGCACGCAATTCTTCTCGCTAAACTCGATAAGCTAGGAGTTCCCAGCCCGCTCGTACAGTGGCTTAAGTCGTACCTAATTAATCGCACATACATCGTGAAAATTGATAAGCACATGTCCAAAGAAATAGTCAGCAGCTCGGGTGTGCCACAAGGAAGCAACATTGGCCCGCTTCTCTTCATATTGTTTATCAACGATGTTACCCTCGCTTTACCTCCCGACAGTATCAGTCTGTTTGCCGACGACGCAAAAATTTTTGCGCCTATTAACAACACAGGTGATTGTACATTCCTGCAAGACTGCATCGAAATTTTTTGTTCGTGGTGCAAGCGTAATGGACTGACTATCTGCATCGAGAAATGCTACTGTGTGTCTTTTAGTCGATGCAGGAGCCCAGTGACTGGGACCTACTTCATGGACGGCACTGCAGTTAATCGACAGAATCATGCCAAAGACCTGGGCGTTCTGCTTGACTCTAGTTTGAACTTTAAACAGCATATCGATGACGTTGTAGCCAGAGGAAATCAATTACTTGGCGTGGTTATCCGGACAACTAATGAATTCCGCAACCCCATGTGCATCAAAGCTGTGTACAACTGTATCGTTCGTTCGGTTCTGGAATATTCGTGCGTAGTCTGGAGCCCAACTACCGCTTCTTCAATTGCTCGAATTGAGGCGATTCAACGTAAGCTCACGAGATATGCCCTACGCCTACTTCCCTGGCAGGATCGCAATAATTTTCCTCCGTATGCTGCGCGGTGCCGTCTTCTAGGCCTTGAACCTCTTTCGGTTAGAAGACGCAATGCACAGTGTTCTTTCATCGCTGGATTGCTAAATGGCTCTATCGACTCATCGCCATTGTTGCATCGAGTCGATATCTATGCACCATCCCGAACACTTAGGTCTAGAGAAACTCTACGGCTCGCTCAACCCCGTTCCAGTGCTGGTCGGTCAGACCCTATGTTCCGCATGTCGGCTGTCTTCAACACTGTCTCGGATTGCTTCGACTTCGACATCTCAACTCAGTGCTTCAAGGAACGTCTCCGGCTTTTGCCGTGGCCGCAGTGAATTGCGATGCAAATCTTGTTTTTGCTATGTATTTTTTTTTTTATTGAACTGTTACATCTTAATTAGGCCATACGGCCCGTTGAAGATTAATAAATAATAATAATAATATTGATCATGGAATCATGGATCATGGAGAAATGTTCACCATACTTCGTCCTATCTTATCACTTCCCCTTCCCCATACTTTCCATGGCGTGACACCCGTAGCGCTGTATCTCGTGTGCTTCAATTCATCGAAATAATACATGATAAGACGTCGAATATCTTACCGAATGTATCTAACCTGATCTTGGCGGCTCCCATACCTGTCACTGGTTTCGACATTTCTGACCCTGAAAGTTGGAGGAACAGTTTAAAAAATGCCAGTTTCAATGTTAAACCAAGTTCCCAAAGCCAAACCCCCGCCCATGTGCTTTCGTATGCAGCTATGTGCATCAGAAATCAGGCCTTCTCCTCAACGGCTGTATTTTGAAACATTGGACTTGTGGAGAACATTCCGTGGATGTGAAAATAAAAGTGGTCAAACCGGTTCTTCAACCTCCCATGATGCAGCAAGGTTTGGGGAGGGAATTATGTTTTCTCGGTTGTGCCGTCTCTGCTGCCTGTTGTGCTTTGGACGTATAATAGATTGGAATGTTAAGAAATGCGTCAAAGTGCATCAGCTTTCTTCAAAATGCATCTTTTTGCATCTTTGTTGGGGCAAATGTGGAAGCGTTATCTTGTACAGTCTGCTACAATCACAGACAATGGGATTGGTCATTGGCATTAACGATTGCGATCGTTACGTGTTACAGTTAAAGTCTCAGCCCCTGATGAGTCAGCTCTCCTACCGTAAAGCCAATGCTGATGTGTACAGTGGGGTGTGCGGGTCTCAATTCACTGATAAGATGGCTTCTTTGCATGTGCTCCCTTGTTACCGAACTGCAAAAAAAGCATCGTCTTGTGGAATTCCACTGATAACGTTGTGTGTTTTATGTTTTGAATTTTCAAAAGATTGCGATGGAAGTTGGATGAAAAGTTGTTGGGGTTGAGTTGTTCTACCATGTGGCATTTATACATGGAATTCAATTTGCTTCCCCCAACAGAAGCATTACAAATGAATCAATAAAGCAACAAATGCACTCCCGCTGGTGTGCCTTAATGCCCCTTTCTCGTGCCCCTGTTCTGGCCTGCTGTTTAGGGTTTCTGGAGCTCTATCACGCTACAAGTCATGTTCCCGTGAGTCCCGTCTGTTTCCCATCACGTGAGGCATTATTTGCGTGCCACAATTTCAGTGTCCCAAAGTCCTCCAGTCAAAAGGTCAACCATCATCGTCCGTTCAGGCGTCGTCCAGTGTGTTTAGCGCTGGCTCGAGCTGCTGTATCGTTACGGCTTTTTGAATAATGTGCAACACACAAGCCTACCGGCTGAACTTTGCCCAAGGTCACAAACTAACAGCAAGGTTCTTGGGCTAGCTTTCTTGTTGAGGTGGAAAGAAGGTAGAATTATTATCGTGTCTAATTTTTTGATGCACGAAATTGATGTTCCTCTTGTTGTTGTACTCTTCCCCTGGCTGTTGGTTGTCCCGCTGGAGTCGTAAACTAGTTGCGCATGCACCGTTTCGGGAACTGTTGTGCGGTGTAGGTTTCAGATGATTATAGTTGACCTTCGGGCGTTTTTTTATCGTCGTGGGTCGTTGTGTGCCTCAATGTCGACAAGGCTGGATGTTGAAGCTTCATTAGCTATACGAGCACCGTTAGGCTCGGTTGTAAAAATGGCGCATTTGGGGCGGGAGAGCAGGTGTGTTAGTGAACCCTGATAAGAAGCAGGTGGTGTGACTCGATGGGGATTTATGTTCCCTTTTTTCCTCAAATCAAATGATTTATGGGACAGTGGACGTGCGGGGGCATTGTAGTCATCTCGTGAGAATATTTTAGTGTTTTACAGTTGAATACTTAGTAAAAAAGATGACTAATTTTATCATCCAGTAAAAGCGACAGAGAGCCAAATGCTCCAATATCCTTGTTCCCAATGTTCCAGTGGTTTGTTATGCCAGGATGCAGAGATTTATGCGTTTGACCGACTTTAAATCCACTCCAGAATGGTAGACCGAGTTGTGCAACAATTTTGGACCCGTTTTTAACTTTATGGAATTCCTCGGTTTTCCATTTTGCTGTGTGACATTTGTGTCCTCGACCCACATTGTCACTGGGAAAACAATTGCTTGACCCAGAGAGAGAGTTAAGCGAAAATCAGGAGAGCGTAATCATGAACTATGCGTGCCCACCATTAGATGACCTTCCCTGGACGTGACTACTGTGCCGCTGGATCAGTGCCAGAACTCGAGTTCTCTCTTCGCAAGCTTGCTGCCCAACTAGATCAAGGATCGGGCACGGGTAATTCAATTTTTCAAGCATGGAAAATTATTTCACTTGTAGCAGCGCACGTTGCGTTTTTCCACCATTGGTGCCGCTGCTTTTCTTCCCGGCCCGACGTGCCTAGAACGTGACCAATTTTTCCGCCCGTTCGCGCGCGTTTACATTTTATGTAAATTGAGCATTAACCTAGTTTTATGTGGTGTGATTTGTTGGGAAAAAGAAATGGCGAACACTTTGCCAGAACTGACTCAACTTGTTGTGCCACTGTCACGCGGGGGCTCTATACGGCTACTCCCGCAGTATATGAACGGAAGGCACGCACATGCAAATGTGTGTTGCAGCAACAACGACGGGGGATGGTCACGGTGCACTTTGGTGGGCTTGGATCATGCAATCGTGTGTGTGTCACACTGTCCGTCCGGGTTTTGCATGGGGCCCCGGTCTCTGTGTGTCCGGAAGGCGACAGTGGAGCAGTGTATTGAGTGGTTTCTTTCCCCCAATCGGTTCAATTCAACGGCATGATTGCAACACACAGGTTTAACAATGAAGGAATAATGAATAGTAATTCCAATCAACGCGAAAGGAAGAGAGCAGAGTCAAAGCTTTTTTCGGATTAGGATGAACATGGAAAACCATTTCATTCCGCCTAATGAGATGCACAACGGGAAGCTTTTTGGAGCTCAATACACACGGAGGTTGCACATAAATATTTCTGTTCTGAAAGGGAAAACATGGATTCTCCCTTCGCACTGAATGGCTCAGCAGGTCCGACATCCAGCAGCGAAGAATTTACCATCTAACAGTAGTGACCCTGCAGGTCGTATCAGAAGATTCTAGAAGCACTACCCTTAATCTTTCTTTCGTTCTCTGCGGGGGATACCATCTTCTTACCATAGTTACTTCTTCAATAATTGAAGAGTATGGAACATGGTGGTGTTACTGCTCTGGAGTGAAGAAAACCGAAAGAACTAAGGAATGTTTCACCATCTCACCTTCATTATCGATTTCACAGTTCCCAGAAATGTCATACTGTCGGGAATGGAGTAATGTTTGAAAAATGTGTTGCTTAAAATAGATTGAGACGGTTTCTTGGAAAAATGTGGTTTAAATACCCTTTTTTAAGAGCTGGTTTTAAAATATCTTTTCCTTGTAGCAGTAAAAAAGAATAAATCTTTAATTATATGTACAATGAGAAGAAAAACAAGCTAAAATTAATGACATCTTCATGGTATATAAAATAAGTTCAGGAAATGTTCCAACTTCTTTCCACAAGTGGTCTAAAATAATGTCTTCAATAGAGACCAACCACAGTGTAACGTTATTCGCAACTGTGATTTCATGATGCAACCACTGATCTGGAACGGCGACTGGGCTGCATCGATTGCAAAATATGGTTGAAATATGGCTCCTCCCAACGTTATGCTCTAGATATCGCACCTCAATAGCCAATCGTATATGGATGCCGGCATGATAGAAGAAGAGGGCACACGTTGGCACATTGATACAATTGTTTTAGGTTCTCCGTTAGGCCCGGGAATGTTATGGTAGATAAAATTATCAGTGTCCCCACGTCACATTTCCTCGTGATCTGATGAACTTTGAATCTCCTCATCAGCTATCAGTGTAGATCACTGTATCTCGTATGAAGGTTGTCTAGGTTGTTGATTCAAGTACGTGACGTGAGTATCATGTTCGATCATTGAATCAAGCAACAGCATCGAAGCTCCACTGAAGCTGTAGCTGCAGTGAGCAAGGTGTGAGTAAGGTTTGCAAAGGTCTTGCTGCTGCTACTGCTACTGGGGGTAGTGCGTAGTGTACTGTAATGGAGATTGCGCAATGTTAAGAAGGTATGCGCAACCTTCCATACATTAACAAACGGTTGTGGAGTTGCAATTTTCTCTCGCTCAACACCTCGCTGATGGCCGAGTCAGGAAGGCGGTTTTGCGAAGATAAAGCTTTAGTCATAGCTTGATGTAAATCTAGAAGAGTCGGCATTTCAAGGTCGTTTGTTTGCGAAATGGATTGTTCTAGAAGGGAATGGTTTGCACTTAAGATGAACTACACATCCCAAAATGTAAGGCTTTTTGTGGTCGGATTAATTTTGAAAAGCATTTAAAAGTTTGCAACGTTTTGAAATCTTCTCTCGTATAGGCACACTGGTATGACCTTACATGGAATGGTAAGGTGGTAAGGTGATCGTGTAAACAACTGGTTTCCGTTTAGGCTGGCGAAGTTATGCGAGTAAAAAACCTGTGTTTGATATTGACGCCGGCTACACTAGCAGCTCGGAGGAGATATCGATGACTTAACGTTTTAAGGAACGCGGAATAGCTTACCTATCTCCTTCCATACCCGTTCTATGGCGATCGTGTGAGAGGTGAGTCGCCAATGTTAATGAGTTACACGTACACACATGGATGTGTTGTAGCTATCTCGAGGTGGCATTAGTATTTGTGTACTATATTACAAATTATGGCTCGCAGAACGACTTTGTGTTTTCGGTTCATCAAATCAATCAAAATCAAATAGCTGATCTTCATTTGCGTTACTGTGTCATTATTCCTTTTCCCACCAAAAGAGATGGCAAAATATGAAGCTTTATTTGTCTAACAAGTATGGCGCAATTTGCTCAATTCTCATCATTTACGCATGTGCAAATCGTAAAGTAAGTAAATAGCTGTCATAAAACACACTTCACCTGCTCGTGAAACGAATCTACGACGGTTGATTAAAGTTCAACGTCGTCATCTTACCGAACGTCGTGTGTGACTTTCATTAGGAAGAAAACCACATTCGAGAAAAAAATGAATCTGGTTTGAATCGAGCCACGTTTTATCTCCACTTAAAACACGTGCCCAAACAAACCGGCTGAAGGGATACTGAGAAAGAGAGACAGAGGTTGCTACTACGAGATCGGGTGGTTGCCTTAGTTACTTTGTTTTGGTGCTCGTGTAGATATCGTTAGCAAGATGTTTTTACGACGGTAGCTTGGCTTGTACCGTTTGTTAAGAGACCCATAGGGGCACACACACCCTGCGGAAACGATTGACAACGAAATTGTTTGCAATTAATCGAACGATAAAATGTATCTGCCAAAGAGCAAGCAGAAAATTTGTTCACACCGGATATTTTGCTCGTTTTTGCCACGTGTGTGGCGAAATGCTTGTAGCAACGCATCAGTTCTGGCAAACGTCTCCCGGCTGCCTGGCTTGTAGACTATAGAGGTGCGCCAACGTTGAGTGTGTATCAAAAGGAAGAGTTAAAGACACAACACATTCGGGTGTATTTTTACATCCTCACCCAAACAATCGGCACGGTTACGACGCGGGGGATGATGATGGGGACCTTTTTTTTGGCAGATTAAAAATAACCTCCAAGACACGCGAGCATGATGTGCGAATGAAGATCTCGCGATGCAAACAAGACATCTTATGTACAATACACACCACGAAAGAACAATGAACAGCAGTGCCGAACATCATCGCTTTGCGTGTGAAATTGTGTTTTGAAGAGGAGGAGGATCATCATTATTAAACCCAGTAGCAATAATGCATTTGGTCCTCTTGTCGTGGCAGATGTTTAGCTACAGTTTGGTGGTGGATGATTTTCGTAGGAACTACAAAGATTTATAAGTACGGGTGCAGGTCGTTACATAAGAACTTTGTATACACAAATACAACAAAATCATAAGTGATGTTTGTGTAACTAGTCATGATTTCCACTTTTCGTTGAAGGTGCTTGTCAGAACACGGAACCTACTACCCTTATAAAGCGGCATCCGTCGTCACGGACTCTCACCCTGATCGTTTGTCTGAAGATTATTGAATAAATCATGCACAAAAACGCAGGAAGAGTGCGTTTGGAAACAAGCAAACAGCCGCCGACAATCGTGTCCTGCTAATAATGGCTGCTGCTACAGCTGCGGGTGAGAATTCCCAAACATTCCATCCCTGGCTTGATTCAGTAAAGTCCCGTCCAATTGACTTTCTCGACGTTGATGTTGATTCAATTAGACGTGCATGATCCGTTGGTACGCACGCCGTCGGGGTTCCGCTGCTCGAGAGATTCATGGACGCGCATAAGAAGAATGTGTGTGCCCTCATTTCGAGGTGTGACGTCTGGTGAGAGTCAGTTTGATTAATAGTGTCACCTAATGCACGGTGCACAGAATGCAAGTGAAAACTCCAATTGGTCCAATACCATCAAGAAAGGAACTTAGCATTTTGTATATGTTAATATCGAAATATCATATCAGCTTCTAATTCAAATTACTTCTAGAATATCTGAGCCGTTTTCACACACTTGTATGTGTTTTTTTCCTGGGAAATTGGACGACTCTGACCCTGCTCCAGCACCACACCAACCACTGCGAGTTAATTGAGTTTGATGCTAATCATCCGTCGGTCGGACCAAATGGTTGAAGCCTGACCGTAACTCTCCTCTACTGGCCGTCGGGGTCGTCGAGGCGGTGGGAAAAGTATCACTGAAAATCATGACCTGAGTCATGGCGCTCCCGACACCCGCCACGGGGGATATGATTGAATTATGAATGGTGGGAAGCGGTAGATACATTTTATTGGGTGTGTTTGGGATCGTGCGGTGAAGGCGCCCGCGCCCTCCCCGTTATAGGAAGTTTCCATGTTCAGACACGAGAAGCAAGCCGGGGGGAGCACTGATTGGTTGACGACTGCTGTTGCTGGGTGGGCACTGCACTTGTGGAGTCGAGTCTAATGTGAGAGAGATTTAAGATTGAGCGATGAGGAGGAGCATGTTCCTGTAAAGCAAAAGGTTGTTTACTGTGAGATAAAACTCACGATCAACTGCACAGATATGGAGATTCTGCTATTGAGTTTGAATTTCTAATGCAATTCTAGATCAATGTCGCTAACTGTATTTTGATTCTTCGTTTTCCAAACTGACGGATGCGAATGATTCATTCCTAACATTGCACAAATAAGTAGTACAAACACTTCACTTTACGTAACCTTGTTATTCGCTGACATGACCACCGCCACTCTGGCGTATCCCTTACGTTTATTAACTTTTGGCAATGCTCACCAACGACATTGGCAAAAAAGGGCAAACGAAAAAAATGGTGTTCCCCACCACCGAATGATGGTTCGGCAAAATGTCAGCAAACATGATTTAGCAACCGTGTCGGCGGCAAAATATCGTCTACGAAGATGGTGCGGAATGTATGGCGGGAGGATCTTTGCGGAAGATGCGCCATAGAGGTTGTATATGGCAGAAATTGCAACCGATTGAAGGCAACAGGAAGGAAGAAGAGTTCATTAAAACGCGCGTTTCAGTTTAGTTGAACCGTGTACATGAGCGAGCGGCTTTGCTCATTAATCTTGCGAAACGTCATCGACTGTGTCGTCTGGCTGTCCTTAGGAATTTGTTGTTGCTGCGTGTATTCTACAATTTTGTACATTTGAAGTGGTCTTTTTGTGTGTGAAATATTACTAATAAAAACTGTTTCCATTTACTCTGTCTTCGCAGGCTCAGTGTCAAACGATCGGAGGAGATGAAAGTGGTGGCAACCAGTGTGTATGGTACGGTATCTGCAATGTCGACTCGCTTGGACGGGCGCAATACTGTCCGTACAACGGTACGGCCAAAGCAATCGATACGGAGGCAAACGATCTGCTGAAGGTGTGGTGTAAACATCTGCTCGTAGAAGATGCCACGGGCAGCATCAACACGTGCTGTGACGCTGCACAGGTGAGTTAAAGGATTAGACCAGCAGTATGGGTATTAATATTCGGAATGAAACACTGAACGGAAAAAACGGTTCAGGATAGATGTAGTGAAAATAGATCTACATCAACATAGAGGAAGCGCCAAGTCTCATACCTTGTGCCAATACACATTGTAAGAATATGAAAAAGCTTTTTAGCTGGTGCGACGATTCTGCGTCGTATTTCTCTCTCTTCGACATGAGATCAGTGATCTCACCGGCAAGCAAGTGGTGGATCACCGACCACCACCCAGAGTTAGTTGTAAAGTCTAAGCTAGGGTGTTGTAGCAACTGGCCCATACCCATACACACACATAGACTTAATACCGCGCTCGCTTGACCTTGACAGTGACGAAACACGAGCGTCGTCCACATCCACAGTTAGAATTACGTATTTCCGCATCCCGCCTACCCGAGCGTGTCGATTTGCGTCGATGCTCAGCATAATGATGCCCACCGCCGGTCCAACCTACGCGGCGCGCTCCACTCGAAACACACGATGACATTAGCTCATTAGTGAGCAATATTCTGCGCTTTTCCCCCCGGCATTTAGTTAGTGTGTGCGAGATCCATGTGTTGTTATTTCATGTTATGTTTTTCTTTCGACTTTTGACGAAAATTAAAGATCCTAAGCTCGCACCACATACACATCTGTCGCGATCGTTCGTGGTTGTTCAAGGTACGCAAATAATAGCGCGCAAACGATTGTGTCAACCGAGCGGCAAGTGCATCGCGCGCAATGGCTAAAAGTAGCGCCACTTGTGGTGCGAGTTTAGGGATCGCGAAGAAAATACCGCGCCCTAAGGCAACACAAACACGGGTAGCTATCGGTGAACCGGCAATTCTTACCCAGTGCCATGGTATTAGGTTTTAAGGTCAGTCGGGGACGATGCACCTAGTGTTTGGACACGGCTAGCGTGAATCAGAGAACATGACACGGTATTTGCCGGTTTAACAGCTAGCTAGCCAGGGGAGCTAGAGGGCACCGACACGCACCAAGGCTGTGTTGTACCACCTCCGACTGCTGCCCTCACGCATATTACCCAAGGAAACGATCGAATGACCCAGAGGAACCGGTCTGCAGTGCACGGTGACCGCTCATCCCAATATGTTTTGCATTTTGTGCCTTCTCGTCCGAAGGTCAGTGCGTTTGCGGAGTGAATCGTCAAGATCCTGTGATAGTGGGTAATGTGCTGTGTAGGCCTACCCCGGAGTTTGAAGTTCAGTGTGCTCTATAAACGTTTGTGGATGTAAAATAAACATTTAAAATCTAGATTGAGCTCTAACGTACATGTGTGTGTGCGTGCTGTTGACTGGGTTGATCTTCCCTTTGGGGTTGTTTTGGGGAATAAACTATTTTTACAGACATTAATTTTGGACGTTAATGTGTGCTGCCAGCGTCCGCCTTATATTGCGATGACGCACTGATGGATGAATGCTTTTCAATTATATTTACTTTTCCCATCTCCTCCGGCGTTACTGCAAGTGCTAAATGCTGCTGCCGTTTTAACATACGCTAAACAGAGCTAAAACTGGTTTAATTATTTTCCTTTTACGAATCTTCCAGACGTCTAAAGATAGGAAGCTTGCTGGTGTTCTGTTGGCAATGAAAACCAAAGATTCGGAAAGTATGTACGTCCTTGATGGATGCGGCGCGTTTATAGGAATCTGAAGTGACTGATTGACGTCCTTCAAATTGATTAAATTTTTTCAATTCCAGTCGTATCGTTTGTCTATTTTAAGTTCCTATGCGTTTTGCCGAACTAGATCCGGATCCAACCTTTAGCTACCGTGTTACTCGAGCATATTTTAATATTCACTCTCTTTTTTCCCCGTGTTTTGCCGCAGGTGAAAGTGCTGAACAAAAACGTTGCCCTGGCGGCCAACTTCCTTTCTCGATGCCCCTCCTGCATGGCCAACCTGGTGCGGCACATGTGCGACTTCACCTGCAGCCCGCAGCAGTCCAGCTTCATGAAGGTGGTATCGACCGAAGAGGTCGATCAGCAGGAAGGCGAGTCGGAAAAGGCGGACGCAACGACGGCGGCACCGTCCCCCAAGGAGTACATCACCAAGATCGATATCCACATTACGCAGCAGTATCTGAACGGAACGTTCGAGTCGTGCAATCAGGTATCGGTCCCGTCGACCGGGCAGCTCGCGCTCGATCTGATGTGCGGCGACTGGGGTGCATCGCGCTGCAGTGCCAAGAAGTGGTTCTTCTACATGGGTGACGCGGAGAACAATCTGTACGTGCCGTTCCAGATCGATTACGTGGCGCACAGCTCGCCGAACGAAACCATCGATGGCTATCTGCCGTGGAACCCGCGCATCGTGCCGTGCAGTGAGAAGTTGGATGTAAGCCTGTCCCTGTTTGCTAAGAATCCGTCGTTGCCTGCCTTATTCTAATACGCTTTGCTGTTTTTGTTTTCCTCTCAGGCAAACACACCGGCCTGTTCATGTGTCGATTGTGAAGCATCGTGCCCGAAGCCACCGGCACCCCCAGGCCCGCCGCAACCGTTCGTCATTTATGGCATGGATGGATACGCGGTCGTGATGTTCGTGGTGTTTGTCGTCTGTAGCGGTCTGTTCCTGATCGGTGCTTGTTTCTGTCACTCGAGCACCGGTACCGGCGGCGGAAGCGGCAGCGGAGCAAGTGAGTG
Source organism: Anopheles arabiensis (assembly GCF_016920715.1). Lineage (NCBI taxonomy): Eukaryota > Metazoa > Arthropoda > Insecta > Diptera > Culicidae > Anopheles > Anopheles arabiensis. The sequence continues at coordinate 6,084,782 of NC_053518.1, forward strand.
TTGGACCGATGGGTGGTTTGATTTCGCTCTTTCTAATACCTCTTTACTAGCGATAAGACCATTAATAACCGAGAAACAGGCCACCGAACGTGGAACTATTGGTCACCAAATGAGTGTGTGTGTGTGTTTTAAATATCTTCTTCTTTGCTGCTAAAATGATCACATTCTATGCTGGTGTGGCGGTATGCACCAATTCAATCAAATGTAAAAATGTAGCATTTTATGCATTTTAAATTTCGCAATTTCGCATAAAGCCGCTTGTTTCGGTAGGCAGTAAAGTGCTCGATTATTTTAGCGCAACATTGAAAATTCAGCTCTTAAAATTTGTGAAGCATCTCCAGTACACATCAGCAGACGCGAATGACATTGATGTACACGCATACACTTACGAGCGTTATATTTTACGTCAATCGAATCCGATGCCTGATGTACAGTAACACACTCGAATATGGAGATATTTTGCAACGGTACCTTACATCGTCGATTCCAATTGTTCAATATTGAATTCCTCTCGCGAAAGAGTTCAAGAACACCAAGCAAAGAATATTTGCTTACCATCAGCGCAAAAAAACGCCCTCTGTATATTCGGTACGCTTATGAATGAAACATTCGCAACATGGAATCGGGATGCAAATGCTGTCGAACTGTTTTTAAGTTGGTAAAAAACGCAACGCAAAGATTGGATGTAGAATGTATTCCTTCCGTTTTTTTCTTCTGTTGCTTAACCACCCCAACCAGGAGCTACTACTAGATTATTATCATATCGGTGGGGTGACATTGGTTGACCTCGATCGTTTGCGTCGCATGGCTGGGGAAGATGATGAGATAAGGTACAAATTTTTTGTGTGTGCAAGTTCCGCTGGTATGAAATCGGGCTGCCGGGATGCGCTTGGTTTCCATCGATTAGCGTTGGACGTGAGCAGATAATGAAGAGCGTTCTAGTGTTCTGGCACATTGAACAGTGCAGCAATCATGTTTTAATGTACCTTCGGGTTTACGGATGTAAAATGTGTAAACCATGTATTTAAAAAAATGGAGAAAACTCCTGTAACTATCTCATGTAACTATTAAACGAACCGATACAATATTCTCACCCGGTAGCATGTTGCGTGCCAACCGTATTACCTTCTTTTTTGTACTGCGACAAAAAGGATGCGCTTTTGTTTGTGCTGTCCTTTTATCGTGGTTGGCGCTACACCGTTTCGTTAGCATTTCCCAGCCAGGGCGAGACCTTTCTGCTTTCTGCTAACAGACACACACACACACAGCCACAACTGTACCATCAATAATGACCGCAGACGAATAAATTGTAGATAACGATGTAGTCGCCCATTTCTCGCTCCAGCGGGGTTTGTCGAGTGGTTTTGAGGACGACAGGACGACGGTCTGGGGTGGATAATAATTAAGGTTATTTTTATCACTACTTCGATCGAAGTTGAGCACCGTTTCGGGGCACGAAATTCTCTCCGGCCCATTTGGGTTGCGAAGAAGAAGCGTGTTTCTGTATCTGTATGGCGCTCTCAGTTCTGTCGTGTCGTGTAATTTAAACGGTGACTAACTATGGAAGGGACAGAAAGGATAATACTACTACCCTGACACACGAACACTAAACCCGTGATGCAATTTGCGAACGGATGTGGGATACTTTAACAAATATTTTGGAAATTGTGTAACTAATCGATGGTGTAAGGGTTCCGACGGATTGGAATGATCAATGGAATGGTGTGTAATTCGATTTGAAAATTTTAACCAAAGCTGTGAACTAAAGGATTGAAGATTCGGTAACAAAAGTGGAACAATTTGACTGATCGCACCGTATTTTCGTTTTCTTTTTCTTCCTTTTTTCTTCGGTTATGCTAAAATAAAACAACAACAAACTAAAAAAACACCATGTAACGCGGAATATGGCCAAATCCGACCAAAAATCATCTCGAAAACCAAAACCAACTTATCATCTTCATTCAACTAAATCGAAAACCATGCCAATTATTGAACTCTCTGCATCAAACTATGAAACGAATCGAACAAACAACAACAACAACAACAACAACACGTACACAATACCATACACCTGCTGCTGGTGGGACCCGGGTACTACTACTACACACTACCTCCTGTTGTAGAACTGTTGGTAAATAGTGGTGACGCGCTGCCATCGGACCTGCGGTCCTCGGTGGGCCGCAGGTTAGCCGGTGGGCTCTCCTCTAACAGTGGCGATCTGGGCACGGACCGGGAAGACTCACCCCTACAGTCAAAGCGATCGAGTAGGTTTCCCTTTTTTCTGGTTTGTTGGCATACAATATTCGTTGCTCCATTCATTTGTTTTTATTTTAATGTGCTTTACTCACCCGTTTCCCCATCTCTCATACCATGTGCTGCACATTACAAATCATACTTCTGTGTTTGGGTGTAAAACGCTTCATGTGTTTGAATCTCTACATACGAAACGATCATCACTTCATTTGTGCCATTAAACGGAACATCACAAAACGAATTCACCATGCTCATTGACACAACCACTGCCATGCATTTATATTGATCCCATCGTTAGTAGTTACTAACCGATAACGCTAACAAATTTGCGCTATGCTTTGTGTGTTATCCTTTCTTTACATGCACAATCCTTCCATCGTGTTACACATTCAGGCTCACTTCATCATAAGCAAATCATTCAACACTACATACCATATCCCACTCTCTCTCTCTGTACCATTTTTCTACTCTACTAAAAGAAACACTTCAACTAAACGCTCCTCTTATTCAACGCGACATTATATGTGTGTGTGTGTTCCCTCACTGTGTGATTTTGTGTTATGTTTAGACCCGGTAGCATTTCTCTGACCAATTGAGTGCTACAAAGCAAATTCAAAACTGTAACAACCAAACATACATTTGTCCTGTTGAAACCGTTTGTCTGTTTCTCTGCACTTGAAACCATCCCCTTCTGTATCTACTCTCCTGTATCAATGTGTAACCATGTATGTGTGTGCCGAAAGCATGTGTAAATGGAGTTGCATATTGTATTGGGATAAAGTAAGAAGCGTTACCCGATGACTGATGAACTGTATGCCTTCGCATCCTCTATCCAGGTGCCACTTGGGACGGTGAGCAGGAACTCCGACCTCACCCGTCCGGTGTGGGAGCGGCCGATGACGACGACGATGAGTCGGGATACTTTGAGCGGCTGGGAGCAAAAACTGAAACTGCCTTGGAACACTTCTTTACCGCGTGGGGTACGACCTGTGCCAAACATCCGTGGCTGGTGCTGCTTGGAGGTAAGATAATGGCTTCAATTGTCGGTTCCCAGTTCCGCTTTGCTAAACCCCTTTGCATTTCATTTCGCTAGGTCTGCTGTTCATCGTGGCAATGGGTATGGGCATCAACTTCCTGCGCGTCACGACAAATCCGGTTGAGCTGTGGGCTTCGCCCTATTCCCGATCGCGTGTCGAGCGCGAGTACTTCGATTCCAACTTTGAGCCCTTCTACCGTATCGAGCAGATCATCATCAAGGCGGAAAACATTAGCAACGTGATGCACAACACCTCGAACGGTGTGATACAGTTCGGGCCGGTGTTTAACCGACAGTTTCTGCTGGACGTGTTTGAGCTGCAGGAGCAGATCAAAAAGATTCAAGCCGTCGCGGTGGACGGTAGCGGCAACAATGAGACGATTATGCTGAAGGACATTTGCTTCGCGCCGCTCAGCACCGGTGCCGGCCCGACCGGCACGCAGGAGTGTGTGGTGCAGTCGCTGTGGGGCTACTTCTCCGACGACATGGACAACTTCAACGACGAGGAAGAGGACGCACAGGGCTTCGTGATTAACTATCTGGACAAGCTGATACAGTGCTTCGGCAACTACTACAACCCGGCCTGTCTCGCGCCGTACGGTGGCCCGATCGATCCGGCCATCGCGCTCGGCGGCATCCCGCAGCCCAAGTCGGCGGACGAGAAGGCCAGCTACGCGGAAGCGAGCGCTGTCATCCTGACGTTCCTGGTGCGCAACTACCACGACAAGAACAAGCTGCAGTCGGCGCTGGCCTGGGAAACGGAGTACGTGCGGTTTATGCAGAACTGGACGCGCGAGAACATGAGCATCGCGTTCACGTCGGAACGGTCGATCGAGGATGAGCTGGCGCGCGAATCGCAGTCGGACGTGTCGACCATTCTGGTGTCGTACATCATCATGTTTGCGTACATCGCCATTTCGCTCGGCCACGTCAACCAGTGGAACCGCGCGCTGATCGACTCGAAGGTAACGCTCGGGCTGGGTGGGGTTGCGATCGTGCTTGCCTCGGTCGTTGCGTCGGTGGGCATATTCGGCTACATTGGCGTACCGGCCACGCTGATCATCGTGGAGGTGATTCCCTTTTTGGTGCTTGCGGTCGGTGTGGACAATATCTTCATTCTGGTGCAAACGCACCAGCGCGACACGAAAAAGCCGACGGAAACGCACGCGGAACACATCGGTCGCATTCTGGGGCGTGTGGGGCCGTCGATTCTGCTGACGTCGGTCAGCGAGAGCTGCTGCTTCTTCCTGGGCGGTCTGTCCGACATGCCGGCGGTGCGTGCGTTCGCGCTGTACGCCGGTATGGCGCTGCTGATTGACTTTATCCTGCAGATTACGTGTTTCGTCAGTTTGCTGGCGCTCGACACGATCCGCCAGACGGACAATCGGCTGGACGTGCTGTGTTTCCTGCGCGGCTCGAAGAAGGACATGCCGGGCAACATTGGCGAAGGGCTGCTGTACAAGTTCTTCAAGAGCATCTACGTGCCGTTTGTGATGCGCAAGCCGGTCCGGGTGGCCGTGATGATCGTGTTCTTTGGCTGGCTCTGCTCGAGCATTGCCGTGGCGCCTCACATCGATATCGGGCTGGACCAGGAGCTGTCGATGCCGGGCGATAGCTTTGTGCTGAAATATTTCCGCTACCTGCAGCAGTATCTGAGTATTGGGCCGCCGGTTTACTTTGTGGTGAAAAATGGTCTAAACTACTCGACGATGAACGATCAGAATTTGATTTGCGGTGGGCAGTACTGCAACCTGGACAGCCTTTCGACGCAGCTTTACATCGCTAGCAAGCAGCCTCAGTCGACGTATCTTGCCCGACCGGCATCGTCCTGGCTGGACGACTACATCGATTGGTCGGCCGCGCCCGGTTGCTGCAAACAATGGAACAATGGAAGCTTCTGCCCACATCAGAGTAAGTATTGCAGACAAAAAGTTTAATAATCGATGTGTTGTTGTTCTAATGACGACATTCTCTCCAAATTTCTAGAGAGTGCCTGCGGTGCATGCAACATATCGATGACGGCTCAAAAGCGACCGGTGGAGAGCAGCTTCCGGCAGTATGTGTCCTTCTTCCTGGAGGACAATCCAGACGAGGCGTGCGCCAAAGCGGGCCACGCCGCGTACGGTAGCGGCGTAAAGTATCGGCCCGATGCGCTGGCCCCGCTGTACAACGACGTGGGCGCCTCCTACTTCATGGCCTACCACACGATCCTGAAGTCGTCCTCCGACTACTACGAAGCGCTGCGCTCGGCGCGCAAAATTTCGGCCAACATTACCAGCACGATACACGCGAACCTGCGGCTGCAGGGCCGCAGCGAGGCCGACATTCAGCAGATCGAGGTGTTCCCGTACTCGGTGTTTTACGTGTTCTACGAGCAGTATCTGACCATGTGGCCCGACACGCTGAAGAGCATGGGCATCTCGGTGCTGGCCATCTTCATCGTCACGTTCCTGCTGATGGGCTTCGACATCCATTCGTCGCTGGTGGTAGTGATCACGATTACGATGATCGTCATCAACATCGGCGGGCTGATGTACCACTGGAGCATCTCGCTGAATGCGGTCTCGCTCGTGAATCTCGTCATGGCGGTCGGCATCAGTGTCGAGTTTTGCTCCCATCTGGTGCACAGCTTCGCCATGTCGGTGGAGGAGACGCGCGAAAAGCGGGCGGCCGACGCGCTCACCAAGATGGGCAGCTCTGTGTTCTCCGGTATCACGCTCACCAAGTTCGGCGGCATACTGGTGCTCGGGTTCGCCCACAGCCAAATCTTCCAGGTGTTCTACTTCCGGATGTACCTGGGCATAGTGCTGTACGGGGCCGCCCACGGGCTCGTGTTCCTGCCGGTGCTGCTTAGCTATATCGGTAAGTAGCGTGCAGGCTGCTGCTGCTTCCTTCCTCCCCCTGGTGCGCCGCGAATTTTTGAGCCAAGAAATGACAAAAACACAGAGGAATTGGTGGTATTTGTGTGATAGTTTTTGTCGATTTCGTTGTTTTTCCTTCTGTTTGTTGTACCCTCTCTTTCTGTCTCGCTTAAAGTTGATTTTTGTCTTTCTGTTGTATTCAACTAATCGAGCAATTGGCAACTCAAGCTGATGCGCTCGCTTCTCTATTGCTTTTCTATCCGGCGTCCGGAGCTGTTTGATAAGTTAATCCTAAAATACATTTATGAAATTTTCGTTCATTTAGTTGGCTTTTGGTATCAGAGTGAAACCATTTCAATAATTTATCAACCATGGCATATGTTCAACAATTTCTCTCTCTCTTTACCTTTGGACTACAATTTGATTCCTATTTGCGTGTATTTTCACCATCTTCCTTTAAACGCTAAGCATTTTGCTGCACTTTTCACTGCCTATTTTTGGTCCAATCGTGTGATGCTATTGTGCTTGCCTATATCATCCATGCGATATCCATGAATCATGTTTAATTTTTCATTTATGCATTCCCATTTGTTGGAAACAGATTTCCCTAGATTTGGCCAGACTTTTTGAAGTGCATTGGATACGTTCCTTTTTTGCGATACGTGATAGTGAATAACGTCACCGAATGTCTTCCCCTGCTCGATCTTTTAAAATAGTATTTTCCCATGATCCTCCCCATCAACTTATGTAGATCGTTTTATCTATTTTAAAACCCCATAGTCGCTAACACACATCTGTCTCGTGTATTTAATGTATCGCGTGTGAAGGCGTGTAGTGCATGATGTTCAGCGCGAACTGTGTTGTCCCTCGACGTCATATTCACATCGCCCGTTTTGTAGTAGAAATTAGCCACGCCCGTAAAACGTTGAGACTACTGACTAGATACTAAAATTATCGCCCAGCTCAAAAATGCCACCATAACTTTGTTACAGTAACACAAAGCAACACACCAAACCAGCACGTTTAGAAGCAAAATTTATTAATCCTGTATCGTATTTTTTCTCTTCGTTTTTCTTCTCTCTTCCCTCCCATCAACTCGAATAATCGAAAACAATCGCGTTTCGCTTTCGACTGGGCCACACTAAACCGTACGCACGTGTGTGCTGTCGCATCGTGTTTTGCGTCCCTCATCCATACCGTTTGTTTTCGTTACGCCATGCCCATTGTTGGTGGTTTTTTGCAAACCATGTAAAACGCGTCGCTGGGTTTTAACACACACTCTGGGGCTCGCAAATCGGATTGCGAATGCGTTAACTGTATCGGCAAATACAACCATAAACAAAAACTGTTTTGTTAAAACCAAACAAAAAACCTATACAGGCGCCCCTATCAACAAAGTCAAACTGGCCAATCACCGACGGCAGGCGATGCAGGAAACCCAGGAAACGTCCCTCTCGACAACCGTAAGCAAACCCAATCCACCAACAAGTGTTGTAAACCACCGCCACCACCACCACCACCAGAAGCGCCATCATCGGCAGACTAGTGGCCTATGCTGCTGCTGCCTTAGTAGCGACGATGATCGCCGCGATGGTTGTGGTCGTCGTTGTCGTGCTTCTGTAGCGGCACCACCTGCATTGTTCAACGCATCCTCATCAAGCATCATCCACTCACCAACATCACCACCACCATCCCCACCCATTGCATCATCGCCCTTGCACTGTTTTCGCACGATCTTTAACATTAGCACCGGGAGAAGAGCGCATGCATCCGGCGACTCCCGCTCTCGGCACGCGGCTTGGTGTCAATCGAATAGTTTTAGGCTGGTTGCTTCACCCACCGGCGGTGGTGTAGCAGGAGAAGGAGTAGCAGCACCATCAGTAGCAGCAGACGGAGCACCACAACACCCCCCGGCAGCATCATCCTCACCAGGCGTTGCTACCAGCCAGCGGTCATCGTTCGATCGGAGAGCTTTCGATCGGTCGACGACGCTGGACAGTAGTGCCGGCGCCGGTACAGAGGAAGCGTTGTGCGGTTGCATCGACCATCGGTGGCGATATTGGCGCAAAAACCATCGCCACCGCACCAGGCTGACCGGCGGCGAACACACGTACTACTCGAACGCGGAATACTGCCTGAATGTAACGCTACCGATGGAGGATGCAACTGCCATGAACGTGACCACGTACGCGGCCCGGGATGATGTTGCTTGTAAAAAGATGTAGTGTGTGTGTGTGGTGTCTATGTGATTGGTTGTACTATAACACTGCTGCACTGATTGGTTTTACGAGCTACCCAATTCTGCTTCATGCTTTTTTTGTTTACCTGAAGTATGTATCATTTGATATGGCTTTTTGTGTTGGTTCATTTGACATCATACTCGTTCTGCCGAATGTGTATACTCACGATTGAAGAATTTATTGTGTATTTATTTTTCAAATCTTTCGTGAGTATACACAGGTACATTAGGTGTTTGCTTGTTTTTGTTCATGTTTTACTTCTTATGTTTTTATGTTTTCCTTTTTGGACTCATGTTGGGATGGTATGGTTTCATTTAATATTGCTTCTTTATGTTTTCGGTTTTGTTGTTGTTGTGATGATTTTGGTGTGTCTTCTGTTCTCTTAGTAGCATAGTTACTAATATTACAAATTTCCTTTTCTTCTGTGTTCTTTTAATTTGTTTCCACATTTGTATAAAGTAGACCCCTCTTTGTATGTAGTATCATACCACTAAATAGATCAAGTCATCGACTCACGTATTGACTGTTAGGAAATGAAACGATGAGATAAGGAACGCGCGCTGTCGCACTGTTCAAACGTTTATCTGCCTGTGCACTACACTATTGCCGTTGTTTTTGTTTATCGTTAGGTAGCCAACATCATACAAACCTAGACAGTTATTTATTATTGCGCATTATCGAGAGCACACTGTAATGCACCTGATTGATAGATTTATCGCACACACGTGCGTCGTGCCGTCGTAACGGAAGTACTAATCTCTTTTTTCCCTTACCATTTTGCTGTTTCGTTTCGTTCTTTCTTCTATTCTATCTTTGTTCTGGATTGTCTTGCTCGTTCTTCATTCTCCTGTCGCCGGCCGCCCGCCCGCCCGCCCGCCCGGCTCTGTGCCGTACACCAACGTGGGTGCGTGCCTGCGTGCCTTGCGTGCGTGGGTGGTGGGTGCCACAGCTGCACCGGGATGAAAGAATATTTATGTTTGAGCGAATCGAAGCCGATATACACGGTTACTAAGTATTTCCATTCAATATCGGTTGTGTTCCTTCGGTTCCGGTTTTTATGTTTGTTTTTAATTTGTTTCTCTAATTTTCGTTTTCCGTGTATGTGTACTAAATAGAGTGCCTTCATCACACTTTCTTTCCTCTGTGAGAAGCTGTTTTTCCTTCCATCTGTGGAACGGTACAGTTTGCATTTGCCCGCAATTTAATCCTCCGGAAAGGCTCTACCTGCCTACATACATTCGTTTGTTTGATGTACTTTAACCATTCATTATTATGTTTTTTTTTTTTGCAAATATCTGTAGCCTTCCGCGATTCCTTTGTGCACAATCATACATTTCCATGTTCTTTAACAATTCCACTTTAACAAAGTTGTTTGAAATGGTCCATTTTTTTATTGTTTACATGTCATGTTTTGCGTTTTTTTTTTGTCATCACATATATGCTGTGATATGGTTTGAAAGTATTATTTTTTTACACCGCGCTCCACACTTGTTTGTGGGGTACTACGACGGATTGTGTGGATCTCTAACTCAAACCTCCCGAGAACACCGTTCATTGGACCCTGGGGGACCCCCCCTCCATCAATAATTGTGCCTTTTAGAATATTAAGCGTGTTCGCCAAGCGGGGCGATCGAAAGGTTTGTACCTTTAATTGCAAGCAACCTCTCTACCCGTACCTAGTGCAAATAGAGCAGTTTCTCTAGAATACAATGCTGTGCTTTGTTGAGTTTCTTAGTAACCGCCGATTGCCACCGATAAAAAAAGGGAGCTTTCGACGCCACCCGCCAGTGAGGAGCGTCCAAGATTGCCATTTGGCCATCCAACCGGTAGCAGCAAAACAGAAGTGCACTTGTGGTACAAACGCAAAACATTTTGTAAATTCGCCACTACTTATACCAGGAGGGTCAGCCAGTGCTAACGCGCAACTATTGCACACAAGCAAATGTAACGAAATGTAACACATTTTCTATATATATATACACATATTCACAAGGTGCTGAAGTACGAACCATATCAACATCCATTACTTTGAGGATATTAATGGTGTCTGAATGAATCATACCAATGCATTTCCCTGGACGGTACAGCATAGATTGCATTAATTATTGTTTATTTGTTTAAGTTGCTCCGATTATAACATGCTTTTCACGTTGTATTTAGGCATTGCTTCAGATCACTTTTGTGATGTTGTAATTATGTTGCATTTGCATCACTATTATAAACCTTTCGCTTGAGTGTAGTGTTCGAATGGCTTGATATTAATAGTTTGATTTTTGGTGGTTTGGTTTATTCCTAGTTTCATTTCCGCTATCCCGTCCCGTTGACCGCCTATCATTCTCTAGAACCGCTTTACTTAGTTTGAGTTGTGTACAGTGAACGTTGTGGCGTGCCCTTTTATTCCTTACACTCTACTGAACCTCTCATTTTGACAATCCGATTATGTTTACTTTACTAATTGTATCCTTCTCTCTGTCCTTCTCTCATCTGCTTGTCCTTCCCTTGTCCCACACGAACAAAAAAAAAACCTCTTCCTGAATGATTTTCGCAAAAACAGGCGTGATGCACCGCCGAAGGCGCTCCAACAACGCTGCCTCCAACGTCCCACACCACCCCAGTGCTAATGAGATCGATGAGGAGCAGAATATGGAACAGGATGCAGCGTACTATGACGACCGACAATCTCCCAACTATCACCACCACCACAGCTACCACGACGACGACGACGACGACGATACTGAGCACGCCAACCTTCAGCGAGCGGAGCCGCCAACGAATCATCCAGTGGTTCGGGCGGAACAAGAGATCCGCAGCGCAGGAGGACGACCCCACTGGCCAACAGGAGCAGCATCTAGCAGAGCCGGTTACTCCGGAGCACGAGCAGTATCATCCGGCCGAGCCCAGGCCGGACCATCCCAGCAGCAGCAACAGCAACAGCAGCGAACCACCCTTGAGGTCCACGCCCAGCACGACCTTCCTCCGGGTGAGGATACGGAGGAGCTTACCGAGCCTCTTCTGCAGCAAGCTTCCCCCGGCAGGCAGTGCGCCCCGCACGGATCTCTAAAGGAAGCCCCGAAACACCAACCAGCAACAGTAACAGCAGCAGTAGCCGCATCGAGCAGTACGGCGCCGCAAGAACAGACCGCGTCAAAAGCACCGACAGCGCCATCCACCACCACAAAGCTGTCCCCGTCCTCATCTATCTCGTCCTCGTCGCTGTCGTCGAAAACGTCCAAAGCCTCCAAGACGTCCAACCGGCACCGGTTGCGCAAGAGCCGCTCGAAGGACGCACAAACGGAAATCGAGCACCCGAAGGCGCCGTTAGTGGTGGCGGAAGATTCGGAAGATTTGGACGGAGAAGAGGATGACGAGGAAGAAGAGGAGGAGAGGAAGAAGGGGGAAGGGATGGCCGAATCGCCGAACAATAGTAATAGCGCTGCGACGTACCGCGGCGAAGATCAGCGAACACTGAAGTCGTCCGGTTCGTCCTCCCGTTCAACGATCGTGCCCCGGGGACGGTAAGAGAAGGCGCTAATGCTGGGGTGCGCGATGACAAATCATTGCCGAGTTCTGGTCAGGCGGCAGCAGCAGCATGTGTCCAGGGTGATATGGAGGTGATATTTTTATGTCATCACCACTGGCAGGAACGGTGAAATCACGTAGACATTAAGCTATTGCAACTGATTGGTGGCGTTCGTTAAGCTGCACACTACAGTGTGTCCGTGACAAGCAAGTAAAAAAGCTAGTATATCCTTGCTGATCGTACTCCACTCTGTGAGATGTGGGTACCGTCCTGGGCTGTCTGAATCACGCAAGGTTAGGAGAGGAGAATGCACACACACATTGCAGACCAAAATAGGCGTGTAGGAGTGTGGGGTTTGTTCTCAAAACGTAGTAACAGATCGTTCTAAATCTACCGACAAATCAATTTCATTTCCCTCTCCAGGTAAGGGAACTTGGATCGTGTGTTCCTGCTTGCCCGTTTTGTGACGTTTTCGTGCGAACAGTTACGAAGCTGTGGACCGAGATTTTCTATATTTATGCAAACACAGTCACACAACGAAACAGTTCGAAACTGGTCGCGCGCAGCTCGAAGCAATGGCAACATATGTATATCATAAATCACCCCACAATGCGAAGGGAAGAAGCGAAGAAAGAGTTAGAAGAGAGCAATGATCATTAAGGATCGAATAGTGGGGTCATGTACGTAAGTTTGTATACACATTTGATGTCCAGATGTATATTCCTATTGAAATTATAATATTTCCCACTGTCGTAGGATACAGTCACGTAACCGTTAATCAAAAAAAAAAAAAAAAAAACCGTTGGTTGGGTCTTGGAATAATGCAGATCACACCTTGAATAAGAATAATAATCGGCTACATAGAGCGGGAATGGCTTACGGAACTGGGTGGGAACTGTTTAGGACACTATGGTGGACGTGGTGCGAAATTTTAATGTTGTTCGTACTGCCGCAAAGGTATATCGCGCGATGGAGGGGAGATATGGAGCAGGAATAGCTAAATGGTAGAAAATGGACGGAAAGCGTTCGTTGGATGCATATTTGTTGGTTGTTGTTGGAGCTGGAAAGGACTGCTGGCTGCACCTTATCAAGCCCTGTAGACCCTGTTGGTTGTTGGAGGATGTCTGCGCTTGCAGCATGAGTGAGCGATGGCGCTAGTTGCGTGGTGGGAATTGGTGGTTGATAGTGTGTTCAGCTTGTTAAAGAGAGAGAGATGCAGAGAAAGAGAGATAGAGGCAGGACGCTTATTATTGTGGCAGTTGTATAGAAAAGGGACAATGATAGATAGCCTATGTTTTAGAATGCTTGTGTGATGTCTTAAAGGGATTGGAAAGGAAACGAAAAAGAAAACAGTATGCTAAACTGTGGATCGATGCACAAGCACACTCCACACTGCTCGTAATAAGGTGGTGCTGTGAGAAAATAGTGAATTTCATGTCTACAAGTGTGGATCGTATGCAAGAGCAGGAACTATCGAGGGATTCTTAACCTTCAAGGAGGGGAATATACAAAACGGAAGACAATGATAAGGTGACAAAGTGACACATCGCAATGTATCATACGAGCAGGAAGGGGAAAAGATGTGTAGTTACAGGGTACGGTTATTTACTTTTCATACAAATGCAGAAAAACAGGAACTAGACAGAAGAGACCGTCAGAGTTACAGTTTACAAAGGAACCAAGAATTCGGCAGACTTAAAGGGAATGAATTATTTTTCAATTTTTCATATGTTTCTGGCATTTTAGATTGTTTTTTCTTCTTCTTCTTCACAAATCGGTAGCACTTAGAGCTTAACTATTACTGTTGATAATAACCAATGGGTGGAAAAGAAGATTACCATGAAACGACTGTGACTGTGATTCATTTGTCCATTACAATCATAGCTAATTTGTGGCCACCAGTTTGGTCGTACAGTTTCCAATCTTCTAGAATTGTGTTACAATGCAACCACCACACATCCCTAGCTAGCACTTTTGGGAAAGGGCGGAGGAAAGAATCGGTCCCAGTTGGTCAAGATAATAGGAGGTTACAACTTTTCCAGCAGCGTCCGTTGACGTGCTGTGTGTGTTCCTACAAACTGCTGCGAAATCGAACGGAAACCAACGCTGTCCTAGCTTTTTACACACCGCGCTTCGCCCTACTTCATGTGTAGACAACTGTTTCCGGTGCCTTGCATACGACGAACTACTATAGATAAATTTGCGAAAGGTGTGTAGCAGGTGACGGTACGCGAGAGAGCAAGATTTGTACCATGGGGAGCATTCTAGAAAATGGTCAGTGCTTTTCTTTTCAAAACCACAACCCTCCAATTCACCCTCACTCGTGCCCGGTTACATAGCTCCGCTAGAGATGACTACTACTGTTGGCATACTGTTCTGTTCTGCATCCCATCCTCTCCCCCTCCCTTAAAAGCTTCTTGTGATTCCATATTTTACCGAAAACAAAAAAGTATTCTCTAGGCAGAAGTGAGCCAAACGGGTCCGCCTGTCCTGTCCGTTGGCTTAATGCTTCTCCCTGCTAATTGATGTTTAAGATTACGGTCCATCCTTACTATTGTTAAACTATAAATAGGTTACACGTGTATACCACTCACAAACTCACGCTGTGCTTATCGCAATGCACGCGCCCCAGCACACGACCGCGTAGATAATTTTTGGTTGAGGCAAACGAGCGAGGTGTGAGCGAGCACGGAGGAGCGGCGATACTTTGCGGGTCTCTTCCTCTCCTCTGGCTCTCCTCGGTTAGGTTTAAATTATTTCGCTCATTCCGTTCATGAATTATTGCAGCAAATGCAGGTGTTAGCGACGCTTAATCAAGCCCCAAACTAGGAAAAAAACGAGTCCAGTTTGTCTCTGATTATATTCACTATTAGTTTGTAAGTATAGTTACTGCCAGCTAGAAATTCAGGGCAGTTTTGCAAGCAGCCGAGCAGCTATGACCTTAATCCCGTCACTAGCTCTGTCACGTTTCGATTCCGTCGTTCTTTGTTTTATCGAAGCATGTATGTTTTCCCCTTGCAAGTTGTTACTTTCGCTTGTGTCAGCGGGCTCTGTTGTTAGCTAGATTACGGCAGTAACGAAAGGATGTTTTATGGTAGAGATGGGTAAAGATAATGCGGAGGCCCCTCAAAAGGAAACAAACAGAGAGGAACATATTGTATAGGGATGGCCGAGATGTAAGTCTGTAAAGGAAGAAAATGTAATATAGTGAGAAAGAACGGAGCAGGGAACGGTAGAAAAAAGGGACGAATGTGCGGAATAGTAATTAAATTTCCAAAAAAAAAGAATTGTTGTACACCACACTGCTGACCCCAGACGGCCATAGTGAATCAGTTTGTATGGTTAGTGAGTTTCTTTTGGCCGCTCCCAACATTATGCAAGGTGCAGGTGGCAAGGGTAAACCAAAGCTTTCTTTAAGTTGGCGCTCTCGTTCGTTGTGTTGTGTTACGCAAGATAAGTAAATGGAAGCTTAGAATGAAGGTGTTAAGCCTGTGTCTAATTTTTAGTATAAATTCCTGAATCTGGTGTTGCATTGCTGTAATGAACTTTTGGGTTGTATATTTCTTTGCATAATAGAATAAAGGGCAGCATACATAAACATTCTAAAACAAAACAACACGTAAACATACACAAAACACACAGAGAGGAGGGAGTATAATGTGTGTGTAAAAGGTATGTGAAATAGGGCGGAAAACTGTGAGGAATGTAATTAAGGAGTAAATAAATAAAGGTTTAAAATGTGACTGATGCGATTAAGACGTTTTCACCGGAGCTTTGCATAATCCGAACTGGTTCCAGTTTTAGTCGGTTAGAAGTACAATTGCGTAGCAGCAATATTTAGTAGTAGATGAGCAACAACTGGTAACTATGACGCTAGAGACATTCGAGACCGCGTAACAGAGGAAGCCTACGGATTACAGTTGTGCTAATGAATCTGTTCAGAAGATCCATACAGCTCTTCGAAAAAAAAAATAGTTCAAATAACCAATAACTTCTTGAACCATTTTCGAGAATGGGTTTGAATTTTAGGGAATTTTTCGATCTTCTCTTTCTCGTACTGCATGTATCCTCGTGGCTCTTTGTCGAGGTTCATGTATCCTCATGCTCTGTTTGGGATTGTAATAGTTTTGTTTTTTATTTGCGTTTTTTCCTGTTTCAGATCGTTCTAATTCAAACCGATACGCAATAGGAACTTCATAACGGCGACGCATGGTTCTAAACAGCCACCGGTCCGGTGAGGATGCAGCTGTTCAGATTCGAGACAGTGGCGGCAACTGAAATGACCGTTGCGTACTTTGCTGCAACGACGCACGAACTCAGTCGCTGCAAGCTGAACTTGGTTTCCTCCTGGATGAAGCTCAGTATGTAGGCTTGCTTTTGGCCTATGGTGGTTGCCAGCGTTTCATAGTATGGGCCAATCTGCAAAGCATGGAAAACATTAGCCATCTTCAATTCTGGAGAAAGCATACGGTGGCAAAGAAGAGCCGCTTACCATCGTTAGGCACGGTGCACCATCCTTCAGCGGTGCGCAAATAGTGATCGCTGCCCCGAGATCCTCCACGTCGTAGATGATCATGGTGACGATGAGCGACATCAGATCCTGCAGCTGGTACAGCCGGAACACCTCAAAGTCGTAGCATTCGGAAACAGTATAGTACGACAGCGCAAACTGGTTGAAGATTTGGGGCGAGAATTTGCTGTAGCAAAACTTGGAGTACGGCGAACTGGCCACAAGCGCTTCGATCACGCTGCGCAGACCGACACAGGTTTCGCCGACCATGAACTGCTCCACGGACGATGAGTTGGCGACCGACGCGTTGACGCCGGTTTGGTACGCAGTGAACTTTGCATCGATGTCGGCCGTTAGCGCACTGGTACCGTTCGCGTCCAGCACTGCTGCCAGACTGTCGAGTGCTGGCTGCAGATCGTCCCCGTACGTGGCGATTGCCTGCAGCGCGGTCTGCACCGTTGCCAGCGCGGCCATCTGCTCGTTGTACACCGGCACCAGGCGATCGTCCACCGCGTCCATCACGTTCGTGCTGATCGTGTCGACGTCGCTCAGCAGCACGTCCTTCGAGCTCTTTGCGTCATTCACCATCGTCTGGCCCTCGGTGCGCATCTGATCGACGAACGTATCGGCCGTGCTAAGGCGCCGCTGCGTTTCCTCCACGATGTACGTGACGAGCGGTATGTCGGCGTTCAGGCGCGACAGTGCGTCCTGCAGATCGATCGACAGCTTTAGCGGCACGTACCGGGCCAGATTGTCGGAGGAGATGCCGTTCGGCGGGTTGCCGGCTGCGTCCCGTGCCGACGTAACGCCCGTCTTCATCCGATCGAGCGCACCGGTGAACAGGGTCAACCGATCGAGAATGGAGCGGAACGCGTCGTTTAACTGCTTCGTGATGAACGGGCCCTGCTTCGACAGGGCGGCGAACTGATCGGTAAACCCGGTCTGCAGCAGTGTGCGCATTGCGGTGATGGCCTGGTATACGGGAGCGAACGTACCGTTCACGTTGTTCGATCGGTCCGCGGCTAGCGTGTTGAGGGCGGTGGTAAATGTCATACCGGCTGCCGTTACATTGCTGCCGATGTACAGAACGGCCGCCTTCATATCGTTCAGCAGGTTGTAGCCGCTCGTGAGCGTTAGGTTGAGGTTATCGACCAGATCGAACGATGCGCTCACTTTGCCGGAGTTCTTCACCACGTTCCCCGTGCCTGAGATGGTGGCCTTGATGGCGAAATCGGGCCGTGGCTCTGCTTCGATGCGCTACGGTCGAAAGGATAATGTACAGACAAAAGTGAGTAGAGCGACGCAGCTGGTAAGTTGGAAGGGGCAAGTCGAAAGCTACGGAATACTAATGCAACGACTCTTCTTCTTACCTGCAGCGCACCGAGGAGCAGCAGCACCGGTAGTAGTGCCGATTTTAGCAGCATGTTTGCGGCGCAACAATCACGCAAACGGACGTGAAATTGCGCAAAGTTTGATGATGGCTCGAGAAAAAGCCTCGTTCCTGCGGGTTTCCGTGTGCTGTGAAACGCGCTAACGGTGCTGACGAATCAACTGTAGTGATAACGGCGTATCCACAAGTGTTTCCAGCTTGTGCCAGACGCGCACACCGCATACGGGCGAAGAGGTGTGGTAGCGTTTTGGTGGTGAATTCGCTGCAAGAAAAAAGGTATGTTGTTTTCTTTCACTCGATTTGCACAGTTAGCACCGTGCAGCTGACCAAACTCATCACCACGCGTGTCTGTGGTGGTGTCTGTGGAGGCTGCTGCTGCTGCAGGGCGTACGGGCGCTGGGCTCCTTTTTATTAGAGCCACTCGATGAGGACACATTTTGAGTGTGTTACACGATGGAGAGCAGCCAATACACGAGGGTTAATCAATTTTGTGTCCACTGCCCTTATGACGGCTTTGAAGGATATATCATCATTTTCTTAGGCTTTATTAATATTGTTTCAAAATCTTATATATGTTTGTTTCTCATAATTCTCTCATAGGAAAGGCATGGTTCTCATCTCAGTTTCTCAATAGGTCTCTGCCGAACATCAAGTAGTATTCTTAGGACTTGCTCTAGTAGTATCATTTTTTTCAATTACGACCTTGGCCTTGGTTTTGCATGCGGGTCGCAGAGATTGAAAATTTCAGTGTGCATGGTTATGGAACGGAATACTTCAAACCTGTTATTATCAACCCCCAAGAATCATGAAGTCTTTCATCCATACCTAGATAAACTACTCGATTCTAGCCTTCTAGCCTCGATTCTAAACTTCTCGATACTACTCGAAATGTCTAATGCTTATCTTCTCCAATTTTAGAGCAACAACCGTAGTCAGTCTTGGTCTTTCCAAGTGCCACATATTGAGACTGCGTATGTGGGGCTTTGTCCATGTAGATTATGGACTGATAACCATGACATATGACGTCTATCTAATTCTAAGTGTAATGTTACGTTTCTTTACTAAGCTAACATGATTCGCTCCATTCCTTCGACCGAACTATTCAAAATTAATAGGAAAATACTAGGCTCGTTTATACTTGCAGGTTGAACAGTCGACGCTACTATTGTGATGAATTCAATAACAAATCTGAAATTTGAATGCGTCGCTAAAAGTTTGATAGAATTTTTAAAACTTCTTATCGTATCGATGAGACACTTGTGTAGAATAATGCCCATAAAAACGATTCGGAGAAAAAGATAACGCTTCAAACGGACGAGCAGCTGCTGTATGCAGCTGTGCAAATTCTCCCGCCTCTGCTGTAATACTTGGAAACAGCTCCCCTTTCTTACGCTGTTTAGGAATATATTGCAACATTAAGTTGTGCACACAGACTGCAACGAATGCAGTGAAACTGTTTCTTTTACTTAATGAATCTTCAATACTAAGGCTTCCATAGAACCACTGGCAAATAATTAGGCTACAGCTCAATGATGTACATTTTTTCCTCCCGATAGTTCTGTTTATTCGGCAACTATTCAGACTTTCGGTCCCTTAGTTTCGCACAGCTTAATGTCCTTCACGTACGTTTCGGACGAGGCGACAAAGCCGCACTTTCCGCTGGCAATGCACGCCGCCGCACGATTGTAGCTGGCCGTTGTCTGGGCGGTCAGTAGTCGCTGCACGTCATCCACCTTCAGCTTCAGGGTTGCCACCAGCTCGCTATAGTCCGGTCCGATCTGTGTGGAAGAAGAAAACCACAGTATAGTTTACCTTCTCAAGCGAACGATTCATTCCCAAACACCCCATTTTACCGAAGCTATACACTCCGATCCATCAGGGATGCGGTTAAAGCAGGCAATCAGATGGGTGGCCAGATCCTCCACGCCGTATACGATCTGCGCGACCAGTCGCTCGACAAGCGTAGCGACCTTCGCCAGCCGTTCGGCCTCGATCTGGTAGCACATCAGGAAGCGGTTGGCATTGACGGACACCAGGCCGAGCAGCCGGGGCGAGTACTTGCTGAAGCAGTATTCGGCCCACGGGCCGGACGCGATCAGCACCTCCAGCACGGCCTTGGTCGGCGTGCAAAGCTTGTCGTTGTAGAACCGGTCGAGATAGTCGTCCAGTGTGACGATGTTCTTCAGGTAGTTGGTATATATGGTGTCAACCTGTGGCTGGATGGTGAGCCGGTTCGCTTGCCCGAACAAGGCGGCATACGCGTTGAGCACGGGCTTCAGCGAGTCGTCGTACGAGTCCAACGCTTGCAGGTTGAACTTGATGTACGCGATGCTGCTAATCTGCTTTTCGTACGACTTTTTGAACGGTGCCACGATCGACTCGGCCACCGTCAGCGAGCTCGCCTCCATCTCCTTCCGGATCGAGTCGTAGTGCCGGATCGTTTCCAGCACCTTCTCGTCGACACCGTCCATAAAGTCGAGCAGGAACGCGTCGGCCGTACTGAGATGGCCGAGCGTCAGCTCGATAATGTACGTCACGAGCGGCAGGCGCGACTTGAGGTCCTGCAGCGCGCGCAACAGCTCGTACACCACCTTGGGCGAGACGTAGCGCCGCAGCACCGTGTCTGGAATGGTGCTGGAGCCGGTCGCAGCCACCGCCGCGTTCACACCCGCCTGCATCAGCCCGAGCTGGGCGGTGAGGCGGACGAGCGTGGCGTTCAGCTCGCGCGACGCATCGGTCAGCATGTCGCCGATGTACTTGCCGACCAGCTGCTCGATCACGGCCGTTTGGGGGGTGAGGCCGGTTTGGAGCAGCGTTTGCAGTTTCACGATCGCCACAGTGACATTGTTGTACACTTGCGGCAGGGAGCCATTGCTGGGGGCGAGCACTTCCAGGCTGTCCGTCAGCTCCAGGCCGGTCGTGGAGATGTTGTTGCCGATTATCGTTAGCTGTGTGTTGAGCGTCTTCAGCACGGTGTAGTGGGATTTTAGCGTGATCGTCTTGAAATCGATCTGATCGAACGATTCGCCCGTCTCGTTCGCTACCGTGCCGGCTTGAATACTTCCGGCGATATTTCCTATGACGCCGAAATCGGGCCTTGGCTCGCCGGAAACATCCTACCAGTTGGGAAGGGGAAAGTAGTATCGAATGAATGCGCTTCAAAGAGAGGGGCTGGCGCCCAAACTTACCCGTCCGAGCAGAGCGAGGATGAACGCGCCGTAAAATAGTTTCATCGTTTATTCCCTGACAGCACGAGAATAGCACTGAGCCGAGATCGGGCTGCCGAGTGTCGCGCCCTGTACCAGAAGGTAAACACTCCAGCCAGCTTGTATGAGTTTACAGATTTTCAACCGTCCCAGCTGTGCACACAGTGCGGTTTCGGGGTAACGGATCTTAATGCAAAGAGCTGTAGAATGATCGGATTGTACAATGGATTCTCAATGTATTGCAACACAACTTTTGGATGAAGGAAAACAGTAACCGGTCATCATAAATTGACCAAAAACAAACTCCATTTTTCATGATGCATGATGCTCTGTCGCTGCATGCACTTTATTGATTACGTGGCGTCTGGCAAAGTTTCACTAGCTTTTCCCATTTATCAACGTCGTTAAGCGTCGTCTGTTCGCTGGAGGATACGCACGCACCGAGCCTGGCCGAGCTGACGGCAAACTCTTCGGCGATGAGCCTACCCCCATCGTCTAGCATCTTGGATAGTGTAAGCAGTACCGCTGTGTACAGATTTGCTTGCTGGAAAGAAAGAAAGAAATAGAGGAGATGCTCTAATGCAAGTACCGATTCAAACGCTGACCGCCTTGTTATGCTAACCTGCTCGACGCAAGACACACCGCCGCCCGGTACAAGATTCACACAGACCGACAGATTGTCCACCAGTTCCTCCGCATCGTACAGCACCACATCCACCACGTGGCGCAGGAACTTGACCATCGTTTTAAGCCGATCCTGTTCCGCCTCGTAGCACTTGCCCGCTGCGTTAAGGTGCAACGCGTACAGGCTGTAGGCGCGCCAGGCAAACCAATTGAAGCAGTACTCGTTATGGGGACCGAACGCAATCAACGTCAGTACCATCGTGCGTAGCAGCTGCGCCGTGGCCGAACGTACGAAGAGTCCGGCCGCAGTGGTCGAGACCGCGATTGCATCCGCCCGGTACTGGTCGAAGGCTTGCACGAACACATCCGTTCGGGCGGCGATAGCGGACGGTCCAAGCTCGGCCAGGATACCGTCGAGTGGTTGCTGCAGTGCGGTGGCATAGCTGGAGATAGCCGTCAGCTGTGGCATTAGCGGTTGTAGCGCCTCGTGCTGCTCCAGCAGGCTACAGCTGAACGTGTCGCTTATATACTGCACCGCGTCTTGCTTCAGTTGATTCGTTTCTGTGCTAAAATTGGCGAGCGTGATGCGCATGGATGTGTCGAACGCGTTTAACTCTTTGGCGACATCTACCATGAACTCGTCTGCTTCCAGCAGATACAGCAGGGTGGTCCGCACCATGTACCGTACGGCGTGAATGCACGGCCGCAACGCGATCAGTGCCTGCGTGACGTCGCTCTGCGTTCGGGCGGGCACGTTCTGGCGGGATTTGCGAATATCGCGCTCCAGCGCCTCCAGGCTGAGGCGCAGCTGGTTGAGTGCGCCTTGCATCTCACGAAACGCGTCGTTAAACTTTTGCACCAGCGTCGACGGCGGTGGCACTACCCTGCCGATGTTGGCCAGCTCGGTCGCAAAGCCGGTCTTGGTTAGCTGTTGCAATGCGTCGATCCCTTGGTACGCGGGCATGAAGGCGTTCGTGTTCCCCATTGTGCCGGTGCTGGTCGCGAGTGTGACTAGCAGTTGCATTAGCGCGATACCACCGTCACGGAACCGCTGGCCGATCGAAACGACGGCCGCCTGTACCTGGGTCAGCATCGCCGTGCCCGACACGAGCCGAACGCTCACGTTGGCAACGCTGACAAACTCGCTGGTCAGCAGCGACGCCTCCAGTATGACCTCGTTCCTTACCGGATTGATCGTAACGGGCACACCAAAGTCCGGGTTCGGTATCGCGCCAGCGTGCTGCAATACAGAGTTGTACAGAGCGTCATTCACGGTAGCAGCAGCAAACCAGCTCGAATTACCTGCACCATCACCAAACAAAATACCAACGGTACAAGGAGTACCGGCCAACGGTGGAGCACTTGCATGGTCGCTGTGGTTCACTGAGGTAGTAGTAGTAGAGGGTGTGCACGGGTCGGCCTCCAAAAACTATTTCCACCGCACGGGGATGGTGGGATCTCTATAAATCAAATTTCTAGAGATGCGAATGCACCTTTTTTCGGTTGTCCGTTGCATCATCCGGCATCTTGTGGGCACCAGCTATCTAAACGATGCTGTGCAACTATCGGGAAATGGGTTCATTTCATCACAAAACAAAACAAAACGAAAGAAAAAAAGAAAGAGAGAGAGAGGGGAAGAGAGAGAGAGAGAGAGAGAGAGAGAGAGAGTGTACATATTTCTCGGCAGTTGATATTGAGGCGTGCATTGCATTGCAACGAAAGGTACTTAATTAAATAGAACGTTACCATATATTGGAGATTCTTGACAAACGCACGAGAACGGGCCTGTAGATAGTTGTTCTTTTATTTACTGAC
This sequence comes from Anopheles arabiensis, assembly GCF_016920715.1. Taxonomy (NCBI): domain Eukaryota; kingdom Metazoa; phylum Arthropoda; class Insecta; order Diptera; family Culicidae; genus Anopheles; species Anopheles arabiensis. The sequence continues at coordinate 6,108,237 of NC_053518.1, forward strand.
TGGGTAACCGTGTATTTGATCTATTTTCGAATAGTTACACTAATGCATGGTAACCCCGAACGGTCGAATGGATGGTGGCGCAGACTGCTGCAAGCCTGGAAGCTGATCGTTTCTATCGTGAGTCGATGATTCATATTGGTTAGTTATTACAAAAAGTGTTAACAAAAAAATGTATCAAACGCTCTAAATCTTTAGAAAAAAGAGTATAACAGTATTCATAGAAAAGACAGAAAAGATCATAAGTATATACATAGATACAAGGAAAAAGCTGAAAAGTGGTTGCTAAACTGCCTGTGGCCTAAACCTAAACAATCGTTCTTCAAACTATGGTCGGCTAAATGACGGCTCGTGATGACTTTGCAAAGGTTAAAAAGTATAGTTTATAGTTTTCACTATCTTAATCAAACCTGTAGACGTAGAACAAGTTTCAATATTACATAAATGTAAACATTTCTTAAATTCAGTTAGTATTTTCATACCAAGTATAGCTTTAACGTTCACCTTTTAGCTAAAGATCCCAGCCGATGAAAGGCCTCAGAAGGGATACAGAACAATTGATAAAATGGAAAAGGAAATGAGGTCACCAAGCAATCATGACTGACATCAAATCATGGAATAAGGATTAGCAATGGGTGCGGTCCCGTGGTACAGTCGTCAACTCGAATGACTCAATAACATGCCCGCCATGGGTTCAAGCCTAGAATGGACCGCCCACCCGTAGCAAGGACTTACTATCCGGCTGCGTGGTAATGAATAAAGTCTCGAAAGCCTGTATAGCCCGGCCGGGGGGGGCATGTTCTCGTAGGACGTTACGCCAAATAGAAGAAGAAGAAGGATGGAATAGTGAACTGTGAGATTTTTTAAATGTTCAATTGACAAATGGTGATGGAAAATGATGATCTGATGATGATGTTTGACAATGATTCTTGGACAGTTTGATTATGCGTTCTTGATCGCTTGATTATGGATGCAATCATTTGAGGATTTCAGTGATTTTAAAAATGTTCAGGGAGATTTAAAATAAAGCTGTGCTATGTTCCTCAATACAGACATGCCGTGCTTCAAGTGTGAGTCTCTTGAAAGCCAGTCGAAATAATTTCGTTGAAACAGAAACAGAAAACACAAACAAAGCTGCAACCAGCAGCTGAACCAACAGCCGGCGGTCTGGAAGTAAGTGGACGTTTTCAGGCCAACGAAAGTTTCTTTCCCGTTTCTTGAAGCAATTGTAGCAAGTTGGTTATTTCTAATTTAGAATGCTTTTTTCTGAGATTTTACCCGTGGCGTGTAACAATGGGCCTATAACTTACTTAAAAGCCCTTCTGACAGTATTTCATTTCTACCTTATGAACAGTTCCTTGTGGGCAGTAGGGCATCAGCCGGTCGGCTGTTAGTTTGCAATTACACATACGGGCCCATTTTTGCACATTGGTCCATTTCTGGAATCATATTGTTGATGGCAATCACCAGCATATATTTGGAGGTGCTGAAACAGGCGCTGAGACGGTTCAGGCCGGCCACCGTCTCGTATTTGACGATGTTTCGCATAGTGTTCTGGTGCCGCCTCGCCGCTATGTTGACGTTGTTGAATAAGGTTTCGACCTCCTAGAATAGAGCAGAGAGAAAAAAAGCAGGAAAATGGCAAATATATGCCCTACAGTTAGCGATAACTCCAAGGGAATGAAAGCCTTAAGCCTATATAGTAGAACGACATACATTAGTGTTGCATACTAGCGGTGAGCGGGAGCAAAGCGTAACCTGTGCTAGTACATCTTCGATGTCGAACAGCAGCGTTTTGGCCATGGCGCGCAGCACCTGCTGCAGCTTCAGCAGGCGCGTGATCTCCTGATCCACGCAGCGGCTTACTTCGCGCGACTGTTGATCGAACAGGGCGAACGAGCGCGGACTGTACTTGTTGTAACAGTAGTCTGCGTACGGTCCGTTCGAGATCAGCACCTTCACCAGTCGCACCAGATGACCGCATGCATTGGTACTGTAGAAGGCGCCCAGCCCGTCGGACACCAGCGGGATCGCTTGCTTGTACGTATCGTAGTACTGCTTGATATCGGCTATCGTAGAATTAAGATCCGTCGTGTACGTTACCGTGTACTCGTTCATCTGGTTCTGAATCAACGGTATGCTCGACAGATTGACGCCGGAAAAGTTGAAGTTGGCCTTATACACCGGATCGATGATGGCGGTAATTTCGCTAGTGTCGTCACTGTACTGCTGCACCTCCGTTTCGAGATTTTCCAACCCCTTGCTAACATCGTCGAACGTTTGAGAGGCGGCCGTGCCCGATGCGATAATGTAGTCATCGGCCGTCTTCAGATTCTCGATCGAGTTGGCAATAATGTACGTCACCAGCGGGATGCCAGCCTTGAGCGTAATCACACTCTTCGAGATCTGGTTCGTCAGGTTGGTCGGCACGTACTGGCGCAAAACTGCTTTCGGTATTTCGTTGGAAGCGGCAGCTTTCACCGCTAGCTTCAGCTTCGCTTTCAACGAGTCCATCAGCACGGCGAGCCGGATCAACTCACTGTTCACCTCCTGCAATCCGTCGTCCAGCATGGTGCTGATTGATTTGTCGAGCTTTGTGTCCAGCTCGTTCAGATAACCGGTCAGTCCTTGGGTAATTAGGTAAAAGAATTCACCGCTGGCGTTGTTGAATTGATCAAACGCACCGTCCAATGTGCCGTTACTGAGGGCGAGCGTATCGATCGAATTGGACACTGCCAGGGCACTCTGGGTGAAGTTGTCCGCAATAGCAATCAGCTGCGTCTTGACTATCTCCAGCAGCGGGTAGCCAGATACGAGCTGCACATCCAGGGAGATGTTCACCTTCGCGATCAGCGCACCGCTCTCCTTGGCGTTAGTGGAAACGTCACCACTGCCGTACACGGGGGCGTAAACTCCAAAATCGGGCCGAGGTACAGCCAACACCAAGTGCTGAAAAAACAAAAGAAACCGAACTGGATGTAGTTTGTCGCACTCGTCGCGTGCGTATTTAAGCAAACCTGTATGGTGCAAAGCACCAACACGAGCGCAACACTAAACGTGCTCATCGCAAACTCCTGTGTCCTCAAGCGTTTTCAATCCACGACTGTTGCGCGGCTCCACCGTTACTGTTCGTTTTTAGGAAAAACCAAACAGATTATTTTTTCGTTCTGCCCGTAGTATGCCTGTGGTTGTTTTTCGACGATCATTCAGTTCAACACTGGTTGCTTTTTTTCCTGTCCGCGAGCGTGTGCAGACCAGTGAAGTGTTTTCATCGCCACCATCAGCCCCATCTATGTAAACATGCGCTTGTGCTAACACGTCACAGCTCATCCAGAGGCAAAATGTAGAGCGTGGGTAAGCAATTGCAAAAAAATTGAGACCAACTGTAGAAATGGTTCTAGTTCTTCCTGGCGTACCAATGACACTAATGGCGATCGTGGCGATGGTTTCAAAATTGTTTGCATGTTAAATTATACCAACTTTCGATGATTTAAATAAGTTTAGCGTTAGAAAAACTTTGGATAAGTGTAGCTCCAAATGTAGTTCCAAAGACAAATGACTCATTTTTATTGATTCTGATAATCGGATCCTCAGCGTCGTTTGCAATGTTCTTGCATCACCATCATCGTATGCGTATATCATCCAGTCATCTTCCTGGTCCTCCATAAATATGTTCATCTTTCCAGAAATGATTCTTTGGATCTAGATATTGTATCATCATCAAATTAATGATTCTTTTTTACGTAACATGTGATGCTTACTATGTTACGCATGTCTTACAAATTACGAACAAATTCGGTATCGTATGCAGGAGTTTCGGCTACATTTTCGTTGACTCCATAACATTACGACCAATGATCAACTCTGACGAAAGCAGGGCTAGCCGCATTAACTCCATGTTTAGTTTGTTTGAATCGAATTGGGTTTGAAAGGGAATTGGATTGGTTTTACTCCTTTTTCCAGCGTTACAGTTAACTTTCGTGCCATTTCCGTGTTGAATCCCGTGTCGTCCGACCTGCGAAACACATGTGTACATGTGTATCATCAAAAGTATGCCTTTACAATGGAATACGTGCCACTGCGGTCTTTGCTCCATGGGCTCGCATGGGTTAAACCTCGCAAAAACCGGCCCCCTAGCAATGACGGACTATTCGGTTGCATGGTACATACAAAGTACCAAAATCCGTTTCCCCATATAACTAATCGTAACGCTTGATTTAACCCCCTCCCACTCCTACAAGCGCTACGTAATTGAGATCATCAATATTGCGACAACATACGATCAAGAATCGGGTTTGGAACATGCATGCCAACTCCATCTCGAAAGAATATGTCGAATCATTTAATTGGCAGGACAAGTTGCAAATACACTCCCGGCGAGTGTTAGTTGAAGCACAACTTCGAATAGCCAGCGTTGGGAATTCGCGATCATTTGAAGCGGATTACAAACGGTTGTGCCAAAGGTGGTGGTCACATTGGAGATCAGCGAATATATGTTATCTTTGAAGTTACGAGTTAAAATGGCTCAGATGAAGGGTAACGAAAAAGAATTTCTAATATACGTACTTAAAAGTGCACACCAAAGCTTCTATATTGCCAAGTCGATTGACCCCTAATAATCAATATTAAAAGATTTTAATGATTGGAAAGATTGGCGAATGTTGGCAAAATAATTGGTCATAACTGGAAAGGAGACAGTAGAGTGAAAAAGTAAAGGCCGGGGGAAAGTGAAAAAGGTGGAGGGAGTGAAAAAGTAAAGCCCCATCTGGCGGCGACTGACCGAAGCATGTTGCCAAACAATTTGTAGCCGCTTCTGTTGGGGAGTGCCCTCGTATAGACGGCCTTACAGATGCAGATGCTGCATGGGCCTCCTTCTCTCAGGTGACAGGGACTGTCACCTGGAGACGAAGCAAGCACGAAGAGGTCACTCCCCAACGAGCCGAGCCGAGAGATAGACGTGAGCGGGTCTCCGTCTAAGGATTCGTAGATTATAAGTTTCATTGTAATAGATATAAGTTTTATCATCGGAGACTGTTTATGTTTTGTTTACCGTCAAGTTAAGTTGAGAACGTAGACATAACAACTGGCGACGAGTTTTAAAGTGATCGTGTTGTTTTGTGTCCGTCAAAAGCAACATTTGGAACCCGAAGTTACGTAGTGCGCGTCGTATTTATTTATTTATTCGTGTACGTGCGTTCGCGTTAAGTGTTTTTAAAATACCACTAAGACGAAAAAGGGCTAGAATGAACAGCCAAGGCGACCAGGAGGCGGATGAGCAGCGTAGGCAATCGCAGCAATGGTTTCAACACGCTTTGCCTCCAGGACCGGCAAATCCTGCTCCAGTGCCAGCGATGCCGCCATTTCAGATGCCAACAGCCGAGAATGGTGTACCGCCATCGCAAATTGCAGGAACGTCGGGTCATCAACCTACGCCGGGAACGTCGGATGTAATGCAAATCGTGCTGCAACTCCAAACGCAAGTGAACAAATTACTTTTAATTCATCGTGAAGTTAATGTTTCACAACCACCGCTTGTATCATCGCCAGCCCCAAACCACGAGCAAATACTAGATTCGCTTAGTGGTCATATAAAAGAGTTTCGCTTCGACGAAGAGGAAAGGGTTACCTTCGCGAATTGGTTCTCTCGATACGAAGATTTATTCGCTAAGGACGCTTCGAAGCTCGATGATGCAGCAAAAGTGCGGCTATTAATTCGGAAGTTGGGCAGTAGCGAGTACAACAGATACGCAAGTTTTATTTTGCCAAAACATGCTCGCGATTACACGTTCGACGAAACCGTAAAGAAACTCACAGCTCTTTTTGGCAGCAAAGAGTCCGTTTTGAGAAGACGTTATAAGTGTTTGAATACCACTAAAGCATATAGTGAGGATTATCTGTCCTTTGCTTGCCGGGTGAACAGAGCGTGTGTGGACTTTGAGGTAGGCAAAATAAGCGAAGAGCAACAGAAGTGTCTCATCTTCGTGTGCGGGTTACGGAACGAAAGCGACGAAGAGATTCGTATTCGACTTCTTTCACTAATAGAAAACCGGCCGGAGGTACGCCTTGAAGATTTAACGGAAGAGTGCCAACGTGTACTAAATTTGAAAATGGATAGTGCAATGATAGAAAAAACACCCATAGAAAAAGTGTTAGCAGTAGCAAAGAGCAATGATCGACAAAATGGTAGAATACAAAATGGTTACGAGAATATTCAACACACACAACAGCCAAACTATCAGTATGGCCGCGCTAGAAGCTGCTGGCTGTGTGGAGGCGATCATCATGCAATAAAGTGTAATCTTAAAAATTATAAATGCTCCATTTGCAACACTATGGGACACAAAGAAGGCTACTGTAGCTCGGCATTTCGTTGGAACGCGAGCAGAAGAAAAAGTGCGATCAGAAGCGTTACGATTATGGAAGTTGGAAGCGGGCGAGGAAGAAACATCGATGTGCTGATAAATCGAACTAGGGTGAGAATGATGGTGGATACCGGCGTAGACATAACCATCGTTTCATCGAGATTGTGGCAACAGATGGGGGAACCAGTGTTGAAACCACCAACGATAATGGCAAGAGTGGCATCGGGGGAGCAGCTCAATCTACTTGGGGAGTCTACTGCTGAAATTAAACTAGCCCAATAACGCGAAGATTGTGTGATACGTGTGGCCTCGGAGAACCTCTCACTTTTTGGAAGAGATGCGATGGACATTTTCAACCTCTGGAACGTACCGCTGGCAACTGTTTGCAACCAACTGTCTTCGGTGAGCATGGGTTCTAACTATTTTAAAGATTTTGAAGATCTATTTTTAGATGAACCAGGATGCTGCAAGAAAGGAAGAATCCAGTTGGTTCTAAAAGAAGGCGCGATACCAGTTTTTCGTCCTAAGAGACCGGTGGCGTACGCTATGATGGCAGCTGTTAATGGAGAACTGGATCGGCTGGAGCGAGAGGGAATTATCACCCCCGTAGATTATTCGTCATGGGCCGCGCCTATTGTGGTAGTGCGCAAGGCCAACGGATCAATACGCATCTGTGGAGACTATTCTACGGGGCTGAACGACGCGTTGCAACCCCATCAGTATCCGATTCCGCGCCCTGAAGACATTTTTACCGCATTAGGACAGTCGAAAATTTTTAGTCAGATAGACCTATCAGACGCTTTTCTCCAAGTTGAGGTAGAGGAAAATTGCCGCGAGCTCCTTACCGTGAATACCCATAGGGGTTTATATGTATACAATCGCCTTCCACCCGGTATAAAATCTGCGCCAGGGGCCTTCCAGCAACTCATGGACACTATGTTGTCGGGATTGAATGATGTGGCCGCATACCTGGATGATATCGTAGTAGGTGGAGTTGATGAAACCACACACAGGCAAAATCTGCGAGCAGTGTTTACCAGACTGCGTGAGCATGGGTTTAAGATTAGACGAAAGAAATGTACGTTTATGAAAAAGGAGATAAAGTATTTAGGACATATTTTGGATCGTAACGGTTTGTGGCCAAACCCTACTAAGGTTGAGGCTATACTCAAGATGCCGGCTCCAAAGCAGCTATCTGAGGTGCGATCATTCTTAGGTGCAATCAATTTTTACGGTCGATTTGTACCTCAAATGCGCAATCTGCGGTATCCCTTGGATGAGTTGTTGAAAAAGGAAGGGGCATTTCAGTGGACTGCTGAGTGTCAAAATGCTTTTCAAATGTTCAAACGAATTTTAAAATCGGATCTACTTTTGACACATTACGACCCAAGTAAAGAAATTATAGTAGCTGCTGATGCTTCTTCTGTAGGCGTCGGAGCGACCATGCGACGATCGCATGGAGGATGGAACCTTGAAAGTAGTACAGCACGCAGCAAGAGCATTGACAAAAGCAGAAATGAACTACAGTCAGCCAGATCGCGAGGGTTTAGCCGTGATATTTGCTGTTACAAAGTTCCACCGCATGATCTATGGGCGTAGATTCATGTTACAAACGGATCATGCTCCGCTGTTAAGAATTTTCGGTGCACGCACAGGTATACCAATTTACACAGCAAATAGGCTCCAGCGTTGGGCTTTAACGTTGCTGCTATATGATTTTAAAATTGAGTACGTGCCAACAGACAAATTTGGTAACGCTGATATATTGTCCCGACTGATAGAAGAACACGAGCACCCAGAAGAAGATTATGTTATAGCGAGCATCGAATTAGACAACGACATGAATGCTATTATAGATAACGTAACTAAAGCAATGCCGCTAATATATAGCGATGTTAGGGAAGCAATTAAAAGAGATCCTACGTTGACAAAAGTATCAAAGTACATTCAGGAAGGTTGGCCTCAGAGAAAATCAAACGACATAATATTGAGAAGCTTCCAGGCACGAAGCGAAGCATTAAGCACACTTAGAGAATGCATCTTATTTGGAGAGCGATTGGTCTTTCCAGAAGCATTGCGTAGGAAATGTTTAAGACAACTACACCTTGGACACCCCGGAATACAGCGTATGAAGTCACTGGTGCGAAGCTATGTTTACTGGCCTAGTTTAGACTCGGAAATAGCTGAGTTAGTGAAGTCATGGCCACAGTGCGCAGCAGCAGCAAAATCTCCTCCACATAGTACGCCAATAGCCTGGCCCACTACGTCGGCTTCGTGGCAAAGAGTGCATGTGGATTATGCGGGACCAATCGATGGATTTTATTATCTCCTTGCAATCGATTCTTTCTCAAAGTGGCCAGGGATAGTGCAAACGACCAAAATCACGACTCAAGCAACAATTCGTATTTTACGCGGATTATTCGCAAGGCTGGGTATGCCGAATGTACTAGTTAGTGACAATCGCATTCAGTTTTCAAGTGCAGAATTTGGAGAATTCATTACCACCAACGGGATAGAACATATTAGAACCACTCCTTACCACCCCCAGTCGAATGGACAGGCGGAACGATTCGTGGACTCTCTTAAGCGAGGGCTAAAAACAATCAGCGAGGGAGGAGCATCGGCCCAAGAGTCACTGGACATCTTCTTATTGATGTATAGAAGCTCACCCAATAGGCAGTTAGAAAACGGCAAATCACCAGCGGAACTGATGCTTGGGAGAAGAATGCGTACCTGCATGGAATTGCTTCGTATACCTCCCGAGTCTGAACCAGAATCTCCCGTGCCTCAACAACACGTTCGCTGTTTCAAACGAGGCGATTTGGTATACGCGAAGGTCTTTGCACAAAACAAATGGAAATGGAAAAAAGGCGTTATAGAAGACAGGATGGGGAAGGTCATGTACCAAGTAGTCGATGAAGAAGGAAACATATTTCGGTCACATATTAATCAGTTAAATCCTCGTTACACTAATTCTTATACCCTTGCAAATTCTTCCAGCACATACACACCGTTTAAACGTGCCTTGGATATGAGTATCTTGATGGATGGTAACGTGGCTATAACCAGACCAGACCCGGCTCCAAATGTCTGCGCGCAACCGTCCGATTCGACACTAGCAAGCGCAGCAGCTACGTGCTCGCCAACACCGCAGGTTCCTTGTCCACCACCATCAAGAGAGATTGCCATACGTTCGGAAACATTCCCGGAAGACATGCATATTGAGCCTGCGATGCCAGTGCAGCCTCTACGCCGTTCTTCCCGAACACGAAGATCGCCGCGTTGGATGGCTATGTACAAACCGTATTAAAGCAGGGGGGATGTTGGGGAGTGCCCTCGTGTAGACGGCCTTACAGATGCAGATGCTGCATGGGCCTCCTTCTCTCAGGTGACAGGGACTGTCACCTGGAGACGAAGCAAGCACGAAGAGGTCACTCCCCAACGAGCCGAGCCGAGAGATAGACGTGAGCGGGTCTCCGTCTAAGGATTCGTAGATTATAAGTTTCATTGGAATAGATATAAGTTTTATCATCGGAGACTGTTTATGTTTTGTTTACCGTCAAGTTATGTTGAGAACGTAGACATAACAGCTTCAAAAAATATGTTATTTTTCATATATTTTTTTACTTAAACTGGGCTGGAAAAGCTTTGCAATTGATAGATAATGTTGATGTTGTGGAAGTATTTCAGCCATTTTCGCATCGAAAAATGATGAAAATAATACTTTATTTTGAGATCTGGCGCGACCATTCCCTCGATGATGAAAAAAGCTTCCACCAGCCGCCGCCACATGCGCTAGTGAAAATCGAAATTACACTAGCGAGTACGGACTATGTCCTCTGGCCTTAACGCTCTATAGAGTAAGTGTACCCATTGTGGCTATAGTACCAAAGATGGCTATAACGAACACTATTTTCGCCTCAGAACAGTCTATTAGCATTCTGAAACCACGGAAGGATTTTTCTTTTCAATAATGAACATTTTAACATGTTTGTGCTTCATTAGTTCCGTTCTGGCCACTTCCGTTAAATATCAACCTTTTAAAATGTGTTGCCAAGATGTTTGTGCATCTCTTACCATTTTTCTAAGAGCAGGACTGCAGCATATTAGTGATTTTGAAGTAACTAATTCAGCCGTACCGGCGAACTCGTTCGACTAGAAACATTCGTCGCTCATGAGTGGGCAGGGTTGTACCACTAGATTGGGCAGAACAAAATCTATACGGGTTTCCCAGGAACGAACGAGTTCGCCGGTACGGCTGATCATTTTATCGAAAATGTGTTTTTTTTTTTCGTAGGTCTATAATTTAGCGCGTGGCCACGGAGCTGACAAAATGTTGAAAAAATTTTGAACTTTGTCAAAATTGCTTGTCAACTGCAAAAAAGAGTTTTTTCTCGTGGCCGCACCAAAAACATACACAAGAACGACAAAAAGCTCCAACATCTGAAAATCATCGATATTTTGTTTAAGAAGCACGAAATAGGTACATAAATCAATTAGAATCATGGATTTTAGCACTATTATCGTAGCAATGGGTCACAACTGCGCCAAATAGTTGTTTGTTTACGCTTTTCGCGGACGTCAAATTTTTTCACTTTTTGTCAACTTTTGTCAACTTTTTTCCTGGCTGCTCCAGGTTACAAAATTTTGACAAAAGCTCAAAAAAGTGACAAACAAACTGAACATCGGTATACCAAAGATCGCAGTATATCATGAATGTTTTGTAGACAACTGCCGTTTTGGGCGTAGTGCGTAGTTTGCAAATGAACAAATCGGATTTTACGTTGTTATTTTTGCAATCTAAAGCGTGAATATGTGTTTTAAGCATAATTTATTTGTAAAGTGTTATAAAATTGAATCAGTTTCATCAAAATAATGCAGTCTCGAACGATTTTCATACGAAGAAATTGATATCTGAAGCCGCACGTGTAGCCTTATTGACAAATACGCTCTTGTTCTTCCCTGATCGATAGTTAGGGCTAGTCTTGGCCAGAAAGAAGATGTGCAAGCTCCAAGCTTTTCAGCTTTTCAGCCAGCGTGTCAGAATTCTGCAGGAAGTTCATTGCGAAGGCATTCATCGTATTCTTGTATGTACCAACATTACGCATAAGCTCTAAGAAGATTAGCTAGCGAGTTGCCCATGACGTACATAATGACATGATGCTTTTACGGTTTTGGCCGGAATGTACATCCAAATGATAGCCCAGAGGATATGTGCATGCAATCAACAGGCAAAGATACTCTCAGAAGCCTACCTTTGCGGCGGAGAGGATTGTCAAAGCAGTACAGAAGCCCTCATGTTGCACATTTTATTTAGAGTAATATAGTACCGAAGCATGGGCCGGTCTAGTGGTACAGTCGTCAACTCGAACGACTTAACAACATGCCCGTCATGGGTTCAAGCCCCAAATAGTCCGTGCCCCCATACGTAGGATTGACTATCCTGGTATGGTAACAATAAGTCAAAGAAAGCCAAGCTCACTTCCTCAGTGGGTACAGGCAGGCCTTGACCAGCAACGGTTGTTTTGCCAAAAAAGAAGAAGAAGAAGTATAGTTCCGAAAAGGGCTGACATTACGTAACAAAAGCAAATGATTTTATGTCAATTAAAAGCACTACTCCAATTAAACTACTCCGGAAATGACACATTTTAAATGAAGGTAGTCGTATCGGTGCCACCCGCGTGCAAAGCGCCGCTAGCTATACTTCTTGAACACCGAGACTTTCCACGGTACGACGAACCATGAAGATTGAGGATTGATTGGAATAACAGAGCATTAGCTTACCCACTTCTACTGGAACACATACAATAAGTCCATGTCATCCGTATCGAAACGCGTCGAGGCAATTGGTTGGGCGCACGTTACCTTTCAACTATATTTGCACTGATTGAACCATCGTATTGTATGTTTAGAGTGTAGTGTTTAGAGAAGAAATGCTATCATTGAGGTCCGACATCCAGACACGTCGTAGCCTCGTTAGAAATGTCTGTCGCACTCACGGCTGTCACTGAGAGCGATGAGTAGAGACAGGCACCGAGACGGTTGTAGCTGGCCTTGGTTTCAGCATTCACCAGATTGATGGCCGTCGTTGTATGGGCTGTGACTTTCGTGGCCAGCACTGCATAGTACGGAGCGATCTGAAACGAGTGAGTTGTGTCAGTTGGGTTGAGTGGATTTCAGGCGCATTGTGATAGAACAGATTCTGCAACTTACCTTTGTGTAACATGCACCCTCGGCAGTCGGGTCGACGATTGCGAGGCACACCTGCAGGTTGCTGAAGAGATCGGCAGTGTTGTAGGAAATCTGGGTGGCAATGCGCAGAAGAATCGTTGAGAGGTTCATCAGGCGGGCCAACTCCTTCTCGAAGCACACGTCGAACGCGTCGATGGTGAGTTGAACTTGCGAGAAAACACGGGGCGAGTACTTGCTGAAGCAGAAGTCCGAATAGCCAGCGTTGGCAATCTGCACCTTTGAAACTGTTTGAAGCGAGTTGCATAGGCTTGAGGAAAGACTGGTTGTAAGGTTGGTGATCAGGTTCGGTACGTTCGTTGAGTAATTATTAAATGTGGTGTTGATAGCACTAGCGGTTGGCTTGACAGAGCCTATGGCATTGCCTAAGTTTTCGATGTGCAGATTCGGGTACCCAGTATTATTATACAAATTACTCTGGATGCTGCTAATGATCGACGAGACAGTTCCACCGACATTGGTCACAAACTGTGTATAAACGATGTCTGATTCCACGCCCAGGTTCGATTGGAATGCTTGGTATGAGGTTTGGTAAAGACCGACACTTCGCACAACCTCATCCTTCAGCGCGATGATGAACAGATCCACCAAATGTAGATTATCCAGCGAGCTGTCAATGACGTACGTGATGAGCGGAATGCGAGCACGCAAGTTGCGGATCGCTGTGATCACGTTGTTGACGGTTTTGGCCGGAATGTTCGCCCGAATGATGGCAGACGGGATGGGGTTGGTTGTGCCAGCTGCTTTCCTGGCCTTACCCACATCCGATTTAAGTTGATCGACTGCCTTAATCAGCTCGGACAGCGTCAGTTTCGTGTTCTTGAATGCATCGGCAAACTGCTTCACAATGTAGCCCGTACCCGCTGTGTTGTTGATATTGGCGATCGTGGTGTTCAATCCTCCACTAATCAATGCGTCGAATTGAATAATTGAGGCATTAATAGCAGCGTACGTTGTCTCGATCTGATTAGAGTTATCAGTGGACAGATTGTTCAGCTGCGAGGCCAGGGGGGCAGCGACTCGGACGATCTCATCACCAATGAATTGCAGAGAGGTGCTGAGATTCGACAGCACTGTGTATCCGGAGGTGAGATTCACGGTTCCTTTACCAGCGTCTGCGATGTCCACGCCGAGATCGATCGCAGCTGTTTTCACCGTAGCCGAGCCCGACACTACCCCATTGATGGCAAAGTCTGGCCGCGGGTACGCCAGAATGCTCTGAAAAGAGACGCATTGGAAGGAAGATGCGTGTGAGTGGCTGTGATTGCGTGTATATCACCGCGGACCCAGTGGTCTGCCAGTGGTAGCCTACCTGGACGGCGCAGAGAATCGTCAAAGCAAAGCAGAACGCCCTCATGTTGCAGATTTGCTGCTACGTTTGATCGATTTCGATCATGTCGTGGTCCATTTATAGTCGTAGACAAACCCCGCTACCATCACAGGCCACGAACCATGAATAATTCAGCCATAGAGATGTGTGTGCATGTGTGTATGTTTGTGGTAAAATATCACCTGAACAAACAGAACTGTGTTACTAGTTGAAGAGTTTGTGCAGATTTTTCGAACCATCCCGTTTGGGATTCAAGCTTATCAAGCTCATTCGCACTCATTGGTCGTCAGTCTTGCTCGTTGGCAACATCTGTCTTTGCGTCCGGCACTGCGATGCTATTAGCTCTGTTCTGTTTTGTGTTATATTTCTTCAAGAGACTAAGCTTCACGGTACCAATGGCCAGCATACCTATCACGGTAGGCACTAAAAGGGCATATTTTTGGTGAAATTTTAAACAATATGGATCCTCTGTGGTTTGGTCTATGACAAGAGTGCATATCTAGAAGTTAAACTAAGCTGCCGCAGAGCAAGCGTGTCAGATGCAAACGGGAAAAATGGAAATGGGGGACTTGACTCATGCGTTCAAAATTGTTGTATTTATCCTTTTGACCATTCATCCGATAAATTCATTCATTTATTTATTGATTTATTTATTCATTCATTTATTTATTTATTTATTGATTTATTTGTTTATTGATTTATTTATCTATTTTTTTATTTATTTTTTTATTTATTATTCAATTTATTTGTTTACTGAACTCATTATTGGTTTAGGAAACATGCAAAATATCTAAACAAATATGTTGTTGCTAACTATTGATCATTCGTTGGCCTAAAGAAGGTTATATAAAGCTGAAAGGAGATTTTCAAATGCATCCATTGTTAATGTCGTCTACAAACCACTTACTGCTTAGGTTCATTTTAGCTAGTAAGTCGTCTTTTATGGTTGATATTCAAATGATCATAGTGTCTAAGAATCATATCTGGAGTATTTGTACTTCATCTCGATAACGCACTATGAGAGTTTTGCTGGTCTTATTTGGAACATGTACTCATTACTGTAGAAAGGTTTATATCAAGTTTGAGGTCCATAAATTACTACAGGCCGGTCCGTCCAGTGTACTTTAACTAATTTTCAGCTAGGGTAGCTGGCAGTATTATTTATCAACTCATACAAATTTCTTAGCAACCCTAGCTTTTTATCTACCAATCTCCATAGACATTTGTATCCTTCATTGCTACTAAAATAAGAGCTAAGAACCCACCTGTAGTCAAATCCGCATAAAAACCAAACCATCTCTCTACAACTCTACGACTAGTACCGACGTGAGTTTATAACTAGTTGCTCGAAAGATTGTATTTTGATATTGATGATCAATGTGATTAATATGAAGTATCCATTTGCTAGGCTCAGCAGTATATTCGTAATGTTAAGTTTATTCGTTCTACCCACGGTGGATATAAAGAGTAACGGAGTTAGGGCAACAGACTTCACAAACTCCCAAGGAACTGTGCATATCCACAAAACACACACAAAATATGAAGCGATCCGTATGCCCAAAAAAGCATCCTAACGGTGGCGAAGTATACGTCGGTATCTGGGTTTGTAGTGAGACTACATTATAAAGGATGTTCCCCAGCGACCTGTACTACGGTATCGTATACCCATTGGGAGTGACGAGCGATTTAGCCATGTCAGCACGATGTGCTTATCCACGAGTGAATGAGCAGAATGAATGCACATGCACTTGCCAGAGGTTTCGTTGGGTAAAACAAATAAATATAAATTCTTTGAAAACTTGCCGTTGACACAGGCAGCAAATGGATTTCATACGGGTCATTTCTTAGAACATGTACGGATTGGTGAACAGCTCCAGCTTCCGATTATTCAATATTTGTACAATAGAACCCTGTTTGTACAGGATGTAAATACCGTTTGCCTGCAATATGGTCACCAGGCGTTGTAAAATTTCTGGGAACGAAGTTTGTTCTGTCCACAGGCCACCGGATAAAGTAAATACAGTAATCGTATGAATTTGGAAACCGGTCATGGCTGAGCAATGCTCGCTTTAATCGAATGGTCGATCAATCGATCTGTGACTGTGAACATGGAAAGTAGGATAAAGTGGTGCCAGTGGCCTATCATAATTCCAGTAAAGGTGTGTACCGTGTTGAAATCGAATAATCTCACCGATGATAAGATGTATTATTAGTCCTGTGTAGCAAATGCCCGGCAAACGTATCGGATAGCGTAGAATGGGGATCGATGCAGTTAAATGAAGGTAAGTGTGAGAATTAAGCGGGAATGTGCAAATACTATATTTTGAGCAAAAGCTGAGTCGAATTAATTCGGTAATCATTCAGGTACTGCATTGCATTAGGATCTTTCCACATCGACCTGGTGCTATGAAATAGGCCTTCATGGGGTTATACGCACTACTTAAAGAAAAAAAATCAATAAAATCTGCTAGCTAGAAAACCATATTGTTGATTTTATCAATTAATATGGTTCTTTAAGGTGCAATGTAGTAATCTGTAGGGCCATCCCCTCGTAGCAAGGACTGATTATCGCGATGCGTAGTATTGAATAAAGTCACGAAAGCCTTTATAGGCTGGCATGTCCTAGTAGGACGCTTACGTCAAATAGAAGAAGATATCATTTGCTAAAAAAATCAATTTTGGTACGATTTGTATTTGGTTTAAGCTAAATGCTCCTGTGCCTGGAGTAAAATGCAACGGGACAAAGTCCAAAGGTTACCGTGAACCTAAACATACCGTCAAATAGCGTCGCGCAGTAAAATGTGAAGCCGCATTCGATTACAATCGAATTCATCGACTATTGATCGCCCACCGTACAGGCTCACAGTTGCATACATATACAGGTGTACAGGTGTCCCCCGAGCTACGACTGTATTTGGGACCGAAAAAATATCCCAAAACAAGGCGTAAGTCGAAAAAGTCGTAAATCCAATATCTATGAATATAAAGTTCGATAATGTATAAATAATGTTCGATAATGTAATAATTATATTCCAAAAGCCGTACACAATATAGATATTCAAGATCGGGTAGTTTTCGGATATGTGTGTATAACGGTCAGCCTAGAAATTCAACAAAAAAAAAATACATCCATTTCTTGTCAATGACAACTTTTAACTGTCAAAATCAAATTCGTCGTATCTGCGAATCATCGTAACTCGAGAGGGTCGTAACTCGGGGCATGCCTGTACAGTGAAATCTCTAGAAGTTGTAGTCTCTCCAAGATTAATTGTTTCTTTAAGATGAACATTTTGACGGTTCCGTCATATTCGATACATTTTATGTCTCTTCAATCTTAATGTCTTCATAAACCGAATAGTTCTTCTCGTCGAAGTCGAAATCCCTCCTCTCCTTTCCTCAACTTTTATGTTCCTTCCCGTTTTGTTGCGATATCGGCCTCCACTATCCGTGCCCAGACGAATCGGCATGAGTGATCCGTTATTAGCATTAGTATCCGTAACATTAATGAATCCTAAAACTTTTTCAATCTATTTCTACATTTCATCAGAGTCATTTAGATCTAGTGACTCCGATCACTCGCTAGTTCTAGCTGACTATCTCTCTTTCAACTCTTCTTGAAAGCGGCTTTGGGGACGTGAGCCAATTTTTAACCCAAAGCGGCTGTGAAATGAGTGCAAATAAGTTGAGATTGAGTGTCGCGGCGATCGGATTCCATGCTCTGACCGATTATGTCATGTAATCATAGTTTAAGTTAGATTATAAACAACTTTGTCTAGTCAATAGGCAGACAAATTAACCAAATGAAATGAAATGAAAGGAAATGTAATTCTCCAAGCTGCGTACGCGATTTAACAGCTCAAATTCTCTAACCGTACACAGGGTGATATATATTTCACAGGTAAAATATCTTACAGGTTTAGCTACAGGGTTGGAAGCACTCAAAAAGAGGATCTTTTTTTGCGGAACCTTCTCAAATTAGAAGACCAAAAATTAGCTAAATGCTTGACATTGAAGTTGAAATGTTTCAATACTGTTGATTATGGCTTCTTTTCCTCGTCTTTACGGCGTAAAATTGTCACGAAATGTCTAAACGCCCGGTCTACTGCTAAATGTCTACTGCGCCAGTGTGATTTATTTGTGTTTGTTTACTTGCGTCATCATTGCACTATATTTTCACCTATTGAACCGTACAATTTTTTATGTGACGTGTAGTGTTTAGAGAAAAAATGCCCTCATTGAGGTCCGACATCCAGACACTTCGAAGCCTCCGCAGAAATCTCTTCCGCACTCACAGCCGTCACTGAGAGCGATGAGTAAAGACAGGCACCGAGACGGTTGAGGCTGGACCTGGTTTCGGCATCCACCAGCTTGGTGGCCGTCGTTGTATGGGCTGTGACTTTCGCGGCCAGCACTGCATAGTACGGAGCGATCTGAAACGAATTGTGTCAGTTGGGTTGAGTGGATTTCAGGCGCATTGTGAAACTTACCTTTGTGTAGCATGCACCCTCGGCAGTCGGGTCGGCGATTCTAAGGCACACCTGCAGATTACTGAGAAGATCGGCAGTGTTGAACGAAAGTTGCTTGAGCATGCGCTCGATAATCGTTGAGAGGTTCATCAGGCGAAGCAACTCCTTCTCGAAGCACACGTCGAACGCGTCGATGGTGAGTGCAGCTTGCGACAACACAATCGACGAGTACTTGCTGAAGCAAAAGTCCGAATAGCCAGCGTTGGCAATCTGCACCTGCAATACCGTTCGAAGCGAGGGGCAGAGGCTTAAGGCGAGCTCGGTGGTACGGTTGCCGATCAGCGTCGGCACCTTCCCAGAGTACGCAGCGAATGATGTGTTCGTTTTATCAGCTTCAGTAGCAATCGCCTCGTAGGCAACATACAGGTTATTGAGCTTCGGTGCCAGATTGTCCGTGTACTGTTGGTTAGCTTCTAGCTCGTTTTGAATGCTAATGTTGAAATTGATGGTGCACCCGGGACCGGTTGCTAATATTGAATAAACTTTGCTTTGTTCCACTCCGAGGTTGATTTGGAACGCTTGGTATGACAGTGGATATCTATCGGCATTACGCACAATTTCATCCTTCAACGAGAATATGAATCGGTCCGCAAACTTAAGATTTTCAAGCGAGCTGTCGATGACGAACGTCATAGTCGAGACGCGATCACGCAAGATGCGGATCTGTGCGATCACTGCGTTAACGGTTGTGGCCGGAACGTACGTTAGAATGATGGAAGGCGGTATGGGATTGGCTGTACCGGCCATGCTCTTTGCCTTAGTCACATTCAATCTAAGCTGCTCGAGTGCCATCCTCAGCTCGCCCAGCGTGGTTTTCGTATTGTTGAACGTATCGTGAAACTGCTTCGCAATGTAGGTGTAATTACCCGTGGCTGTGGTGATATTGGCGATCGTGCCGTTTAATCCTCCACTAATCAATGCTTCGAATTGAAGAATTGTGGTATTAATAGCACCGTACACTGTGTCGATCGGACCAACATTATCAGTGGACAGATTGGTCAGTTGTGGGACCAGGGGGCCAGCGACTCGGACGATCTCATCACCGATGAATTGTAGAGCCGTTCTGAGAGTCGTTAGCTCTGTGTATCCGGAGGTGAGCTCCACGGTACCATTACCAGCGTTAATGATCTTCGCACCGAGCTCGTTCGCAGCTGTTCTCACCGTAACCGAGGTTGACACTGGCCCATTGATGGCAAAGTCTGGCCACGGGTACGCCAGAATGCTCTGAAAAGAGACGCGTTGGAAGGAAGATGCGCGTGAGTTTTTTTGGAATGTATGCGTGTATATTACCACTAACGAAAGGTCGCTGTATCTTACCTGGACGGCGCAGAGAATCGTCAAAGCAAAGCAGAACGCCCTCATGTTGCAGATTTGCTGCTACTTTTGATCGATTTCGAAGATGGCATTCTCTATTTATAGTCGTCGGCAAATACAGACCAAATGTTAGCGCCATGCGTTTTTGGCATGGGTGGTGTTTTGGGGGCAATGTTTATGCCGTCATAAAACGTTCCCGTGAGCCATCACCTGATCAAACATAACGCCGTGTTTGGAACAGAATCTGCGATTTTTCTCTCTCTTCTATGTAGAAAACCATCATGAAAACCCGGGTAATAACAAGCGCATTCTACCCAAAAAGCTTCGCAAAGTGGTTCAACCTCTAAATGTTGTGTAGCTGCAGCGACAGTGTTGGTTTACAGAAAAAATGGTCCTCTCCAACTAGAGCAAATCTTTACTGAAGAAACCCACATTATAATAAGTTGTTTAGTGTATTTTTCTATTTTCTATTATGTGATAAAACAGTGTACTATTTCCATTTGCATTTATCATGTATGTAGATATATGCCTCTTAACCACCATGGAACCACAACAAACATCATTTGACAAGTGTTTCCTACAACTGGGTCGAACATAGGAGAGTAAATTTTCTGTGAATATATTCAATACCGACTGCTCAGCAGTACTTTTAACGCATAATACAGGGTTTCGAGTCATATAATGGAACAGTTCAATTGGTTAAGAGAATGTTTCAAATCGGTAGTGGAATCGTGCAAGCATTCTGTGGAGGTTTGCAATCATACAATGGAGTGTTGCAACCGAGTTGTGGAATTTTGACCGTGGGTGCCGGTGTAAAAAGCTTCGAGTTGATACCGATGATATTTTCTAAAAAATATCATTTTGAGTTGTTTCCGTGTGGCATTCAGCTGTACACATATGATAAGCTAAATAAATTCTGTCGCGGAGTCATAATTAAACATGATAAAAAAGTAAAATTAACGAAAATGTTTTGGGATATTAACAGCGGCACGCACAGTCTGACAGCCGCACCACAGTATGCTTGCAAAACTCCACAACTCGGTTGCAACACTCCAGTATATGATAGCAAACCTCTACAGTATGCTTCCACGTTTCCACTACCCGTTTGAAACATTCTCTTAACCGGTTGAACTATTCCATTATATGGCTCGAAACCCTGTAACAGTAACAGCCGGTCTCGTAGTACAGTCGTCAACTCGTACGACTTAACAACATGCCCATCATGGGTTCAATCCCCAAATAGACCGTGCTTCCATACCGTAGGACTAACTATCTATCCTGCTATCGGGGGATCAATGAGTCACTGAAAACCAAGCCCAGTTTACTAGTCGGTACAGACAGGCCTTGACCGACAACGGTTGTTGAGCCAAAAGAAGAAGAAGAATATCAGTAACTGCAGCATCAACAACACATACAACGTGGGTTCAAACTTCATATGGACCGCGCTCCCCCTCGTAGCAGGGCTGTGACTAATCCAGCTGCGTGGTATTCGAAAAATAGTCTCTATAATTGTTGGTTTACATTGCAGAAACATACTAACAGCAACTTCGTTAGGATTCCGCTAGTCTACGGATGCACCGATATCGGTCGACCGAAAAAAAAGAGCGTTACTTTGCGCTTTGTATTTAAGTCGTCGTTTTTTTTTCGTTGTGCTGCGGCTTTCAAAGCCTGTATAGGGGCGGCATGACCGCGTAGACCGTTATTGCCAATCTGAATATGAAGAACATCAGCAACACCAATCTAAGCGCGACGGCCTACCGAGATGTCAAATTGTTTGATTTTGGACAGAATCTGTTAAGGAGGTTAAAAGCTCGATGCAAAGCCCGTTGCTAGGTTGCCATTTTCCGCTCGCTTGGACAGCTTCAAGAAAAAGTGTTTGCAAACAAACGGCTAATAGTTAACGAGGAAAAGTGGTAGCAACAACCATAAACAATGTTTAATTTAACTGTTAAAATTGTCCCATGGCTTTCTGTCAATTTGTTCTAAACGTCAGTTTCTGGCATTAGGCGAGCCACGCTTGTTGGGTCTGGCATGGCACAACATGGAGGTCAGGATGGCACCTCTATAGTGCACATCAATAGTCAAACCTCAATAGCTTTGACAGAAAGAACCATCGGACATATGCATAGGAGATTGATGTCTTGAGCCTTGGAAGCAGACCCATTGCGATTTATGTTAGTTTTAATCGAAATCAAACAAACCAATCAATCCCGATTCGGTACAAATTCACACAGTCGGTACGTATTCATATTGCAACGACAAGTTCACTAGCTTTGCAGTACATACAGCATTGAGGTAAAAGAGAGACGTGTAAGGTAGGAGAATAAGTCCTATCACAACCTACCAACAGCAACGTGCAAAGGACAATGTGACCCACTCCAACGCTAACGCAGTGTTCGCTTGGCGTTTTGCAGGCTGTGTAAATCATGCGGTACTTTCACACCTGTATTTCGGTTCTCGGAACAGTTTGTTTTTTTTTTGCTTTCGTAAATTACAAGTATTCGCCGTGTCTTGGTTTTGGCAGGTAATAGTACTAACAGGCAATAGCATCATACACGTCATGCAGTACACTCTGAAGCAAGGCAATCGGTAGAAAGATCAAGCCACCAAACCAGACTAAAGTTAAGTTCTTGTCTGAAATGACAACGACATGACCATTCTACCCTAGAATCTGTTACAAGTCAACTGTCATCCGTATCGAAACGCGTCGAGACAATTGGTTGGGCGCACGTTACCTTTCAACTATATTTGCACTGATTGAACCTTCGTATTGTATGTTTAGAGTGTAGTGTTTGGAGAAGAAATGCTATCATTGAGGCCCTACATCCAGACAGCTTGCAGCCTCGTTAGAAATGTCTGTCGCACTCGCGGTCGTCACTGAGAGCGATGAGTAGAGACAGGCACCGAGACGGTTGTAGCTGGCCGTGGTTTCAGCATTCACCAGATTGATGGCCGTCGCTGTATGGGCTGTGACTTTCGTGGCCAGCACTGCATAGTACGGAGCGATCTAAAAAGAATGGTGTCAGAGTTGGGTTGAGTGGTTTTAGGCGCATTGTGATAGAACAGCTTCTGCAACTTACCGTCGTGAAGCATGCACCCTCGGCAGTCGGGTCGACGATTGCGAGGCACACATTCAAGTTGCTGAGAAGATCGGCAGTGTTGTAGGAGATCTGAGTGGCAATGCGCTGGACCACCGGCGAAAGGTTCATCAGGCGGGCCAACTCCTTCTCGAAGCACACGTCGAACGCGTCGATGGTGAGTTGAACTTGCGAGAACACACGCGGCGAGTACTTGCTGAAGCAGAAGTCCGAATAGCCAGCGTTGGCAATCTGCACCTTGGAAACCATTTTAAGCGGATTGCACAGGCTGGTGGCGAGCTCGTTCGAGAGGTTGCCGATCAGGTTCGGTACGTTCGTTGAGTAATTGTTAAATGCAGTGGCAATCTTGCCAGCTTCTGTGTCGATCGACCCGTAGGCGGTAGCCAAGCTATTGATGTTCGTTTGCAGACCCGAGGTGTACGCTGTATTATTTTGCAGATCAGTGTTGATGCTGGAAATGATCGCGGAGACATTTGAACCGTAACCGGTGATGAACTGCGTATTGACGCTGGCTGATTCCACGCCCAGGTTCGATTGGAATGCTTGGTACGACAGTGGATATCTAGCAGCACCATCCACAACTTCCTTCTGCAACGCGATAATGAACAGATCCACCAAATGCAGATTATCCAGCGAGCTGTCGATGACGTACGTGATGAGCGGAACGCGGGCACGCAAGTTGCGGATCGCTGTGATCACGTTGTTGACGGTTTTGGCCGGAATGTTCGCCCGAATGATGGCAGACGGGATGGGGTTGGTGGTACCTGCTGCTTTCCTGGCCTTATCCACATCCGATTTAAGTTGATAGATCGTAGAATTCAGCGCTGTCAGCGCCGCTTTCGTGTTCTTGAACGCATCGGCAAACTGCTTCACAATGTAGTCCGTACCCGCTGTGTTGTTGATATCGGTGATCGTGGTGTTTAATCCTGAACTAAGCAATACGTCGAATTGACTAATTGAGGTATTAATAGCAGCGTACGTTGTCTCGATTTGATTAGAATTATCAGTGGACAGATTGGTCAGCTGCGAGGCCAGGGGGGCAGCGACTCGGACGATCTCATCACCAATGAATTGCAGAGAGGTGCTGAGATTCGACAGCACTGTGTATCCGGAGGTGAGATTCACGGTTCCTTTACCAGCGTCTGCGATGTCCTGGCTGAGTCCGACCGCAGCTGTTTTCACCGTAGCCGAGCCCGACACTACTCCATTGATGGCAAAGTCTGGCCGCGGGTACGCCAGAATGCTCTGAAAAGAGACGCGTTGGAAGGAAGATACGTGTGAGTGGCTGTGTGTGCGTGTATATCACCGCGGACCCAGTGGTCTGCCAGTGGTAGCCTACCTGGACGGCGCAGAGAATCGTCAAAGCAAAGCAGAACGCCCTCATGTTGCAGATTTGCTGCTACGTTTGATCGATTTTGATCATGGCGTGGTCCATTTATAGTCCATCCCATACGCCTGGTACTGTGCAGATTCAGCTGTGCTGGAGGGGGCGGGGGTGCCAAGCGTATCCTGAGGCAAACTCAATATCTTAGACCTTCATGCGAATCTACTCGATGGTGAGGATGATGGAAGGCAAAGGAAATGACAGGGGTCGCCCGCTACAGATATCTAGTGGATCACCTGATCAAACATGAACCATACCGCTGGAACGGGGTGTGCAGATTTTCGTTCAATTTTGGGCCCGTCTCATATTGCCAGTTTTTAGTCGGCATCTTCGGTGTGGTAGTAGATGCGTCTGTTTCTCCACCATTACATAGAAGAAGACGAACCTCACACACTTCAAATGGATGGAGTGTGGCAGGGTAGTCGTAGGGTAAACGAACGAACGATGTTTTAAGGTTTTTTTGGATCGGTAAAATTATTTGGAGGTAAAACATATTAAAAGATATATTTTTACAGCACCTTTTCTACAACATGAGACAAACAATATCTATGAAAATTGTTGGTGAATGGCTTCTTATTCTTCT
The DNA here is from genome assembly GCF_016920715.1 of Anopheles arabiensis. Lineage (NCBI taxonomy): Eukaryota > Metazoa > Arthropoda > Insecta > Diptera > Culicidae > Anopheles > Anopheles arabiensis. The sequence continues at coordinate 6,133,080 of NC_053518.1, forward strand.
ATTACAAGGCGTAACGTCCTCCGTGGACATGCCGGCCTATAAAGGCTTTCGAAGACTTATTCAGAACAATGCAGCCGGATAGCTAGTCCTTGGTACGGGGGTACGGTCCATTCTAGACTTGAACCCACGACGAGCATGCTTTTACAGTCGTGCCAGCAAAGCCAATAGGAAAGTATGGCTGACTGCGATCGAATGACGAACTGAACGTTAAGAACGTTATGCCGCATAAACATTCTGGTTTGGTTAAATATCTACAAATCTACAAATCCGCACAAATCAAAGTAGCTCTTGCCTTTGCATCTAAAACTTTGGGACGTTTGGGGGTTTTTTATATGTATTACCGCAAGGCCAGACGAGGTGTCTGTCAAATAACGCATCACAGCAACCAGCTGATGTGCAATGAAAACAAATAACGTGTACAAATTCGCAACTAAATCCATTAAAAAAAAAAACGATTTCAAGTATTTCGTTAATTTTCAGTCAACATTGCATCATTTATTCTCATTTGTGAATGTTCCGCTTAAGAAGATACTCTTTTTAAGTGATTTTTGAAACCGGATGTTGTATCTCCCCCAACCCCTTAGCTTTACCTGTCAAATATTTCGCTCGTCAAATAGTTCATTTCGCTGTATATTTCACCTCGCCTGGCCGCACGGTTAAAGATCCATTACACCTTTGGTATACACCCAGAGAGGACATAATTTCACAACTTTATGTTGTTATGATTTCGTTTTACAAAAAAAATACGACCCGAAAAAAAACATTTTATTGTGTTAGCAATTTAATTAGTAATTGTTATACATAAATATAGAAAAGATTTGTTCGAGCAAAGGTGTGCAGAGATCTAACGTTAGGACATTATACACTGACCCACATAATAGTATAACATTAATTTTAGAGAACGAAACCCCATCGCTTATCATACATGCAGCGTGTAATGTACATACATGTACAGCAATAGTCCCTACGCCGATTGCCGGTGTTGTCTGGCGGTTCAACACTTGTGCAAATGCCAAACTCTGGGTTTCTGTTAGATGCTGGACTGTGGAAAGGTACCGTTCCCGATACGAATTTAGTCGCGTTTTACGAGCCTCGGAAAGAGAACGTAACAACTACACGTCTTGCTGGATATGTTAACGTCGATCGTACAGTTGGCCGGCATTGCCGTAGCATAATCTTTCCATAACTGGCGGCATATTGATAGCTTCTTAAGAAACCATGTCAATCCCGTTGGGATTTTGACCGTCGGTAGCGGTTGCTTGACGGTCTTGAACTTGACTTGAATAATTCTGTGTGCAGGTTGGAGCTTGGGTCCAGTTGTTAGCTAAATATATTCTGTGTTACTGCAGTAGTTCCGCCGTCTGCTCACTCTGAGGTCATTGAGAACTCTGCAGTTACACTATTAGCGACTATAAGCTGACTAAGCGACTAGCAAGATATTCCGGATACAAAAATAGTAGGCCATCTTCCGACTGTCCCGACTAACAATAGTAGCCAACTGTTCCGGTTTTTCGACATTGGTCTTCTGATAGTCTTTTCAAGAGGAATGTCCTATAGCGAATACTCTCTAAGCGCGGTTTGACTGTCCAGGTTCTCTAAGATTAAGTTTTCAAATGGAAGTTCATAAATATATTGGACACATATATTGGATATATTGGACAAATATATTGGATTAAAGAGGACGCATCCCAAAGGTGACACTTTCAGCGAAAGGGCAATGACGAGCAATAAGTGTTCAAAACCAGGGAAACCAGCACCGTCCCGAGAAATGAAACGTGCGAGACTGTTGCACAAAGTATGCCATGGTGTGTCAGCTTCGTAGTCTCACGCCATACATCGAGGGGGGAGTCGTCCGTTTCCCGAAAGTGGCTCGAGTTCTGTGAAGTTGGGTTGGTGCTTGTTGAAACAGTTTGAATTGCTCCAGTTAACTAAACACTCGCAAACCTCTCGCAAACCATGCGCAAATCCAGACGCGCACGACACGTTCAGCGTAATAACCCGCTGCCAAGTCTTGCCCCGATGATGCGTATATTACGCCATCTCTTCTCCGGTGAATTATGAAACTAATGCTATCTCTTTCATCTCCCTCTCTCTCTCTCTTCATTTTCAGCTTATCTCGCACCCCGTCACACGGCGGGTGGTTTTGGTTTTATGTATTGCTGACATCTCCATGACAACCAACGGCGGGCCCGGGGGCCTGCTACACAATGATGTTGAAGCAAAGAACGGAAATTAACAAAACAAATCGTTGATCTATTTTTGCGACGTACAGTAACGCTGGACGTGAGAAGGGGAAGCATGCATTGGCAAGAAGAAGCTGATAAAGGTGACCCGCTTCGTCTACCGAGAATGGGACGGAAATAGCCCAATCATAGGAGAGAGACGGTCACACACACACCTCCCGAACATACTTAGTAAGCCCACGGGCACAGAACAGGACAACGAACTGTCGCGAACTGGCGGTGCAATAGCACACACCGCTTTGGGGACCGTGCACAACGTCGGAAGTATGGGTGTGTGGAGGAGAAGAAGCAGAAGGAAGAAAAAAATGTCACATAGTTTTGCCAGCAGCCCCTCGAACGGGCGGCCGGAAAGTCATCGCAACTGCGCTGATTCGTTCAAGTTCAAAGTCGCTACACGCTCGAAGTCCCACAACGATGCCATCTGTTCGGACGCACACAGCCCCCTTGATGCCGCAGCCGGATCCCCGGAGCCTGCGAATGACTGGCTGGCTGATGATAACCCGCACGTTCGGCTGGCTGACCCCTGTAAGCACGTAATCAGCGAACGGTCCCCACGCCAGGGGCTCCACTGGACCACGGGCCGGTATTTAAGGGCGCTCGCAAGCACATCAACGTTTTAGAAGCTCAGTGGCTCTGTGCTGTACCCCGGCCTGGGAGTGAAAACGGTGCAAATCGGTTCCATCAGCTAAGTGAAGTGCAAAACGTAAAATCGCAAAACGTCGCGCGTGTCTCTGCCACACAGAATGAGTAATCGCAATAATCGCATGGTGTCGGCCGGCGAGCAGCAGCTGCCGACGCCGTTCAAGCTGTGGGGCGGCCGCTACTCCAAAGCAACCGACCACGTCCTGTCGAAGGTGAACAACTCGCTCACCGTGGACAAGCGGCTGTACTCGGAGGACATCGACGGATCGATCGCGTACGCGAAGAGTCTGGCCGAGGCGGGCCTGCTGACGCAGAGCGAGTTTAAGGTGATCGTGTACGGGCTGGACGCGATACGGGACGAGTGGAGCAAGGGCACGATCAAGCTGCTGCCGCGCGACGAAGACGTCCACACGGTGAACGAGCGCCGGCTGTTCGAGATCATTGGGCCGCAGATCGCGGGCAAGCTGCACACGGGCCGCAGCCGCAACGAGCAGGTCGTGGTGGACATGAAGCTGTGGATGCGCAATGCGATCGCCGACCTGCAGCGCCTGCTGGTGGAGCTGGTCGGCGCCATCAACGAGGTGGCCGACCGGCACATCGACGTGCTGATGCCGGGCTACACGCACATGCAGCGGGCCCAGCCGGTCCGCTTCAGCCACTGGCTGCTGAGCTACGCGTTCTACTTCAAGGAAGATTTCGACCGGTTCGATGAGTTCGGGCGCCGGATGAACGTGCTGCCGCTGGGCAGCGGGGCGCTGGCCGGCAATCCGTTCAACATCAACCGCCACAAGCTGGCGGCCGATCTCGGCTTCGACGGCGTGTCCCCGAACAGCATGAACGTGGTGAGCGATCGGGACTTTGTGGTGGAGTTTAACTTCCTCTGCACGCTGGTCGCCGTCCACATGAGCCGGCTGGCGGAGGATCTGATCCTGTACGCGACCAAGGAGTACAACTTTATCGAGCTGTCGGAGGAGTACACGACGGGCAGCAGCTTGATGCCGCAGAAGCGCAACCCGGACAGCTTGGAGCTGATCCGCGGCATTACTGGCCCGGTGTTTGGACAGCACTGTGCCATCCTGATGACGCTCAAGGGGCTGCCGTCCACGTACAACAAGGATCTGCAGTGCGACAAGAGCGGCATGTTCGCGGTGTACGACCAGATGCAGATGTGTCTGGTGCTGATCGGTGGCATCATTCAGACGATGCGGGTGGATGAGGATCGTTGTCTCAGCTCGCTCGGGTACGAGATGCTCGCGACCGATATGGTAAGTAGGACGGAAAAGGGAGCGCACTCTACCTTTTTTCTCAAAACAACTGCTAACGGGGCATCTCTTTCTCTCGCTTCTCTCTGTTCGAAACCAGGCCTACTATCTGGTGCGCCGTGGCATTCCCTTCCGGGAGGCACACCACATCTCCGGCGAGGTAGTCGCCCACTCGGAAAAGGTAAAGATCCCGATTAACAAGCTGACGCTGGAGGATCTGCAGGAAATTAGTCCCCACTTTGACGAAACGATCAGCCGCATCTGGAACTACGAGAACAGCGTGGAGCAGTACACGGTGGTGGGCGGTACATCGCGCCTGTCGGTGCAGGAACAGATCCGGGTGTTGCGCGCGTTCGTGGAGGGACACGTACCGAGCTAATTAGTGAGTCCATCGAAGCAGACGACGAACCCCGAATGTTTCTTTCGCCAGAAAACCCCCTCCAACCCGTAGTCAGTAAAACGAGTCGATATAACGCACTCTCTCTCTCTTTAGATATGTATGTATGTATGTATATTTACGCAAGTAGTAGTAGCAGTAGTAGTAGTAGTTGCAGTGTAGTAGTAATAGTAGTAGGCTACCAAATATTACATTGTGATCACAGGATTGCCCCCTGACGACAGTGCGCGATCCTCTCGAAACGCATGCAAGTGTGTTGCTGTAGTTTGCTCTTGATATCTTGATCGTTTGTCAAACGCGAACTACTCCCCCACCCCATTCGGCAGGAAGGAGCAGCTATCTAACTCTGCTGTTTGTGTTAATGTTAGTGAGAGCACATGTCGGACCTTATGCACTAAGTGTGTTCGCAAGAAAGGAAAGTAAAAAAAAACACTACAATGGAAAAAGGGCAATAATAAATCTTTCGTTTTCGTAACATTAACGTCACATGCCGTTTGTTTGCTTCGTTCTTTCTTCTTCGTCTTATGCGCTCGTCGCTGTCGAATTGTCGGTGCTTTTGGACACGCTCGCCACGATCCACGATTGCTGGTTAGTTAATCTTTTGTTTTGTTGAAATTGGTTCATACATCATACATCGCTTATGCGCTTGTTGCCAGCAGAAGCGCGCCCTCTCTCTTTCTTTTCTATTTTCAGGCACCGCGGCCAGCCCCTATCGCCGTAACTGCTAACTGGAGCGTACGTACGGGGCCTGCTCGGGTACCAGCAGTGCAGCAGTGTGTGACCACCAGTAAGACACAACATCATCATCATCATCAGGCTCTTTCTTGGTCGCTTATCAACGTCGGCCGTTACATCGTCCCGTGGGGGGTCAGTTTTTGGAGCTGGTCCGCTTGCACCAGCACAACATGAAGGCGTGCCATCATCATCATCATCATCATCATTAGCCGTTGTTTGCCGTTGCTCCAACAATCTGTTTCGTCCCCAAAAAAATAGGGAAGATCCCGCGATCAGTGCATGCATGGTTGGGAACTTTCCTACGCGTCATCCGATGTGTGTGTTTGGGTTCGTCTCTTATCGGTGATGTTTTTTGGACGATCTGAAAAAGGGGGAAGGGGAAAGAAAGAAAAAAAAACACAAATTGTAGAATGATCCTTTTTTTGTTTGTTTGTTTGTAACTGTTTCAATATAGCAAATAGCGCGACCATGCACATTTTGATGACGGGGATGATGATGATGAGCAAGCGTCGTGATAGTGTGGAAAAGCGCGCCAAACTATTGTTATGGTTTCGATGGGGCACGGCACGCCTATGTGTGTGTGGCCGGCTATTAAACTATTGTCCGCTGCAACCGAACCGGGCCAGTTAGAGCTGGTTAGTTAGGGCCGTTATCATCAGCGAACAGCGATCAGCGTCATTAATCGGCGATCGATCGATCGATCAGCAAAACCATTTCCGTACATCCCGTGCGTTCTCCTCTCCTAGCCCCGAGTCCCCGTGTGTGTGTATGTGTGTGTGTGTTCTGGGAAGTCGAGTCGGATCGGTGCAGTTTCGACCAGTTTTTCCCCTTTGTTTTGCGGATTCCTTTTCCCACAATTCAAATTAATCAACCAATCCGGTTTTACAATCGCAATGTCACTGGCAACTCATTGCCCGTATGCTGTTCGGTTTAAAACGCAAACGTTGTAATAGTCTAGTAGTGAAAGTCGTTAAACAGGGCGAGATAGGAAGGTGAGATGAAAGATTGTGATAGATTGCACCCATTGATTATGGTGTAATGTGATTGTTTTCTGTTTTCTGAACTAACTTGACGCACATCTCCCTCAGTGGGAATGAAGCAGCTTAAAGCCTGCTTGTACCGTTCAAACGACAAAGACACTTCAAGAACTCGCTAGAAGGGCTGCCAACAACTCACGGAAGCAAATCAAGGCCGGAATGATAGTGTTGAGGCGTAACCAATTGGGCATTAAAAAAATCACTGACCTACTAAAGATGGACGCTTACTGCAATACAAATTCTAGAAGGTTTGAGGTTTGGGCCAACCATTCTAGAAACACTTAGTTCTAGCAGGGCAGGAAACACCCCTTTTTGCTAAATGATGTAACCCATTCCTTCAACCTGCAATCGTTAATCAATATGGTCGTGTCGTTCGCGACATTTTGTTGTACGAGTTGGAGGAGTACAATGAGGATATCCCCAATGCCTGGAAATGATGGAAGACATTCAACCGCGTTTCGACGGAACAATTTCTGCTGGAAAACTCCTGTCAAAATCACCGTTTTCCGAAGCAACGAAAAAGCGTGCAGAGTTCAGCGAATCTTATTCGTGCAATTGTTGCCATCCATCGCAGGCTGGATGGCAAGAATCTTTGCTTGTAATCATTTGACAGGTGCGAAGAAAACTGTGTATTTTGGTATTTCAACTTATTTTTGGGATCTCTGCGCATGGGAGAACACTCGTATAAAGGTTTTTAGTGTAATGTGTATACGTTCAAAAAATCGCCATTTTCGAATCCACAGAAGAATCGTTTCATGGAAACACAAAAATGTTCGCGAATCTTTTTTTTTTTTTTTGGCGGTGGAAGGGCAATCTTGTTTTGAAAGATTTGCAATCAAATAATCGTTCCGTAGAGAGTTACCTATTGAAGACTCTTTTGGTTAGCGTCAGCTGTTTTCGATACGTCAGGTTGGGGTATCAAGGTGGCTGGATTGTATATTGGGTTCGATTTCTATCGAGATTGTCAGCAGGGGAGAAGATGGTTACTAAGGACTTTGTATTCAATCAACATCTCAACGACTCTCTGTTCAATAATGGATGATCGAAATCTACGAGATAGGCCAATCGGTAGTAATGTATGGACTTTGATTGGAATTTATATTTGCAGTAGGATAATCCGGGTAGCTCTTGAACCGAATGTAGCCATGTTACATTCGTCAACTATCCTTCATAGGCTCAAACCAAACGTAGGACTGACTATCCTGGTATTGGTAATCAATAACGTCACTAATAGCAAAGTCCATTATTGTTACGCCCGTACCACAATGGCCTTGACCGACAATGGTCTCCAATAGCCAATGGTCGGCCAAACAAGAAGAAAAAGAAGAAGAAGAACAAGAAGAAGAAGAAGAAAAAGAAGAAAAAGAAGAAGAAAAAGAAGATGGACAGTATAAGGATAGAAACACCATGTCACCAGACTGTTAAATAGTACACAGTAGAAACTGTGACACACATAGGAGCCGGAAACAGACTTGGAACCTTCTTGGAATTAGTACCTAAAATATTACCCCGTTCTAAGTATTTGGCATTTTTGTAGCACACGGCAAAGGTTCCACCTGAAGTATACGTGACCTTCCGAAGATTATGTCACCTAGAACTGTAACCAGACACCTGTTTTTTTTTTTAGTTATTGATCGGTTATGAAGCAACCACATATCACAGTAGACTTTGGTTGCTGCTGCTATAAATGGAGAAGCCACTTAAGACGTAGCACAAACCCGTTCCCAACACGTAAGATCGTATCAAAGAAGTGGTGGGTAGGGGGGGGGGGCAAATTTTACGGTTGCTTAAAACCGTAATAATTGTAATAAAAGAACACCAAAATAGACAGTTCTGCTGCACTTTTCGCAGAGAGCAGTAAAATGGACTGCTAAAACGCATCTGACAGGAACGATGAAACGAATAAATGTTGGTAGTACAAAAAACAATACACTCTAACGCTTACACAGTCACGCGCTCTTTACCTAAAGCCGCTTACAGCGGTCACTAATGCACCGGCAAGGGCAAACCACCATCGCCACCCAACGATTGGGAGTTCAGTCTGCCGAACTCTCTCCCCCGGGTCAGTACCGTGAACTTTATCACTTGTTCCGCTTGTTAGCTCGCTACGGTAGCCCTTCTTCAGGCCATTCGGCCATTGTAACCCTTTACTGTTTTCGGACCACTAAACCGGATGTGATGTGACCTGCGTCCCGCAACTACCGTGCAAGGTCAAGTGCACACACGCATCCCGTGGATGTTTGACCGTGCCCTTCAACGGCGTGAACCCGCAATGAACTGTGATTGGTGTGAATTAACGGCACCCCACGACATACACAGAGCGCACGGTTTGCGCTTACATCCCGGACTGTGGTCGCCATCGCCCGGAGCGAGGGACTGTCGCCAACAAACCGACTGTGGCCAACGACCAGACAACACTCACTGTGCGTTGCGACTGACCAGGGCAACTCTTCTTCCTAGCCAGGTAAGTTTGTGGTACACTAATCTGACCGCCTCCCCCCTTGGCGGTCAACCGGGAATTTGGGACAAGGTGTGACGCAATCGGTGGGTTGGGTTGCGCTGGGAAAGTGATGAATTGCGTCGTCGTAATTAATTTAATTGCAAAAGTCGTCCGGAGCAGGAACAAACCAGAACAAACACAACACACACACACACCGTTTGCAGGAAGCCAAACAACTGCAAGACGTGTGACGACGAACCTTTCGACGTACGGCGCATGTCGGTCGGATGGCCACCACAAGTGCTCCCCCGGGAGTACCCAAAACTGCACGCCAAGCTCAGAACCAGTCCACTAACCGCCTGTAACGGTGGTCCCGATAGAATTGGCCACCAAAAAAGACAAAAAACGGGTCCATCCCGAATACCCGGAAGTATAAAAACCTTCTACCGCGCGAAACGTACCCATCAGTGTGTCATTGCTGCCGTGTCTGGCCGTGAGCTGCAAGTCGCGCCCTTGAAAGTCTCCATCGCTTCACGCTCCGTTACCGTCACCGTTCGCGATGGACGTTACCGTGGAAGACTTTTGCGAGGAAACCAACTTTCCCGAGGAGTCGCCCTGCCCGAGCCCGTTCGAGCCGGCCAAGCAGCTGCTCAACATTGGCTTCCTGCAGATCAATGGGCGCTTTACGCCCCACTCCGGCCCATCGTCCGTGTGTTCGACGCGTAGCTGCAGCCTGGCGGCCACTCCCGTACCACCGGACGCAACGGACGCAACGGACGAGCAGGACGAGCACCGGCACGGCGAGGCGGGCGGGCAGGAGGAGAACCCGAAGCCCCGCAAATGGTCCCTGCCCCATCTGCCGACGGAGGCGACCAAGTTCGAGCTGAGTGGGCGGGCGACGCCCGTCTTCACCTGGAACCCGATGCCCACGTCCAGCAATGTGATTTACGCGCTGAGCGACAAAAACCAGCAGATCGTCTTCTCCCAGGTGGGCCACCACCGTGTGCTTTTGTGTTTATGAGTCTCTGTGTGTGTGTCCTATTGGTGTTCTTCAGATGTGTCACAATATCAAATCTTATCCCACGGTTCCTCTTTCTCCTCCATATCAAGCTCGAGCAAGAGGCCGCGACCGAAACAAGCGTCTCGGAAGTGTCGAGCGTGGTCGATTCCGAGGCCGAACTGGAAGTGGACGAAGAGCCGGCAACGGAGCCAACGAAAGCAGCGAAGGACACCACCCAGCCGAAGGACGACATGTACCCGAACTGTGACGTGAACGTGTGGTTGCGTTCCTGCGAGCAGGAGATCGTGGAACCGATCGAGGGCAAGGTGCAGGGCACGGTCCCCGAGTGGTTAAACGGGAGTCTGCTGCGCAACGGCCCCGGCAGTCTAAAGGTGGGCGACATGATGTTTAACCACCTGTTCGATAGTTCGGCACTGCTGCACAGGTGAGATGGCAATAGATGACATCCAGAGAGACAGAGAGAGAGTTCACTCCCCGTTTGTGTCCTTGCAGGTTCAACATTGATAATGGGAAGATCACGTACCAGTGTCGATTCCTAAAGTCGGACGCGTACAAGAAGAACAACGCAGCACGACGCATCGTGGTGACTGAGTTCGGGACCAGTGCCGTACCCGATCCGTGTCAAACGATCTTCCAAAAGTGAGTACCTTGCAAGCGATCCACCCACCCTTTATATCCCAATGATCCTCCCTGTTCTTCGTTGTAGAATTGCAGCCGTGTTCAACAAACCGGGCGTCAACAACTCGGACAACGCGATGATCTCGATCTACCCGTTCGGGGACGAGTTTTTCGCGTTCACCGAAAGCCCCATCATCCACCGGATCGATCCGGAAACGCTCGACACGGAGGCGAAGCTGAATGTGTCCGACTACGTCGGTATCGTCAACCACACCTCCCATCCGCACGTCATGTCCGATGGGACGGTGTACAATTTGGGCTGTTCGATCACTAAAACGGGCCCGGCCTACACCATCATTTGCTTCCCCCACGGGCCGGGAATGTTTGAGAATGCGCGCATTGTCGCCTCGGTCCCGGCACGCTGGAAGTTCCACCCGGGGTACATGCACACGTTCGGCATCACGGAGAACTACTTCGTGATTGTGGAGCAACCGCTCAGCGTGTCCGTGCCGACGATGGTGGTAAGCCAGATCCGGAACCGGCCGATGGCGGCCGCCCTCAAGTGGTTCGAAAGCCAGCAGACGTACATCTACCTGCTGGATCGGGATACGGGCGAGCTGCGGCACACGTTCCACACGGAACCGTTCTTCTACCTGCACATCATCAACCAGTATGAGCGGGAGGGCCACGTCGTGCTGGACATCTGCTGCTACAAGGATCCGGCCATGCTGAACTGCATGTACGTCGACACGATGCGCAACATGCAGAACAATCCGGACTACGCGAAGATGTTCCGCGGCCGACCGTTGCGGTTCGTGCTGCCGCTCAACTGCGGCACGGAGCGTGCCAAGGGCCGTCCAGCCGCGGGTCCGAAAGGGTCGTCAGCCACCGCCGACGCCTCCTGGTCGGATATGTGGCAAAATTTGGGCTCCTTTTCGGCGGGCGATTCCACCGACAGTGGGCTGGTGCTGCAGAATCTGGTGCAGATCGAAGACTCGAAAGCGACCGCGTACGTGATGCCAAACAGGACGATCTTCTGCAAGCCGGAGCTGCTGTGCGATTTGGGCTGCGAGACGCCCCGCATCTACTACGAGCGCCATCTCGGCCGACCGTACCGGTACTTCTACGCCATCAGCTCGGACGTGGACGCCAGCAACCCGGGCACGCTGATCAAGGTGGACGTGGTGACGAAGGGCAAGCTGACCTGGTGCGAGGAGAACGTGTACCCGAGCGAGCCGATCTTTGTGCCCGCGCCCGACCCGCAGTCCGAGGATGATGGGGTCGTGCTGGCGGCCATGGTGTGGGGCCGCGAGGAACAGAACCGGGCCGGGCTGCTCGTGCTCGATGCGAAGAGCTTCACCGAGCTCGGCCGGTGCGAGTTTGTGACGCCCGGTCCCGTGCCGAAGTGTCTGCACGGTTGGTTCCAGCCGACGGCCACCACCAAGGGAGACTAATGGACAAACAAGGCATTATGATGAGCCAAATGGCAAGATTCCCCCAAAGAGGCATACGCAAGTTGTGTAGATAGGCTGTGTAGTGCAGCGATAGCAGACTATTAGCGAACGGTTTGAGAAGTATTACGGCATCACATGAAAGAAACCGAATATTATTAATTAATCACGAACACGAACGATCGATGGCGGAAGTAGTTGAGCCAGATTTCCCCACTCCCCGTAAATGGCATGGCTTCACGGGCTGCCCGAAAACCCCGGGAGGAGTGTGTGCTAAAGCGCTGTGCTACCTGTTATTTGTTATTGCAACTGTTATCACAAACGGTTAACAAACTATAAATATAATCAACTGTTGATGTTTTGAATAATAATAAAAACGCGTCTACGATCCGGCTTGTGCTTAATTTGTAACAGCTTGCACCCCGAGCGGGAATGGCAGATGGGAAAGTAAAAACAAAAATTGTAGGTCGTGCGTTCCCCTTTTTGTCGCGCGTGCTCTACGGCGGGCGCCCCGACTCTGAACGCATTAGAACGCATTGTCAATGCACTAGACACATACACACACACACACACACTTGCCCGCGATAAGCGCGAGGTGGGGATGATAGTGCGTCCTTCTAGAATCTAACGCTTTCGTTCCGGTCCCACGCGGTCAAGTGAGTGCGTTCGCATGGCCGCGAAACCTTTGTAACGGTCCTCCGCCCCGGTTGCGATCACTGCCACAGCACGTGCGTTGAGATGCGTTCGCACTGCGTTCCCTAGTACTAGCCCCTAATGCGATTCCAGTGCGGTGAATGCGTCCCGTTCCGCACAATTGACCTTCTGCGAACGATACCCGATAGGCACGGGGGTAATCCTACATACATAGCTGTCTGTCTGTCTGTACGGAATCAATTTGTAAACTTTGCAACCCGTGGTTGCAGTGGTAGAGCGGTGTGAAGGTGTGATGATTGAGACGGCGCCGCCCAGAACAGGGCGCCGATAACCCCTTTTTTGCAGCTGGAATAGGTTCAACGCAGATTCACTTTCTCGGTACTGGCAGGCTACGAACGATCGTGTGTTGTAATGCGCCATCAGCCCTTCTGGAAGGCTGATAAGTAGTTGGACGGGGATTTTGCTATCAACGATCATCTGGTGCGATCTTCGATCGCGGATGTTCGCTGAACGGTGGCTGAGCGGGTGGGCTAAAGTTGAGACTCGTGCGCCCCTACGCGTTTGCGCAATCAAGAGTAACGCCAGAAGGCACACGAATCAGCGAAAATCGAATCTTGATGACGATGCGGAGGTTATAGCGTATTGATGAGGATCAGTAGATGATCGGTTCATCATCTACGATCATCTTCAAGCTATATAGCAAAGTTATTTGCTCGATGTTTGATGTTTCCTGCCAAAAGTCTACATCATCAACAACAACAACACCGCTCAAATCATCCACGTCAATAGAGGGCACATGAGTCTGGAACATGGATGAGTTCTTGAACCCACTTTAACAGCTTGAAGATCACAGAATGGTGTGAGGTCCTCTTCAGTAAGTAAGACTTTTTTAGTCTTCAGACATGTACACCTAGCTGGAATTAATTCCCAAAACCTTGAGGATAGGACCTCACAGAAAGCAAATTTAAGCATTAAAAGCACAGCGGTTAGTTCCTAAGTGTTAAAAACATCTTCGAAAGCGGATGATCATCGTCCAAAGATTAGCCGAAAGAGATTAACTTCGAATCAGTAAGATAAGGCAGGCAGTTAACATCCGCACCAGGATCAACGGAAGAAAGAAAGGGGGAAAAAGGTAGATATATGACAAAAGTATGCAAATTCACCTATAGCCGAGTGTTCGGCCCGCGCGCGCGCTGTTATGTACACACCTAACTCCAAATACACACACACAAGCACATACGCATACGCAAACAGCGGCCAAATGAAATAAGCGAGGCACACGCGCGACCAACCGCCGCAAATGGTCAAAAGCTTGCTGCGCGGGGTGTTTTTTTTTGTTTAGGAACAGATGCACTGCTCAAGCCGGCGGCGGCGACGGCGCACCGGGTTTGCCAGCTTTGCTTCCCGCGAGTGGCGCGATAGGCGGGACGACTGGCGCCGCACCACCTTGGCCACCTTGGTCGGGTGCTGCTGGAGCTGCTGGCGTCGTTTGCGCCGGGGCGGCGGCACCAGCATGAACGATTGCAATACGTACGTTGTGGTGGTGGCGGAGGCCAGCTGCGAATGATGGTGCTGGTGGTGCCCGTTAGTGGCCGATGACTTGAGCCCGCGGGACGATGGACACGAGGCGGAGTGTAGCGAATGGTGGCTCGACACACTTGCGCTTACCGCTGTCTGGGCAGTGTGTCCAGTGGTTGGAGTTGCACTTTGTCCTGGGAAGATACCGGGGAAGTTAATAGCAGATCTCCAGACCCAATGCTCCTCAGACCTACCCTGATGCCTGGAGCTGACAGTTCGAACTGATCCGCTTGATCGCTCGCTACGATGGGACCGGGTGGAGGAGCTCACTCTGGTGCCGTGACCGTTGCTGGTGCTACTGGTGCGTTCCGGGTCCTTCGTTTCCTTCGAGTGGTAGCGCGTCCGGCGAGGTCTACGCGGTGGCTCTACCGCAGTAGTGCTGGGAAGATCTTCCGAGGAGCTAGCGTTTGATTGTAGCTTTTCCTTGCTGCACATGCGCACCAGACGCCGGGTTTCGGTCGCCATTGGGGCGCGGCTTCGACGGCTAGATCCGGAGCGACTGGAAAGACTATCACCGGCGGTCGTGGATGCAGTTGAAGGACCGCGTAGCGAGACACTGCGCGTAAAGTTACCCTCCGGGCGGCGTCCGATGCTTTCGTTCGAAGAAGCTGATGACACTGCAAAGCGGACGAAGATCATTAATATGCTTTCCAATCTTCCTCTAGAAGAGCCTACTCACATCTCGATTGCCGCTGATGGTGACGCTTGAGGCTGTCGTCAATGTTTTTGGAAACTTGAACGCCCCGTGACTTCATGATCTTGTTCGTCGTTGAGCACTCACGGATAGTGCCAAGCGTACAGCCACCGGTTGAGAGTCGTCGATGATGTGCCTCACCGTCGTTCAACTCACTCAGAATGCTCTCCATACTTTCACCGTTCGACATGTTGTTCACAACCTACAAGACGGCAAGGTAATTCAATTTCAGCATATTGGTTCGTTCTATTCCCCTTTTCACTTACATTCAATATCTCATCCGCGGCACGGGTAAGCTCTTCCAAGATGCGTTCATCCCGCTCCAAATCCTTCTTCCGGTCGTATGCTGCAGCCGGTTTCTCGCTCTCTGCAACCTTCGCCGTCTGCTGCTGCACCAACAACTCTCCAGCCGAAGGAGAGGAACCCACGGAGCGCTGTGCTGCCTTCGGTTTCAGGGCAAAGTGGGACAAGTTCTCGTAGTGGGGACTACCATCGGCCGATGAAAGCGTGGACGTTGTCACACTGCTACTGCTGCTGTTTACGCTCACACTATTGCTGGTAGCAACGGAGGAAGATCCAGTGCGTATCACAGCTGGTCGTGGAGCTGCTACAGCCTGACTCTTCGGTTGTTCTACTGCTGCAGCTGCTTGCTGACCGTGCCGTAACAGATCCGGCTTATCGTTGGTTAGCTGCCAAAGGGACGTCTTGGATGTGGCACTATCGCCAGACCCCGTAGTGGTCGTCGTCGACGATGTACCAGAGATGTGGGTACCAGAGCGTCTAATAAAGGAGGACGTTAGTGTGGCCGATCGCTGAAAGGGTGAGTTCGGGGTCGTCGTCGAAGTCGTTGGCGGTTTGCCGGTGGGGCCCGCCGGGCTGGACGACTGCTGCTTGTTCGGGTTGACGCCGAAAAATGACAGTTCATTCTCGCGCAGTTGCCGCGCACCGGACGACAGCCGGAGCGAGGCGCGTTCCTCGTTACGCACGGCACCGGGCGTGGTGGCGCTGGTGGCCGTGGTCGGAATGTAACGTCGGAACTTCGGTGATTGCTGCTGCGTGCTAGCAGCCGTCGATTCATCGTTCAGTGTCGTTGTTATCTTTGTCGTAGAAGTGTCTGGGAAAGAAGACGGACGAATTAAAGTAAAGCCGCACACCAACGGCATAGTAAAGGCGACTCCCCATACCTGGACTAGAGGTGTGAGAAGGTGGCGGCAGTTTCTTGACGGGCGTTGGGCTCTTCAGCTCAATCGACATCACAGCGGAAGGTTTGGCCGGCTGGCGGCTGATCAGGGCCGAGGGTTTCACAACATCAAACTCTGCAACATATTGAAGAGAGTAAAGCAAGCTCATCATTTGCAAGCTCCTACCATGTTAGCAATCGTCTTTTCAAGGCCAGCTGCTTCAGATTAGTATCGGATCAGTCAAGGGGCACAGGGGACTGTGTATAGCCCAATTAGATTAAGGGGAGGAAATGTGCGTGAGTGAGTGCGCAACAAACGTATGGACAAACTTGGGCAAGCATCAACACGTGAGAGAGAGAGAGTGCAATGACCCGGGCATTCACTTACCTGCAGACGAGTTCACCGAGAAGGCCGTATCCTTAGGTTCGTCGCGTGCAGCCGTCACCGTCGAAAGGCTACTACCGTTGAACTTCTGAATGTTTCGTTTCGCTTTGATGCGACTCCAGCTACCGGACAGTTCCGTTGCCTGCCCAAACGAAGACGTCGACGATGATGCGTCGGCCAGATTACCCAGATACAGCTTCACCTCCTCGTCCGCCTTCGCGCTATCACTGTCACTATCGTACAGTTCGGCCGCATCGTACAGTCGCCGCAGCTGCGACAACTGCTGACTAAGCACGGTTGAGCCTTGGAGCTTCTTCAGTCTCGGTGCGGCGATCGGTTTACTGCTCACCAGTCGATCCACATCGTCCGCCGTGCTGGAACGCCTTACCGAGGCCGTGTTTTTGCTTATATAAGCCTCAAAATCGGACAGCCGCGATTCACTCGTTAGGATACGTCGGGATGCTGCCGTCGTAGCTGTCGATGGCAGCACGGAAGTGTACCGTGACACTCCGTACGCCGTGGCATCACGCTCCAGCGAGTCTCCATCGAGCGAGGACGCATACTTCCCGGACGTCCTCAGCTTCGGGTAGTCGGCGTAGATACTGCTGGCACTGCTAGACTTGGCGATCGAGTGGCTGCTGATCGTACTGCTGCTGCTGTTGTGCTGACTCACACCAGCAGCTCCATTCAGCTGACAGAATGCGGAATGGCGACGCACTTTCGGGCTGGCAATGTCGACTCCACCTCTCTGATACAGCCCCGTTGGCGTTCCGCTCTCTCCCAGCGAGTCGCGCCGGAAAGCTTGCAGACTCTTCAGCGCTTCGTCGAGCTTGGTCGCGGCACGCATGGTGCGCATGATCAGCGAGGTTGACTTTAGCTCGTCGCCCGCCGCCGCCGCCGGTCCTTTCTCTTCGCCCGCTGACGTCATGTCGATCAGGATCTTGGTGGTTGATTTCGCCGCAGCCGACTCGTGCCCGTTCGTCGCACTGTGAAGGATCGCTTTGTCTACTTGTGCGCCCAGGTCGTTCGTGGTGATGATACAGCGGTGCATTAATGGTGGTGTTGTTTGTTTGGAGAGGGTTGGATGTGCATCGTAAACGGTGGTTAGGATAGAAGGGGATGGAGAGCATTGTTGCGTATGGGTGGTTGTTTGAGAGTGTGTGGTTTGGTGGTTGGCGGTTGTATGATAATGTACAGCGCGGAGAAGGGGTCAGAGCATTACAATGAGAAGGAAGAAAGAAGAAGAAAAACGGAAGGTAGGGCTAATATAAAGGCAAACTGTTCAGGCTTAACAAACTAAAGCTCCAATTCTGAGTGCTTTTGGCAATGGTGGAAAGCAACCTTGGACCGGTAATTTACATCTTTTTTTGTGTAGGAAAATGATACAGACTAGTACAACCTCGCACACATTCTTGCTATGCTTGTTTTGGCAAACGCTGTACAGCACACCGAATATGGACCCTTTTCGAATAGTTAGGATGAGTTGTACATCGGTTAAACATGTGGTAAAAGCTTTACAAAATGCCACTCGTAACTCTCGTAAGCACCAAGTATTGCTGCGGCCGATCGAAGCTTACCTGTGGAATTGCTGCCACTCCAGGAGCTGGGCCCCGCCGGTTCCTTCGTCAGGTTAATCCTCGTCGAGTAGCCGCTGCCAGCGGCAATGGGCGACGAACTTTTCGACTCCGTTCCCATCTCCACACTCAGCAGTCTGGGCTGGCTCTGCTCGACCGTCGCTCCTCCTGCTACCACCGGCTTCAGCTTCACACCCCACAACGCCTCGTTGCTGTCCAGATTCTCGCCCAGCACGTACGGTTTCGGTTTGACGGGTTTGTTTTTCAGAATGCTGCGCAGCGATATCTCATCCGTCGAGTGGCCATCGCTTTCATCCGACACGGTGACGGTGGCCGATGGAACGTACTTCCGGGGCGTTGGTTCCGGTGCCGTACGACCCATTCCCCCGATGGTGGTGGTAACGACCGGCGCAGTCTCCTGCTCGATCACTACACTCTCCGTCGAGGGGCCCACCAGTTTCGATTCATCCGTCGCGTTGACACTGTCCGCATCACCGTCCAGGTTCGACACCATGTAGGACGAACCGCCGGATGAGCGTCGTCGCCGGCGGAAGTTGTTCGTTGGCGGTGGCTTCTCATCCGTCTCGACGATGTTCACCCGGCCAGAGTCGGCCGTAAAGTGTACCTCCGTCTTGCAGAACTCGACCCGCTTCTTGTTGCGGCTCAGATCGTCGATGAGCGTGTGGCTGAATCCGTTCACGTGCACCGACGACTTGCGCTCGAACATGGTGCGCAAGCTGTCCCGCACGTAGCTCGTCTCGTCGACCGCGATCGAGTGTCGTTTCGGTTCCTCGTCCGTTGGTTCCAAGGATGGAACTGCAAACGTGTCGCTGGTGCTGTCAACCGGCTTGCTAGTGATTTTGATCACCATCGCCGGGTTCGTCGCTTGCTTCTCCTTCAGCTGTGATCGTTCGCCAAGCGTCACGATCGTCGCCCGCTGATGATGGTAGGAACCGCCCGCACCCTGACCACTCTCGGTAGCGGCACTCGACCAGCTCGAGCTCAGATCCGACGACCGTCCAATGCCACTGTCCGTCGACGAGTCCATCTTGGCCATGGCAAACCCGCTGCCAAGCGGCTGTTGGCTCATCCGCTCAAACCCGTACGATTTACGGCGCGAATGCCAATCGTCCGGCGCCAGCACGGTTGTGTCTGGCGCTGGCTTCTTGCTCGTCTGCAAACTGCTGCTGCGATAGTTTGAGTCGGACGAGCTGCTCGTCTCGAGCTGACCGAGCCGCGTTTCCACCTCGGTGATCGTTACGCCACCCTCGTCAGCGGGGCTGGGTCGATCGCTCGCCACCGTCTGCCCGGAAGCGTCATCGGCCGGGCTCATGTCGTCACGGTACAGCGACTCGTTGCTGAGCCGGCGCAGGCGGCCGCGTATTTCGCGCAGCGATTCCGCCGTCAGGAAGGACGCTTTCGGGGGCGATTTGCTGTGGGGCGGATTGCTGTGGGGCGGTGTGGTCGCGGCCGTGCAGGGCTGATCCGCAACGCTCTTCAGGATGTTGTCCAGCGCCACAAAGTCGATGTGGTTGTTGCGCATGGCCGTGTTGAGACGGCGGCCGTTCTCGAGCTCCTGACAGATGCGCGACACGCTGACGGAGTTCTCGGGCAGGTCGATCGGGCGTGTGTTGGTTCTGTGCGGGGAGAGGAGATGAAGGAGACGCATTAGAATAGAACCACTACGCGCTTCCTACACCCAAAGCCTAACCTCATTGCACCCGAAAGTAATGCTACTCTAACACTTCAAGAATGTACATGGATCGGACGGTTTCACACGCTGTACCAGAGCTCGCGCCCGTCGTCCAATGCAAACTGGACCATCCTACGCATATTTCTGTGTTCACAAGATCACCTACTGTCGTACCCGTGTCTATAACCTGCCTCATTTAATGATGTGCAAATGTTGCAAGCACTTTTTCGCTGCCGTTGCTGTCGCTTGCTGTTCGGTTTTGCATCATCAACACGTACTCTAGTACACGAGGCGAGCCACTTCGGCGAGCTTCGGGCGTCGGTGATCGGTCGCGATTGAATCATACATCATATGCCCAGCCAGTATCCCAGGGCCGTCAGGTCCGCACAACGCACTGCTCCCCCCCA
Organism: Anopheles arabiensis; assembly: GCF_016920715.1. Classification (NCBI taxonomy): domain Eukaryota; kingdom Metazoa; phylum Arthropoda; class Insecta; order Diptera; family Culicidae; genus Anopheles; species Anopheles arabiensis. The sequence continues at coordinate 6,153,091 of NC_053518.1, forward strand.
CTCTGGATCCGTTCTGGCTGATTTGAATTTCAAGTGGCTAACTCTTCGTCATCGGGTTTGTGCTGTGTGCTGTTATTTTTAGCACTGCACCACCATGGAGCACCACAAACCGGAAGCGAATCCTGTGCAGATGGTGCAAGAAAAATGCAGCCGAAACGCCCGAAGTGTAGTGAGATATTCCCCAAATTCCAATGCACCAAAAAGAACGAGCTAATAAAAAGAGCAAAACCCGCATATATGCAAAACAAAAACGAGCGATCGATGAAATCACCAACTCCTTCTGGGGCTCGGGAAGCGTGGTGAGTCAAAACTGTCTCGTTGCTCCGGATTCCGGTTTTGTGGGATCGTTCTCCCTCCCCTCCCAAAAAAACAAGTAAACTAAAACTAAATTACTCTCCCCAAAGTAGGTACGAAATAGGGTTATTAATAAGAGCAATTCCCAAGACACGCGTCAGTACCAGAAATGATCGTACCAGCGTACCTTCCCCCCCACACATACACAGATTGGCGTTCGCTTCCAACTTACCTCGGGGTGGTTTTCCTTGGAAACTGTAATGATCGCCGTATTTTGCTCACTCGCTTCCACTGCGTGGGTTCGACGTCGTCATCGAAGTTGCTCTCGTCACGCTCGGTCGAAAGGTCCTCGATCGAGATGCTCTTGCCGCGGGCCAGCGGTACGCTATTGCCGTTTATGCTGCTGCTCACAGGATGCAACCGGAAGTACCCAGGAGGAGAAGGCAGGAGAAAAAGAACCAAAGAGAGAGAGAGAAAGAGGTGATTAAATTTGCAGCATTGACACCCTTTAGCATAGATCGAAAAGTCCCCGCCGGCGTTCGGGAGTGTTGCGCATTGAGCAACCTACTCTGGGTGAGTAGGTGAGTTTTAATTGTCTTTCTTCCTTGCCACCACACAGATCTTAATCGAAGTTTCGTGTAGGCCGAAAGCTGCTGTCATTCACAGCGCGCGCGCGCACCTCTCCGGAGCGTGTTTGCGCTGATGTGCAATTGCGCACACGAGCCACTCCTGCGCGCATTGGTTCCGGTACGACACGCAAACACGGCGAGCGCGCCCACACGACCGAACACCGTCCACCAGCAGCACAACTGCATGCACAAACCGCCACTGCTGACGCACATTTACGATTTATGATAATTCAATTTTAAGATCATTCGATAGCGTAACGCAAATGGGAAACCAAACACACAGGCTCACCTTATTTTTTCTGTCTAAATACCTTCCGGATGCGTTTGGTTTCGCTTTTCACAAAGCTTTCACACTATCAACACACACTGCAAACACGGGACAACATCAATCCAGACAGAATTGCGTCTGCCGGATGAGTTTAATCGGAGGGGCAGCACTTGGAGCTTCTTTAAACAACACTTTGCGGTCACTAGGGAATGGAAACACCAATTCTCAGAGTTCCGAGCCGACGACGCACGACGTTGATCCAACGATCGACGTTCAAAGAATGACGTGCGCACGTGCGGGATCCGGACGCTTTGGGGGTCTTTCCTCCCAGGGACGGTGGTTCGGTTCCGTGGCCCAGCCTACCGAAAACCCACGTACGAAAATCATGCGCGGCAAACGTCTGGTTCGTCGTCGTCGTCGTCGTCGTCGTCATCGTCGTCACCCGTGATCGGTGGTGAATCATGACGCATGGAGAAGAAGAGAACTTCGATCGGATGGGGGAGCGAGAGAGGAAGGGGTAGAGAGTTTGCAAACACCGATCAATAGCTGCTCAAATAGACTCGCAACAATTTCTATGCCCGTTAGAATCTGTTTCCCAATTTCGCAAAATCTCTCAAAATTTTTCGAAGATTTGAGGATCTCTCACAGCTCCAAAGTCCAACGCCAGCTGTCACACAGTTCGTGGCACGCCACCGTGTCTGCCATGATAAGGTTCACCAAACCTAACCAACCCAAACACCACACCCCCTCCCCGCCTCATGCCAAAGCCAAAAGTCGTAGGAGGCCCCCAAAAAAGTTAGGGATTCCCGTCTGCCCCGGCCCGTTGGCAGCAGCACACATTGTCACCGAGGCTAACCACGTTTAGCACGCTTTATAGTAAAACACCGATCATTAACCGAAATCGGTAGCCACATATACCACACACTCACACACACACGCCGGAATCGGCATCGGGAACCGCTTTGGCCGAAACCGAAACCAAAAATCAAAACGAAACTGTCAATTCTGGGTTGTTGTGCCCGGGATCCGCGAACGTTTATTGTATTTTAATGAAGTGTGTAGTGTACCCAACTCTCGATGGCCTCACGCTTTTGTGCCGACCAAAGCGCGCCGCGGCTTGGATTGGTCATGTTTTTTCATTAATCTGTCCACCTTTTTTTTGGTTTTGTTTCGTTTACTTTTCTGGACAAATCGTACTCCAATGGACCGAGCCAGTTGTTCTCGTTTTTTTTTGTTTTGGAGCCTACACAGCATTGCATTAAGCATTTTCGGCAAACGTTTTGCGTTGGATAGTGTCATTTCTCTCCCCGCTTTCCCGAGTTCCTTCTTCCTTCCTGCCATGCCGCCCTCCGATTGCACAAGTATCCCTTTCCCAAGCCGTACGTTGCATGAATGCCCGTGTTAGAGGCGCGTTTTATAGCTTTATAGGTCCTACACGCGATCGCGCGCGGTTGGCCAGCATTGAAACGGCGAAAAGAAATTCCGTAGGCGTACCCCTGGCGATGACATAACGAACTCTCTACGTGTATCAATCCGGTCTCTCGCTGGACGCGTCCGTCCCCAACGCTGAAGAACGCCAAGATTCCTGGCCCACGGGAGACTGGCGAGGTGTAGCAGTGCCAGTGGTGATGGCATTTCTACTCAAATGGTAAAAGCAGTGTATCGCCCCCTCTGTCCGCGCCTACATTCTTTGGCCGGACGGACGAAATGGTGCTGATTCCCGGGCGCTGGTTCTCCTTTTTTTTCGAGCAGAACGATCGACAAACCGCACATTGTCAAGCACTCGCAGACCCGTTCACTTTTGTGTGGTACCTGATTTATGGAGTGAAGTAGTACACAACTAGATTTGTGTACAATCCCCGCGCAACCCCGCGTGGATATTCAGGGCATTTCAGAGTCCCGCGTGTCCACGGATTTGGTCGAAAAGTTGTATTTCTGATCGAATGCAAATTCTACAATGTGAGAAACAATACATTATGAGGCGGTCAGTTTTGGACCATTCCTACAGCTACAGCTTCAGCTTTTCAGACGCAGTCAGCCTGCAACCATAAATCGTACCGAATCGTTAACCGATTGAAAGTCTCCGAAAGATGTCATGGCGTAGACGGCAACTATCACGCAAAGAAAAGAATAAAAAAAACCAACATATCGACAGACATTCCAAGATTGCAAGCGCTTGTGGTGGAATTTGGCAAACCCTCGCTCGCTCGATCTTAAACCAATAAACGCGATCATTATACCCACCTCCCTCTTAAAGCCTCTCTCATCCCACTGCCAATGATTGCTTGGCGTGTCTTTGAATAGAAATCTTATAGCCTACACGCGCCCGCGCGGGCAAGCGCTCTTACCTGTCCTGTTCAACGGCAACGGTATGAAGGGGCTGCTGGTTGGTAGCAGTGTGGTGGTAGGAGCCACGATCGTCATGCGCATCCGCATCGACTGCATACAGCTGCCGGCCGTACCGGAGTGGTCCGCTGGTGTTGACGAAGCTGCTGCCCGCGGACGTTGGGCTGGAGGAAAACCTTGGGAATGGTTTCGTGGCCGTGCTGACGAACGCAGATCCGCCGAGTGGTGTCGTCTGTGGTGCATTGGATCGACTAGATCCTACAGTCTGTGCGGAGATGGAGAAGACAGGAGAAGAACGTCAATCTTTATGATGATTTAGTGAGCTAGTGTCAAACATCTTTACAGATGCCGATCAAGGATCGAATTTCCTGATGTTTTGATGTCTGCTAAGACCCAGAGGGACTGCAGTGAAATTGCTTCACCTCGTAGGTGTACGTAGTGTATTTGCAGTCTTCAGGCGCAGCAGGTTTTGCACTTCGCCAATGCTGCGTATAGCTTGCGCCCCGGATTTCAGCTTTTTCGGCTAGTCTGCCCATCTTGGGGCAAATGTCAATGTCATAGCCTGTTTTTTTTCTTCTACTTTTCCTTTCGTGCTTCGGACACAGTTTTGATGTCGTCCAATGCGCGCACGTGTGTGGGCCGATCAACAAAACCCAGGTGGACAATAAATCAAACCCCAGAAAATGCAAACCTATCAGCGGGTCGCGTTTGATCTACCCGGGGGACACCCCAAATAAATGTCAATCGTGGACCGATTAATCGATTGTGGTTTAATGGTGGTAATTTCTGATCCGAGAGTTTCAGATGTACAGAGCATGCACAAGACCTTGTGTAAAAACTGGCGCCTATTTCCTCGTTACATCGAACCATTGACATTTGTATCCATTTCAGCTTGAACTTCAAAACGCAACAAAACTTCCTGATCTTCACATTGGTTCGTTCGCAATGCGCGTGTGTACATCGGAATTTCTACAGACAACAAGCGTCGTCTCTGCACACACAAGTCAGAACAAGCTCGTCGTGCAACTTGATCAGAGAAAATATTTACCCATTCCCGGGCGCGCGCTCCCTGCAAAGCGACGACCGTCACGCGATCGCGCATGAATGAATGTTTAAAAGGAGCACTTGATTCCCAACCCTTTTACTTACCAAGAGTCTACTGCTGCTGGTAGTGCCAGAGGACAGCGGACGGTGGAAGGAAGATAGGAGATGATGGCTCGAGAAGCCGTTCGTTGCGAGGGGCGAACCAGCAGCGGTGGGTCCGGTGATGGCGCCAACGCTGCCGCTGCTGCCCGTCGTTTGCTCGGTGCTCGTGGTGGTTGAGTGCACCGTCGAGGAGGACCAGCGGGACGAGGTCGTTTGGACGGTTTGGGCGCGGACCACTTGCAGCGAGCCGGCGGACGTGCGGGCCTGCAGGATCTCCATCTGCTTCCGCTGCGTGTGCTGCGTTCCGTCCGGTGTGGACAGGTTCTGTGAAACCATCTGAAAGAACCATCAGCCAGAAGAAGAACAGAAAAGACACACCTCAGAATGCGAGTGGAATGAAGCAAGACGCCATATGGAAGAAGAATTAAGGAAAGGGACATAACGACAACAGAACGACAACGGAACGACATTTTTACTTAATCACATCCTCCCCGGGACGATGTCCCAATCGAAGATTCGAAGGCCAACCGCGGGCCGGGTTCGTGCGTTCGAATCGCATCGCGTGCAGTTCCACCGTTTCACATCTAGATGGCAGCACCGTCGGCTGTCGCTTCGTTAACGATTGACGACGAGATCGCGATCGCGAATTTCAAAATCAGATTAGAATCACACTGCCGTACCGCTCGTGCTTTCGTGTCGCAATCGAGCGGCATCAAATTGACAGCTAATTGACGGAATTCCGCCTTCCGAGTGGAGCCCATGCTGCAAATTTGGCAACGGTAACGGGTGTTCGGGCGTAAATTGGGCTTACATTTTGCGCGGTTCACGCTTTAAGGCACGGAATTAGCCGTGTCGCACCACCGATTACCCAAGGAAAGGGGCAAAAGTGTAATTGGCACCTGATGAAAATTAGAGCACATAGCAGCACATTGGACAGGCACAGAAAGCCATAAAACGGTGGCACCTGCACGCGGTGCCTCTGCGGCGACAAACGTGTTGCCGCTTGGGTTGGTGACAGACAGACATACATTCTAGCACTTTCCCGGTTGTTTGATGAAAATTAGTACAAATTCATGCTCGGAGACACTTTAAAGATAGGAGCTAGGACAAAAAAGGGAAAGAAGAAATGAGGGGGGAAAATGTCACCCTCTACACACCAACCAACCAATCGATGGAAGGTACAGATTGGAGATAATTTATCGTCTGCACGATTAAATCGATCGATGCAAGTGATTTACCGTATAATTGCTGGCAGAGCGGGACACACACACACAGAGTTTAATTAATTACGCGACTCGTGTGCGTGCTTTTCGTGTGCCATTACCACACCCTCCTCCTGCTTCGCTCGATGCCTTCCGCTTTCTGAGTAGAAAATAAACGCAAACGGCTTGTTAAGGGACACGCACACACCTCCCGGCCACCAATTACATATGCATTACGTGCAGTGGGGCAGTGCTGAGATGTTTTAAATAGATTTCTTCCATGCTGTCCTTCGACGAGGTGTAGTCGCGCTGCCTACCTATCCTCCCCATTAATCGCTGTCGATCGTCGAAGAGATCTACATCGGCGGAGAGGGCGCAGAAGGGCAACCGAGGGCACAGTACAGTGCAGCATACGACAACATTGTCAGCCCGGTGATCGTGATAAGCACTCGAAATGCTGCTACAGCTGCTACGCGGGTTCGAGATGGGAACGCGTTACACAAAGCGTTACACATGGCGTTTTGCGTGCGTAACCCAACGCGCGCGCGTGTGCGTGGTTTTGCAGCAAGACAGGTAGCGACAGAGTGAGCGCTTGCGCGAGTAGCTAAGCTGTGTTAGCTAGGCTGTACCGATTGAAACAGTGCAGACACGTCAACGGCTCCAAACGATGATTACTTCCTTGTGGGATATTAACCGCTGGCAAAGGGTCCCCCCCTTCCATTAAACCGCGTGCGTCTTGCGCGAAAGCGTGTAACCACATTACGGCGAGGCGTACGGTGCAGAACATAACCAGTCATTATGAGGCTTGCCGCATGCCAGCTTTTGCATACTTCCGGGCTTTCCGGGATGCCCTTTTTTGGTGCGCGATGCGAAACAAAGCGATTATGCGAATAGCGGCTTCCCCTTTGGTAGTTGAAGTAATCAGTACAATGGAGGGTTTGGTTTGTAGTTTTTTAGAGTTGATTTGAAGAGTAACTAATGCACATTTCAATAAACTCAACCTAATAGACTTCTACTACTGCTACTACGACTTGGGTAACGTTAACCACATTCAAGGTAAGGAACTTTTAACCTTCATTCGGGCACACAAAAGGATTAACCGAGAGATGCAATAAAAACCTCCACCCCGGGGATTGCAAAGGCAATCAAACCAAACATCCTCTCCGGTGGACAAAGCCAATCTGCCAGCACCTTAAAAAGGGTACGCGCACAGACACGGACCGGTACAAATTCAACTCAACTCCCAACCAACCATCCAACCGCTTCAAGGTGGAGTGGGTTCGTTGCTTGTTCGCAGCGGAATCTTTTCGCTTCCAGTACAGCGAGACAGGAAGCGCGCAGAAACACACATGACTGGTTACAATGTAGCATTGTGCCGTGTACTGTGTACCATCTCATCATGTCCTCCCTTCCCTTCCATCCCATTTCTTGCAGACAACCCCCTCGCACTCGAAGCGCTCACCAGACGACCTTAATGGTTCATTTGCCGAACGTCGGCCGGCCGGGGTAAAGTTCCGTCATAAATTCCCAGATGTCTCTTCTTGCCGGAGGACGCTACCCCTTCGGCCCGGCGGTGGTGGAGGCTTTGGTTTACTTTCGATACGATCGCGCGGTTTGCGGTTCCTCGGATTGCTTCGCTCTCCCGCCCGGCCGTGTCTATATACTGCGGCGTTGCGGCTCATCGCGAAGTTCTTGAGCCAACTCCATCTGTGGTTTGTTGTGCAGTTGACGGGGGGAAAAATAAACTCTATCGATGGCTCCCTTCCCGCTCCGCACCCACCCTTAACAGGGCACTGCTTTCGAACAATCGATAACGCTTCTGTCCGTGACACGACACGCTGACTGCGCCGCGAACCGTCTGGCAATTGTAGGCAAATGAGTTCCAATCGATGTCTTCGCCGATAGACCGTTTTTGGGACGGCCCAGAAGACAATGCTCCCCCCTCCCCCCCGGCGCGAGTGAGCGACCGTAACCGTCGCAATATCTGTATCAAGATCAGCCACTCCAATCTTCCTCCCCCCCCCCCCCCCCATGAGCCCTCCAAAAAGGGGAGAAAAACCATAATTCCGCAGACCAGAGGTTAATGCATTGGAAAACACACTCCAACTACAAGCCCATTGTTCTGGGCTGAAAAAGGGCAAGTTCATTACAAATCCCTTGGGGGTGAGTTAGTGGCCAACAGAAGGAGAGAGAGAGAGAGAGGAGGAAGGTGTCAGGAAGCGTTTTAGCTCAGACCCCACCGTTACGTCTCTCTCTCTCTCTCTTCACAAAAAGAGAGTAAAACAACATTAAACCAAAGACGAAAACATCATGTTAGCACAGCTTTAACAACAACATTTTACCACCGGCGATCCCCCTGAGGAGAGGATTGCACTTTCCGGTTCGATGGAAGAGGGGGGCCACCGGGTTTGAACCCATTTGCTTCCCAGCCACTACACACTTACACCAAGGCAGACTTTCTCTTTCGCCGGAGCAAAACAAAACACTCACTCACAAGGGTGGCCTAAAGGGTGGCCAATTGTTTCAGCGCACTGTGGCGTTGAAAATAAACGGTTTAACATCGTAATTTGCGAGTTGCGAGGAATGAGTATGGTTTTCTTTTTCTTTTTTTTTTGCTGCCGTGCCCTCAAGCTGAAACGGACTTTGGACTTTGGCACCATCGTTTTGCGATCGAGATTGAGCACTGCTTTAGCACACTTTCTTGCACACTTGCACAGCGATTCCGGGATGGGAATGCATATCTTACTTTTCAAGGAAGGAAACATCTGCCATGAGAATGAGGCACAGTGAGATACATTTGCTTTAGTGAAAGGTTTTAGACTTTCAAATTGCAGCTTTTTTTGCAAAGAAAAAAAAACCCCGTAGAACATGCGCTACAGTTTTCCATTTCCACGTGTGGCTGTGTCCATTTTCGTCCGCTTGGACTCATTCCCACTGGACCGCGAGCTTCTCCGCCTGTGCTGGCGAAAACTGGAACAATCCATCAACGCCAACACGCGTCCAAAGGTGACATACCCCCCGCCTTCCACACACAGAGCGCGAGAGTGTGAGAGAGAGAGAGTGGAAGGAGGATAAACTCGACAGGGATGGGAGCAAAGCTGTCGCATCCCGGAATGCTGCGTCGTCTCCCGGGTGGATGCTTGGCGAAAAAACAAAACCACCGTTAGGTGCGAAAAGATGATGCTCCCGAAAGGCACTGCGGCCCTCCCCTACCTTGCCGTAGCTGTTGAGTGGCCCGTTTACCCAGCGGTCCGCCTCGAGCCGGCCCGTCAGCAGGGCGCCCGTATTTGGATCGACATGTTGCCACTCGCGCACCTCGCGCTGGAATGGTGCCCGCGTCGCCGTCGTCGTGCCGGTCCCGGTTGCCAGCGACGCCACTTCCATGCTGGTGCTGCTGTCTGTCTGTCTGTGAGGGTTTTTTCCCGATCTCAACGTCGCTCGTGTTCCAATTTACTGTCGGCGCGCGATACTGCTGTTCTCCTATCCGGATCAGGATCGACGTTTTGGGTTCTGAAAAAGGGCAAAGAGAAGACAAACACGGTGGCCGGTGAATTTATATTGTCAGGATAGATTGGACGAACGTAACCGCAATGTTCGCAAAAAGGGGAAATAAATGCAATAAATAAACACACTCTCCTCGCCCAGAGACAGCAGAGTGTAAATCTGTGCGAAAAGAAGATGGGACTGTGGGGCGAGTGGGATGCAACCCAGTGGGGGAAGAGTTTGTCGCGCCAGAATGAGATCTTCTACCGTACCCGCACTGGACGCACATTATCGCAGATCAGCAATCAGTTAAAGGAAGGCTTGCCGAACGAAAGACAACGAACCCGAACAGCACACAGCCATAAAAGGGACGTGTGCACGGAACGGTTTCAAATACGGCCACCGGTAAACGGGTTCGTCGCTTGCTGCGCACCGCAAGATGTCTTTCGTTGGTTCGTGCGCGCAAAACCCATAAGGAACGCTCAGTTTGGCGCTGCTGTGGACGGCACTTGACACGCACGCAAGTTCAATGCCGCCGTAAAGCCGTCATCGCGGGTGATCACGGCTTGTTCCGAGACGATGGTGGTGTGGCATTCCAAAGGTGTCCGGCCCGGCTATCACACCTCCGAGACAGGAGGATGTGGTAGATCTGTTACGTGCCGCTCTGATCGTGCTTTCTGTAATGCATACTCCTTATTAATTACCGTTCCCTTTGTTTACTCTGCACTTCCGTTGAGGGCGTTTTCTTTCACCATTTTTAAAGTGTTTTTGTGGGGGAAAAGAATCCAAACCCAAGCGCACAATCAGCTGACCGAAACAAACGCTTTGGCGAATCTCTTTTAACAACTGTTGCTGAATGCTCTTTGTTTAACACTCTCCCAACCAATTCCACCAATCCAGGCAGGCGCTCGGTGAGTTTGCCTCTCTAATCACTAACGCAATTCAAATTTCAATCGCTTCCGCGCCCATGAGAAATGAACATTCAATTAGTATTTGTCTGTTTGGCGGTTTTATCTTTACCCATTCAGGTCCATCTTATCTTGGTCCCAGCTTTTCCCAACGAGAAAGTAGGCTCGCCTTTTCGTAGTGCTTCCCGGTTTCTCACAGACCCTTTTCATGCACCCGCAAGGGACTACCCTGGACACTTTACAATGCGAATAAGAAAACACTTAAGAGATATGGTTGTTTATTTACTCATTCATTGCAATCTATCTGCCAGTTACGAGACAGTTTCGGTACTTTTCGGTCGTTGCTTCCACCAAATGCTCCACATCCGCTCGAACGGCTCGCGTACAAACGTCGTACCGTTCGCGCAAGGCAACCATCTCCTCCGCCAGAAAGGTATCGAACGCGTTCATTCGGGCTTGATTCTGCATGGCAATGCCTTCCAGCTGTCCTACGTACTATAGGGACGATAAAATCATCGAATTAGACAACGTTTTTTGGCTGTACAAGCTCCTACAACGACTTAACCCACCTCCGCCGTACAGTTGGCCGAACTCTGCGTGCAGACCGACTGTGCCTGATTGCCGTACACCGCTCCATTGCGCCACTGCTCAAGGAAAGCGGTATTGGCGGACGAGAAGTAGCCGATCGTGCGTGCGTCCATCTGGTAGCAGACGGAGAGCCGTGTCGGTGCGTACGATCCCTGCCGGAAGTCACCAATGTAGCGCTGAAGGCACCGTTCGGCATTGCTACTGTCACTAGCCGTTGCCTCATCGATAAGGGCAGCGGTGCCGACAAACAGTCCCTTCCCAATCGCATCGCCTGCGGACGTAACCAATTCCGTGTACTGGATGGCCAGTTCGTGCAGCATCTCTCGGGTGCGCTGATTGTGCGCCAAGCCTTGCGCTTCCAGCTGCTCCAGGAAGCTGCGCACCTTCGCCCCGGACGTCTCATCGTTAAGCCGCCCGAGCAGGGCGGTGTAACCGTCACGCACCTGACGCACTGTTCCATTGCACTGCTGCTCCATCTGGTGGGCGGTATCGGCGAACGTTCGGTTCGCGATCGTCACGCTACTCGCCAGATCCTGCTGCGCGTTCTGGACGCTGGTGTTGGTGGACGCTTCGTACCCGATGATGGTGGTGCGATCCTTGGCAACGGCACCGTACGCCGCCGCAATATCGGCCAGAGCGGAATTGATCTGCTGTACCGGAGCGGTCACCGACTTTACGATGGTTGGCGTGATGAGCGACGATACGTTGCCGGCACCGTACGGAGATTCGGACGACCGGGCCATTTGAACCGTTTCGGCAAACGTTGGCCAGCTGGCAGCCAGTGTTTCCAGCTCCAGCGCAATCGTGCTCACGTTGGCGACGAACGCACTGAACACGTTCGGGCGTACGACTCCCTCCAGCGACCGGAGCTTGTTGGCCGCTTGCTCCAGCGCCAAAATCGTTGGCTGCACAGTGGCCTGCAGCTCGTCGGTCAACGTCCGGAACGCATCGCTACCGTTCGCTCCAAAGCTCGCTGCCACGTGGCCCAACACTTTGTTCAGTGGGCTGGTGAGGTTCGTCGCCACCTCGTACAATACCGTCGTGGCGCCGCTACGGTCAAGGTTCGCTTCGTACTTGAGCAGACTGGCGTTTGCCTTTACGACGGCCACTAACCCCGATCCCATACCGCCCCGGAAGCTCGGCTCAAATCCGGGCACACTGTAAGAAAGTCCAAAGTCGCCAGCCCCTTGGCACTGTGCTCTAAACAGCACAACACAAACAGCTACCAACAACCAAGCAGTCGAGCGTGCCATTTTTCTCCCGATCTCTGTCACTGACCGTCTGTCACGCACCGAAAATCTCACCACACTGATTGAGCGACCACGGGCCAAACTTCTTGCGAGTCCATCAGAAGACGTTCTCCAAAAAAAAACCAACATCAACAACGAAACCAGCTCTTCTTGTAGCCTCTTTTTCTACCCAACGGCCGAATGGCTCTATGTTGCTCGTTCTTGCATTCTACGTCTTCTCCAACCTCGACCAACGAACGGTACTTTTACAACACGCATGTCACCGTACGGCGCGATGTGGTGGCCAACTTTCTCCACGTTCTGTCTCGAGTCCGGAGCACCGAGAGAGCACCAAGATACGCTCCTCGCATTCTCTGCTGGGGAAGGATGGAACGGCAACGATGGAGCGAATAATACGATCACGGCACCACAACATCGCAGCCCGAAATTCAAACAAAACCCGCTCGAATCTACCGCTAGAACACGGTCCATTACCGGCTGGTGACCTATTTTGATTATTGATGCGCTTTAATTATACACTCCACTGCCAAAGACACTGCCTGTAGGAGGTAGGTTCCGAACGACACGCAGGAAATTAAAGCAAGCAACCAGAACGAGAAAACTGTGTAATGTCACACACGAGATGGGATGAAATGAGCCTCTCAAGAACTGAAGTTGTTGTGTGCTCTCCTGCTGAGATGTTGGTCCCCCCCAAAAAACCGAAATAAACATCCAAAACTTCCATCCAGGTACTCCGCGCTGACCGGTCGGTCTTCCGGTGTCATTTCAGCTCGTGCTCTGATGTCATCCAATGGAACGCAGCCGCTTCGAAAAAAACGTTTGCTCCCATTAGAATCTCTTCCAGTGCGTCATTTGTTTGGCTAAGTTATTGGAACCGAAAAACCGATGCAATTTCTTCGTTTGGCGCTCTTCTTGGGGAGAGTCTCGAATTTGGAGCCGTTTTTTTGTTGTTGGGTGCTTCCACTGTGGCAGCATACTAGAGATCCGCCTAATAGGTCCCACCACCGTGCCGCCGGTTTTACCATATTGGGAACTTATTGCTTCGCTTTCCAGCGCAAACCGCGAACTCCAAAGACTCGAAAGAGACGCTCACCCCAGATGACTATATATCGTTCGCGGGAGATCTGTGAGACCGGGAGGCGATCGGTATCTTCATGGCGATCGACCGGGATGATAAAATCTTATTAGCATCGCTTTATTTGTTTCATCGCTCCAATTGGTGGCAGCGAACGACGAATGCGACTATTAAGCGGGGAACGAAGTATTCCAGTTTTTTGTGCTGTGTGTTGCGCTTCTAAGGCGTGTGGGATTGAGTACATGATCATAATACGGCTGCCATAATCTTCATTTCACGTTTCATCCAGCAAAGCAAAACAGAAAAAGAAACCATCTTTTTGTAATAAAATCCCATCAATCAACTGCAAAAACGGACGATGGGCGATATAAATAAAACCATCGACTGCCCTGCTACGCTTCGCAAGCCTACAGCCAGCCCAAATCTATGGCGATATTTGCACAGTTGGCACCGCGTTTCACGAGCCCAATCTTCGCAACTGACTGGTTATCGATCCAGACATTCGCGATTCACAGAATAGCGTTTGTACACAAACCGTCTCCCGTACTGCGTCGCGTACATTGCACATTGGGATGGGGCACTGGCTCTTAAAAAACGTCCATTTCCTTTAGTACATGCCACTGCTCCGCACACACAACATGCTGCATCCTCGCAGGTCCTGCGCTTTCAAAGCGATCCTTTTCTGCTGGCTGTTTCTCGGTGTTAGTATCCACAGCAATGCACTATAATAGTGATAGTTAATCATTGTTTTCACCCACCACCAAAAAATCCCCCCAATTGCAGGTCGGGCGAGCGGATCCCCTACCGGACTTTGCCATCAATGCCGTGATATCGGGCAGCAGCACCGTTTCGTCGATTGCGCTCGAAACGAAAGGCTTTTTTGTGGATGTGGCCGGCCCGACGGTACTGCTGCAGTCAGGCTATACCCGTATCGAACGCGCCCTGGCAGCACTGACCAGCATCGCCGGGCAGCTGTCGACGACCGGCGTCACCCTTACGCAGGCAATATCCACCATGTCGCTCAACAAAAACGGCCCCATCGCAACCTATTTCGATCCGATCAGCGCGGCGATCACGAAGCTGCAACGGCTCATCACCACCGATCTGACCGGGCAGCTGACCAACCTCACCGCCGAGATCGACCACTACGTGAAGGACAATTTTTTGGACAGCTTCAAGACGCTGGGACCGACGCTGGTCACACTGTCGCAAGCGGTGACCAACCTGCGGACGGCCGTCACCAGTGCCCGGGCCGCCTCCGGTACCGCCGTGACCGTGTCGCCCAATGACGTGAAGAAGTTCGTTACGACGCGCGTCATATCCGACATCACCAACGGCGTCCGGTTGCTGCGCACGAACGTGCCGATTCTGGTGTACATCGTCAAGTCCACGCTCAGCTCGTTCCAGTCGGCGGACCAGTACCTGGTCGGGCTGGTCCAGGAGGCGATGCAGCGCGAACAGGACGTGATCGCGCTCAGCGTCAGCAACACGGCCGATGTGAACGCTTCCGTCACGACGGTGACGCAAAGCTTGACCACCGAACTGAACGGCCCGTACAGCAAGCTTACCCAGCTCTACCGGACCAAGCTGCAGGTGACCGTGGAAGCGAATGCCACCTTCAAAGCCATGGTCGATGGGTGGCTGAACGATACAGCACCGCTGTTCGATAACCTGGATGTTGGTGGCAAGCTCGAAACCATCTACTCCACCTACGTCCAGCAAGTGCTGGCGCTGGACGACAATCTGGCCGCCTTTTACGGCTCCAGCATGTGCAGTCTGGTGTACCATCTGCTGCAATCGCTCATCGAAAACGGTCCCTACGCACAGTTCTGCTTCAGCAAGTACGGCCAAAAGGTGTTCAACTTTTTCGTCCTGCACGCTACCGACGTCGAGGACTGCTATCGGTTGCAGATGACCCGGCTGGATAAGCTGGTGCCCGCGCTGCTCAATATCGTCAAGCTGATGGTGCACGACATTGACGATTTTGCCGTACATATTGAGCGCTGCACGCAGTTCAAGAACCTGCAGAACTGCGTCCCCTACGTAAGTATTGTTGTCGCCGCTCAGTTTCAATCTGTCTCCTCCAACTGTCTCACCCGTCACCCTTCATCCACAGCTGGGAGCGGAGTACAAAACGCTCCTCGGATACACGGCCACAAAGCGGGACTACCTGTACCGGCTGGCGACGAAGGAAACCAACGGCAGCTACTATCGGCTGGCTGGATGCTACCACAATGGCGAGCATATTATGCTGCTGAATGCCGAGGAGATGAAGATCGAAATCGATAATTGTAAAATTAATGGACCGACAGTTGTGTAGAGATAGTAACATAAAAATTGACATGCAAAAACAAACATCTTTCAACTTCCACATTATTTCTTTGGAAAGATAGACTTTTCTTCTATTTTTTTTACTATTCACTCAATATAATGATGTAACACGGCAGACTATTTTCGGTGAAATGGTGCTGTTTGTTCAGCTGTTTTGATCGCAGTCTGTTTCTGAGTGGATTCAGCTGTCAGCGCAGTCGGTGGTATTAATGTAGCTTTAAGCAGTCTACTCTGGGCAACCCATCCCGTGCGACACTTTATCAAACAAGTATCTCTTTCCCCTAGAGGTTGCCTGCCCCCGCTGGTGAACTAATTTCGACGACCTTCAGCATGAGAATTTGCACCATTTTTGCAGCACTGCTCACCCTGCAGGTTAGTAGCTTGTAGTTGCATACAAATCTTTCGCGAATAAAGCGCCACCACTACTGTTGTGCCCGGCATTCTTTACAGTCGGTGGCTTATGGTCGCCCGCGGGCGGACTTTGGCATTGCGCAGAGCGTGCCGAACAGTGGCAAAGTGCTCGAACGGGCGCTCGAGGCGCTGCAATCGTTCAGCGACCTGGACAATGGCGGCACCGTCAACATCAAGTCGGGCTACGAGCTGCTCATCCAGGTCGCCAATATGGTCAACTCGATAGCCACCAAACTGTCCCACACCGGTACCGCCCTCATGGACACGATTGTGACGCTGGCCAACGACGAGGCAGGACCCGTAGCGGGTGTGTTCGGTCAAGTGAACGCTGCCCTGGCCGAACTGGAGCAGCTGATCAACGGCGGTCTGAAGGTGGAACTGAGCACACTCGACAGTAGATTGGGCCCGGCGCTTGGTAACCAGTTCCGGGATGGGTTCCGGGGCATTACCGCGGCGCTGAAGAAATTGTCGACCGTGCTGGCCGAACTGCAGGCGGCCATTGAGGCCGCCCAGAAGGCAGCGGGCGGTGGACCGGTGACGGCGCTGCATGTCAGAACCTTCGTTCCGATTACACTCACCAACCGGCTGCTGACCGCGCTGGCTCAGCTACGCTCGGCCCTGCCGGTGGTTTCGTTTGTGATCAAGCGAACGGTGGGCTGACTTCGTTCAGTGACTGCCGCAACACTTGTCTAATAAATCGAACCGCAGCAAACAAACACAACAAGCTTTATATTCTAACGCCACTGTCACGCCGTGTGTGGACTAAACCACTGCATCGGAGTGCGGAATGACATGTTAGCCCGGTGTGTCGGTGGCAGATTTTTGTTTTTATTTTGAGAAATATTTGCACAGTTTCTGACAAAAATGTAGCATCTTTCTCCAACAATCCGCAGCTGGACGGATGCTTTCCTCGCGAAAAACACACCCGCCAGTCGATGGCGATGGTTGCAAAACAGCTCGACAAGAATTTAGGCTGAGGTTAGAGCGTCGCACGTTTGCACAGCTGGTAGGCGATCCGAACACGGCCTCACGGTCTCGACCACGCGGCGGGTGAATATTTTGCAACTTTAGTTGCAGCGAGTCGACACGTTGGAGGAGTTCCAACTCTGGAAGGTGTTTTTGGAAGGCTAGCAGACCCGCGGTCAATGATGGGAACCATCTGTGCATTGGTGTTGTCGCTCCTGTGCATTCTACAGGCAAGTGTAGCTGATCAGTTTTCCCGTCATCTCTGCTCTAATCTCTAACCATTCGTTTGTAGAATGTCACCGGACGACCCGATTTTGGACTGAAAGGAGAAGTTGTGGGCAGCATTTTAGTAGCAAACAGGTCCCCTGCCCTATCCGTCGGCATTGGAACGCTCAGTGACTATAAAATCCTGCTCGGCTCACAGTACCAGGTGCTTTACGGTATGCGCGATGCGTTCTATTCCGTCGCCGATAACTTCACGAAACCTGGAGCGGAGATAACAAACCAGCTGGCCTACCTAGCGAGCAACCGTTCGGTCCTGGTGGACTTCCAGACTACCCTCGCGGCCATAGCCAGCCTGCAAACCGTGCTCACTACCGGCTACACGCAAGAGTACGTCACGCTGCAGCCTCGCAACCAATCGTTCATAACCGACCGGCTGACGGACAGCTTCGCCTACATCAACCAAACGTTGGTACAGCTGGACAAAACGCTACGCCAGCTCCAAACGACGGCGGCCAAAGCCCAGCAAGAGGCAGGCAGCAACGGACAAACAATTGATATGAAGATAGTACGGGAATTCATTAGTCCACGGCTGATTAACACACTGCTGAACACGATCGATCGGTTACCGGGTGCCATCTCGCCCCTCATCTACTCCGTGCACAGTCCGTTGGCGAAGCTCGATAAAGCGGATTCGTACATCAGCACGGCCAAGGGTGACATTGAATCGGCCCTGCTGCAAGCGCATCAAGAGGTGGTCAACTTTAACGGCAACATACGCCAGCTCAAGCAGGAAACGAACGATGTGATAGCAACGATTTCCACCGCCTACCGAGACCAGCAGACACTGTCCGTCGATGTACTGCCGAAGCTGAAGGCCTCCATCAACTACCAGTACGAGCTGAAGATGGCGCTGGATACGTTTGTCGACGTCGCGTCAGTTCCCTCGATCGAGGAGAAAACGGGACTGCTGAATCAAACCATTGCGTATTACGTGTCCAACTCGACCACGTACGATGACGATCTGGTGACCGTGTACGGCGATCGGATCTGCCCGGCGATGCGGGCCGTCGTGCAGGTCCTGATCGCGAGCGGACCGTACGCGGCCTACTGCTACAGCAAATACTCACACCGCGTGGTGGATCTGGCGATCCACAACTTCTACGACATCGGCGAGTGCTACCAGCTCGAGCTGAACCGGCTCTACTCGGTCAGCCGGCTCATCTCGAACCTGATCAGCCTGGCGACGTTCAACTTTGCCGATCTGTTCGACAATCTTAGCGTTTGCGCTGCCATCCAGCCCTGCCCGGGTGATTGCGATCCTTGCGTTGATACGGTAAGCGTTAGCTGACGTACGATGGTGGAATAATGTAGATAACTACAAATCGTTTTGCTTTCGATTCCAGCTCGGAAGGTTCCTCGACACATTGGCACTCCTGATGGAGGAGAAGTACGACCTTATACTGCAGATCGTGCCGTACGAGGCGAAGGCAAGCCTACAGCGGGTCAAATCTTGTACCGCGTTCAGCAAGTACAAGCTGATTGCCGATGCGCACGATCTAATCAAGGAGGTGTACGATTGTGAGGTGAAGGGATATAAATAGTAAAATAGTACATATCATTCACGAGTTGTAAAAATAAAAGCATACAAATAGTTTTGTAGAAACTAAGATCACAGCACTGAAATCGAGTCCACTTAGTTTTGGCAGACAAAAAAGAGAGTGTCAACCGAAAGCTAGCGAAACGTTCATTCTTCCGCTAGTTGCCCAGCATATACAAATGTTAACATTCGATCCGCTTTTCTGCATATTCAGCACGCCTCAAATTTGCATATGCAAAATCCGCGAAAGGTGTTAATTGATCGCAAAACTGTCAAACGAGCATGATACGGCCACCAGTTCTGGGACATTCTCGGTCGATCGTTTCGAAATTCAGTTCGAAGTATATAATTTGTACCCATTTTAAAATGACTTGGTTAAAAGATCATAGTGACCTTGTCCAACCTTCGTCTCGATCGGTGGTGACTTGATCTTTTTCTTTGCCCGTTTTATTGGGTAAATTCCAATGTGACACCCTCTCGAGAGCGTAAGTGAAAGCTTCGGACAGCAATTTCTCCCCTGATTAACTCAAGGACCATCGGCTGTCCCGTCATCGGCCACACTTCAATTGCCAATAAAACCTTCAACCTTCAATCCTCAAAAACCTCCGCCAAAGGGAGACTCCTCACTGAGTCATCTCTGCTCTGCTAGAAACTCTCGATCATGACTCGGGGCTGGCAATCCCCAATCTGACAACTAGTTTCTTTTGGGGGTAAGTGAGTGAGTAATGTAAAGTGCTACTCAACACGAACACGGCACACACACATCACGGCTGTGGCGGCGGTGGACTTTGCGGCAAACGGCACCACAGGCAGCAACCTGCTAAATATGGCTAATCACGAGCGTGCGCGATCCAAAAATTGTTGATTGATTGTCACCGCGTCGCCGAAATATTAGTCTCCAAAATAGGGTCCTAGCGTTTTTTTAGCGTTTTCTTTCACAGCGTGATGGGACCGAGCGACATTTCCGTCAGCCCGTTGGCTAGGGGCAACAGGCGAAGGCCGATCAGCATGTCGTCGATGATCGAGTGACGTTCATCATGTTTCATCGCATCGTGAAGGTGAATCAAACAATTTACATTTCCGTTGTTTTTTTGTTTTCGTACATCGAGAGAAAGAAGAGAGAAGGATAGAGAGAGAGAGAGAGATTTGCTGTCGAAGATTGAATGATTCAAACATTTAAAAAAAACCTGATTTTCGTCAGTTGACAGGCTGAGATAACCGGTGCGTCCACCAAATTTTTATGCAGCCGTGTAACTTAATCCTCCCTCGAAATGTACACCCAATCGCCGGCGCCATGTTGGCAAGGGAGCAGAGTTCCACTTCTAAGAAAGCGCCCTCCCTTCCTTTTCATCGACAGTAGCGTGAGTTTAGGGGGGCCCAAACGGAAGCTACGGGGAACCTTTCCAAACGTGATCTCCTTAGTTCTCTGAACTGCTCCACCCTTGCGGCAGACGACGGGGGTAAGAATCAAAGCAGCCAACCAACACCTTCACCGCCTGCCGGGTTCGTGAAAGCTCAAATTTCACGTCAACTGGCGTGCAGTGCGATGCACCGCGGCGTGGAAAACACGCCGTCTGCATCAAATCGATCATTTTCAAGCTCAATTAAATCCGGTCCAGCCAGGTGGAACGGGGAGTAACACCGAAAGACATTCGAACCAAAAAAAAAACGCCCGTTGCGATGGCCCGGGTATGATAATGATCATTATTCGAGGAATCGGTCGAAAACGCTGCCGAAGAGAGTGTGCATAATAATCGAAAGTGGGCGCAGTGCAACGCGCAGTGCAATGCGTACAGTTTTGCAACGTTTCACACCATAGCGGAACGTGCATTTAAATTTAGATAAACTTGCAGAAAAAGGTTCCCCGCCGATGCACTCACAACAAATGCAACCACAAAGTGTGAGTGAGAACCTGCTGCTACGTGTTAAACAACAGTTTATTAAATAATGCCATAAACAACATCACATGTCGCAAGCTAATTTTGGTATCGTCTTTGCCTTTCAACCCCCTTGTAACCACCCCTTCATGGCTATTATTTTTACAAAAGCGAATCACGCTTCTTCGTTTCTTCCTCCTAGCTGCCACACACGTGCCTAATCTGGCCATGGGAATCAGTTCCTAATCCGTGCGACAACCTGTTTGCAAAAACCAAAACCAAACCGAGCCACTTTAATCCTTGTCAGTATGTCAAAAACCATTCAAGTTGCAAAAATAAAACTGAGCGGTTGTTGTGGTGCGCAAAAAAAAACCAAGCAGTCAAGGATTCGGGAAGGTTGAAGTGCCGAAACTTTTGCACAACCTTTCGACATTCGAACAACGCACCGGACAGGCGATGGAGAAAACTTCAAACCATCGCACACACAGTGCTGACATTTTGAACTTTGCCATCGGAACGCTGAAAGGTTCGTCGCTTTTTCATGCGAGTCTTTTGTTTTGCGCTCTGGGCACTGCGGATTCTGCAGTGCGCTTGTGCAATCGCCGAACAGGATGCAGCTCAGATCGGGTCGAGAGGATGATAGGCGTGTGTAAGCACTCAAAGGCAGCCGTCATCGTTGCCGCGAGCAAACGATCTCACCGAGAAGCACATGGGGAGCTAATGAAGATATGCGTTTTGGTTTTTATCAACCGGCGTCGACAGCTATAAATCATTCCACGTCTCGGGAAGGAGATTCGGGCCTGGAGCGGGCACCGCTCCATCTCACAAACGTTTGACGTGGGGATGAAGTATCCCATATTTGGGGGCTGCCAGCTTAAGTGGCTGCTAACACTAGCAGGGAGGATGATATCAGGCAAAGCTTTTAACCGGCAGAGGAGCCTGGGACGGGTTTTGGACGGGCAGTTGGAGAGAAATGTAATGAACACTAATCTGTCCTAGTCTGTGCGCACACCGTAACCGAAGTTCAAGGGCAGCTAAAATCGAAACTGAAACGATCGTATCGGCGTTCGGTAAGCTGATATTTCGAATTGCTTACACCCAAACGCAAACCACGCAATATCGATCAGACTCACATTTCAGCTTTCATGGCATTGACCCATCCACGCTGTGTAGCCACCGGCAACACCAAAAACCATGCTGTTTGATGGATGAGATGAGGGGTGCACGCGTGCTTAACCCGAAACCTTTTTGCCCAACTGGTGCCCAACGAGCTAGCCTGTCTGTCCGCGGTGTCTTCGCAGCATGCTGAGTGTAAAACATAGCAAAAACAAAAAAAAACATCACGAAACGTGAACACACACACACATGTGCGTTTGGTGACACAATTCCAACAACAAAAGCGCACACACCCACGGACTGGGGCACCTTTTGCGTAAACAAAACCCCATGGCGCACCAGAAGAATTAGTCATTTCCTGCGCGGTTCGTCGTGTCTGAAGCTCGGGCTGTCATCGATATTGAGAAGGAGGGCAGAAGAAGTAGAAGAAAAAGAGGGATCTCAAACAAAGCGTGTTATGTGATCTCGCCCGTCCGATCTAGCAAGCAGACACGAAAACAGAGCAACGATTAAAGCAGAAAGCTCGCTCTGTGCTACTTTGGAGTGAGACGGCATACAGCATCCCCCTTCACTCCATCAACAATACAAGGGGAAAGAGGGGGAGGGGGAGTTGCAATTTTATGCTGCCGGTGTTCGATTGATCGAGATTTCACTTTCGGCGTCGACGTCGTTTGATCATCAATCTAGTCGGGGGCGCAGGCCGATTCAATATTTATTGTCTTGACCCATTTTCTTGCAGAGCGATCTCCACCGCTCCCGGGAGGGAAAACACTGTCGACACGGCGCCACCGAGCGCAGTGAAAATGAAACACCGGAAGGGTAAGTGATTTATTTGCCCAAGCAGAACTGGGTCAGCCGGGCGGGAAAGTTAATGCTCATCCTATGATGAGTTTACCATGCTAATAAGCCACCGCCGGGTTCGTCGTCTGCTTCATCGGGGCTATAATTAAAGACTCGCGTCCTTTTGCCGAGCGTCAGCCAGTTTAGAGACGGAGGCAGGGTTTTATTAATCACACCCATCTGTCGGCATAAATCTTGGTGTCCCTGGTTCTCCCTCTGCTCTCTTCTCCAGCCACAACACATTTGCACAAAGCGTATGCCCTATAAACAAAATTCCAATGGGTTGTTTTTTTGCCGGCGTCTCTAACGCACACACGATCGTAATCGTTGGTGTTGCTGTTTCTTTGATTAATCGATAAACATTAGTTGGCCGTAAGTTTTATGCCCGTTGAGTGCTAATTTTATTCTATACTGATATGGAAAGTTTCCAACGCCTTTTTTCATTTGGTCAATGGCACTCGGCTACTTAAGAATTCAATCGGTCAGCATAAACAAAATAAGAAACATTTCGAACCTGTGCTGCTGCTTCTCGTCGTCTTCACAGACAGCGCTTCTTCAGGTGTCATAATTGATACAGTCCTTATTGGGAAGATGACACACACACGCACACACTCGCTGGATTAACGCCGGCCAGACGGCAGCAGCGCCATTAAGATATTAAACTCGCGCGTTGCTCACGTACCTCGTTCAACACCCCCTCCCGAAGGAGGAGAAGGGCGTACGTGAGGGTACCACCGCTTTGGTTTGGCAACATTTGACGTCGCCCAGAAACATTGTCGCCATCATTGCGGTGTTGGGTTTTGCTATTTTTAAAAACAATTTTACGGAAGCCGCAAACAAAGTCGCAACCTGAACAAATGTTTTCCCGCTGCCCGCAAAAGGAAGGCGGACGATTGGTAAGTGCCCCATACACCAAACCATGTTGATCCGCTTCCCATTGTGGGGTGCAGTGTGGACAGATGGGGGCACAAACAAAAAAATGGGCCAGAGAGTATCATGAATCTAGCCTAAACTGCCCATCGGAGCGATCGAATGGGACGTGACAGGTCGTGTTTACTTTTCAGAACAGAAAAACGCAACAAAAACAAGGCAGAGTGAAACACACAGTGACAGATGTCAAAATGGAAGTGAGCAAACAGTAACGCTGCAATGATGTGACACAAATTCTGGTACTCCCTGGCTTTTTTCATTGTCCCCCCTTCCCAGTATTAGAAATCTTTAATATCACAGCAAAGAGAAGAAGAAGAAAAAACCTACACCAAGCAATCCCTAGATCACTCTAGAGACCGCTCGTGGACCACCTTTCCTTCGCATGGTCGGGCCAAGTTTCCCAATTTGGCCACAAACTCCCACCCAACCGGATCCGTGTGCGAGCGCGCACACACTAAAGAGAGAGAGGGCAGGCGACGAACCCCGGGCGAAAAATCTTGCCCTCACGTTCTACGCGGGTGCGCGCGGGCTTAGAAGAATTTACCACGGTCCATTGCGTCCTATTCTTGGGATCTCACCCTCAGCCCCTCAGCTATCTCTCCAGCACATCCCACACCGAGCGGTAGGCAAATGCTGTTGTGCTCTACCGTGTGCTACCGTGGTTATTCTGGAGCCAGAGCTATAACTCCCTCTCAGTGAAAGAGTTTTATATTTCAACTTGGAGCAAATATTTACCTTTTTATCGAGATGACGCACCACCAGGCACTAAGATGGAACGATGGATCAGGCTACTTCGGCTTCGGTTCGTTTGGTACGGTCAATTTCAAATTTTCCGGTAGCAGCAGCCGCGGGGGCGAGTGTTTCCGGGATGTTCCGGCCAACTTCCCTACGGTTTGATGGGGGGGGGGGGGCGAAATTTTCCACCCCTCGATATTTGGGGCTCACGCACGTCACGGAACGATACGCACACTAACCTCACAAACTAACACACACGAACACACACACAGACACTTTGCTTTTCCGCTTGTAAGTAAATACCTTTTTTCCGGTTTTCGAATTCGACTTCCAGCTGGCTGGCTGTGCGGGGTTTCAGCTCGAGTTGGCAAGAGATGTGTCTGTGGTGACTCTCTTCACGTCTCGATTCTGAGTTTGCTGTAGTTGATTCGCGCCTACTTTGATTTATCGATTCCACTCACTCACTTCTTTGACCCTTTTGGGCGGGGAATACACACAGGCACATACACAATCTAATGCACACACAGACACAGAGTAGGCTTAGCTACAATAGCAACAACAACAACCACACCGGTGCGCTGGTTCCACACTGTTAAATTCTTGCCGTTTAGTTGTACAAAAAGCTTGAACTCTTGAGCAGCAACGCCAACGTCCTCTCGGTGGCCCACCACCGGTGAATTAAGATGACAGATGGCGTACGAGGGTGTCCCGTCTTGTGGGCTGTTTTCTTCTTCACCTACGAGTTGGGTCCGCGGTGCGGTACACTTTCATCTAGTAACCTTGATCTGTTTTGGGGTTTTGCTGCCGCCGCCACCCGGTGGTTGATTTAGATTTGGCGTCTTTTCCGTCACCTTTGCTCCAGAAACTGAGGCGCCAGGTGAGTACCAACAAGGCGTTCGGCTCGTTGACAAGGGCCTAACAGACCAGCTGATTTGGTGGAGAGGACTCCAGTGACTTCTCCACTCCAAAGCCAACACGCCGGACACTCAAGATTTGAAGGCTCAAGTGAGGGGTCACTTTACACGTCTTCAGCTTCTGTGAAGCTCAGTGTTTTCCCCCCACATCATCTCCATTGAATGGCATCGAAAATGCGTTTTCGAAGCGTTTACGCAAGTGTTTACGCCGACGTCGTCGTAACTGTCGTCTGGTGATCTTGTGCGTCTCTCTCGCTTGCTCTCTTTCTCTCTTCTATGCCTTCTCGCGGTTTCGATTTACAACTCGTCGATGAACCTCAACTTGGCTTGTGTAGGCGAACCCTTCAACGCCAATGGGTTCATGGCTGTTTGCTAAAAAGCCTTTGGATTCTTTGGTCGAGCGAGAGTTATCGCAAAGCCCGGGGAAGAGTTGCCGAGAATGGGAGGGGATGGGAATGGGAACAAGGGAACTATCTTATCCTCTCTCCCACGCATCCACGGGCCCCAGACCAGGCCAGCTGCATCTGTGGGTAAGCTTGAGCTTTTCGAGCTTCCCGTTTGGAGGTTTGGAGGTTTTTGTTGAGCTGTTGGAGAGCGTTCTTGGAGCGCTGTTCTGGCTTTCGCTGCAACCGGTTCGGTCCAAGGCACCAAGCGTATGCTCACGATCGTTGTGGATTGTTTTTTGCATCATCGTTTTGGCGAAGGTTTTTTTGGTAAACTGGTGGCGAAGGGAAAGAAAGCTGTAACATAAGCCGAGCGGGACGAAGCTTTCTAGTCGCGACTGCTTTTACGCCCGACTTAGAGCCTCAGCTGAACAACGTTCTGGCTGGAGCAGATGCACGGTTGATCTTGCGAGGACTCGATCCGATCCGGGCAGCTGCAAAAGAGTGAACGTGAAATCGGGCTCTTCGCCGCGAAGAGATAACCCATCCAATCTCCCTGGAGGTGTTAGGTCTGCAAAGTCTTGGAGGAAGATCTTCCATGACGATACAGTGAGTGGAAACGTTTTTGTGGTTTTGGTCACGTTCCAACAACTCTGAAGATACCTGTGAGGTATTACAGTCATAAGACAAATTAAGTACTTCTTTGTTATGGACTTTCAACAACATCCAGAAATACTTTTTCTTCATTAAATTATATCTCTCCGACATCTTCCAACTCCAATACTTGTTCACAAAATCGCACCAAGATGGGCAATCGTACCGAGGCGGCCCCAACAAATCCATACCTCTCGCTAACAAAACCCCCTACCCAACATGCGCAGGGAAAAGAAAATCACACACAATCGACACAATCGACGCTCGGAGCGAACGCCCCACGAGTCACCGAGTCCATGACCACGAAGAGCGCAAGAGCGTTGCCGTCGAATGCGTCCGTCCGGTCGTCGAACGCTGCTGCTGCTGTTGCATGCAGTCTCCCCGCTTGGCGCAGGAAACACAGGGCAGTTGGAGAGAAATGTAATGAACACTAATCTGTCCTAGTCTGTGCGCACACCGTAACCGAAGTTCAAGGGCAGCTAAAATCGAAACTGAAACGATCGTATCGGCGTTCGGTAAGCTGATATTTCGAATTGCTTACACCCAAACGCAAACCACGCAATATCGATCAGACTCACATTTCAGCTTTCATGGCATTGACCCATCCACGCTGTGTAGCCACCGGCAACACCAAAAACCATGCTGTTTGATGGATGAGATGAGGGGTGCACGCGTGCTTAACCCGAAACCTTTTTGCCCAACTGGTGCCCAACGAGCTAGCCTGTCTGTCCGCGGTGTCTTCGCAGCATGCTGAGTGTAAAACATAGCAAAAACAAAAAAAAACATCACGAAACGTGAACACACACACACATGTGCGTTTGGTGACACAATTCCAACAACAAAAGCGCACACACCCACGGACTGGGGCACCTTTTGCGTAAACAAAACCCCATGGCGCACCAGAAGAATTAGTCATTTCCTGCGCGGTTCGTCGTGTCTGAAGCTCGGGCTGTCATCGATATTGAGAAGGAGGGCAGAAGAAGTAGAAGAAAAAGAGGGATCTCAAACAAAGCGTGTTATGTGATCTCGCCCGTCCGATCTAGCAAGCAGACACGAAAACAGAGCAACGATTAAAGCAGAAAGCTCGCTCTGTGCTACTTTGGAGTGAGACGGCATACAGCATCCCCCTTCACTCCATCAACAATACAAGGGGAAAGAGGGGGAGGGGGAGTTGCAATTTTATGCTGCCGGTGTTCGATTGATCGAGATTTCACTTTCGGCGTCGACGTCGTTTGATCATCAATCTAGTCGGGGGCGCAGGCCGATTCAATATTTATTGTCTTGACCCATTTTCTTGCAGAGCGATCTCCACCGCTCCCGGGAGGGAAAACACTGTCGACACGGCGCCACCGAGCGCAGTGAAAATGAAACACCGGAAGGGTAAGTGATTTATTTGCCCAAGCAGAACTGGGTCAGCCGGGCGGGAAAGTTAATGCTCATCCTATGATGAGTTTACCATGCTAATAAGCCACCGCCGGGTTCGTCGTCTGCTTCATCGGGGCTATAATTAAAGACTCGCGTCCTTTTGCCGAGCGTCAGCCAGTTTAGAGACGGAGGCAGGGTTTTATTAATCACACCCATCTGTCGGCATAAATCTTGGTGTCCCTGGTTCTCCCTCTGCTCTCTTCTCCAGCCACAACACATTTGCACAAAGCGTATGCCCTATAAACAAAATTCCAATGGGTTGTTTTTTTGCCGGCGTCTCTAACGCACACACGATCGTAATCGTTGGTGTTGCTGTTTCTTTGATTAATCGATAAACATTAGTTGGCCGTAAGTTTTATGCCCGTTGAGTGCTAATTTTATTCTATACTGATATGGAAAGTTTCCAACGCCTTTTTTCATTTGGTCAATGGCACTCGGCTACTTAAGAATTCAATCGGTCAGCATAAACAAAATAAGAAACATTTCGAACCTGTGCTGCTGCTTCTCGTCGTCTTCACAGACAGCGCTTCTTCAGGTGTCATAATTGATACAGTCCTTATTGGGAAGATGACACACACACGCACACACTCGCTGGATTAACGCCGGCCAGACGGCAGCAGCGCCATTAAGATATTAAACTCGCGCGTTGCTCACGTACCTCGTTCAACACCCCCTCCCGAAGGAGGAGAAGGGCGTACGTGAGGGTACCACCGCTTTGGTTTGGCAACATTTGACGTCGCCCAGAAACATTGTCGCCATCATTGCGGTGTTGGGTTTTGCTATTTTTAAAAACAATTTTACGGAAGCCGCAAACAAAGTCGCAACCTGAACAAATGTTTTCCCGCTGCCCGCAAAAGGAAGGCGGACGATTGGTAAGTGCCCCATACACCAAACCATGTTGATCCGCTTCCCATTGTGGGGTGCAGTGTGGACAGATGGGGGCACAAACAAAAAAATGGGCCAGAGAGTATCATGAATCTAGCCTAAACTGCCCATCGGAGCGATCGAATGGGACGTGACAGGTCGTGTTTACTTTTCAGAACAGAAAAACGCAACAAAAACAAGGCAGAGTGAAACACACAGTGACAGATGTCAAAATGGAAGTGAGCAAACAGTAACGCTGCAATGATGTGACACAAATTCTGGTACTCCCTGGCTTTTTTCATTGTCCCCCCTTCCCAGTATTAGAAATCTTTAATATCACAGCAAAGAGAAGAAGAAGAAAAAACCTACACCAAGCAATCCCTAGATCACTCTAGAGACCGCTCGTGGACCACCTTTCCTTCGCATGGTCGGGCCAAGTTTCCCAATTTGGCCACAAACTCCCACCCAACCGGATCCGTGTGCGAGCGCGCACACACTAAAGAGAGAGAGGGCAGGCGACGAACCCCGGGCGAAAAATCTTGCCCTCACGTTCTACGCGGGTGCGCGCGGGCTTAGAAGAATTTACCACGGTCCATTGCGTCCTATTCTTGGGATCTCACCCTCAGCCCCTCAGCTATCTCTCCAGCACATCCCACACCGAGCGGTAGGCAAATGCTGTTGTGCTCTACCGTGTGCTACCGTGGTTATTCTGGAGCCAGAGCTATAACTCCCTCTCAGTGAAAGAGTTTTATATTTCAACTTGGAGCAAATATTTACCTTTTTATCGAGATGACGCACCACCAGGCACTAAGATGGAACGATGGATCAGGCTACTTCGGCTTCGGTTCGTTTGGTACGGTCAATTTCAAATTTTCCGGTAGCAGCAGCCGCGGGGGCGAGTGTTTCCGGGATGTTCCGGCCAACTTCCCTACGGTTTGATGGGGGGGGGGGCGAAATTTTCCACCCCTCGATATTTGGGGCTCACGCACGTCACGGAACGATACGCACACTAACCTCACAAACTAACACACACGAACACACACACAGACACTTTGCTTTTCCGCTTGTAAGTAAATACCTTTTTTCCGGTTTTCGAATTCGACTTCCAGCTGGCTGGCTGTGCGGGGTTTCAGCTCGAGTTGGCAAGAGATGTGTCTGTGGTGACTCTCTTCACGTCTCGATTCTGAGTTTGCTGTAGTTGATTCGCGCCTACTTTGATTTATCGATTCCACTCACTCACTTCTTTGACCCTTTTGGGCGGGGAATACACACAGGCACATACACAATCTAATGCACACACAGACACAGAGTAGGCTTAGCTACAATAGCAACAACAACAACCACACCGGTGCGCTGGTTCCACACTGTTAAATTCTTGCCGTTTAGTTGTACAAAAAGCTTGAACTCTTGAGCAGCAACGCCAACGTCCTCTCGGTGGCCCACCACCGGTGAATTAAGATGACAGATGGCGTACGAGGGTGTCCCGTCTTGTGGGCTGTTTTCTTCTTCACCTACGAGTTGGGTCCGCGGTGCGGTACACTTTCATCTAGTAACCTTGATCTGTTTTGGGGTTTTGCTGCCGCCGCCACCCGGTGGTTGATTTAGATTTGGCGTCTTTTCCGTCACCTTTGCTCCAGAAACTGAGGCGCCAGGTGAGTACCAACAAGGCGTTCGGCTCGTTGACAAGGGCCTAACAGACCAGCTGATTTGGTGGAGAGGACTCCAGTGACTTCTCCACTCCAAAGCCAACACGCCGGACACTCAAGATTTGAAGGCTCAAGTGAGGGGTCACTTTACACGTCTTCAGCTTCGTTTTCTGCTCAAGCAGCGCGTCGGGTTTAATGTGTGTGTGTGCTCTATTTACGGCGTGCCTTAAGCCGTGCGAATAATGAATACAGCAGACAGTTCGTGCGCACAGTTGGGCACGGTGCTTCTTGCCTTCTTCCTTTCCCGCGCAAACGTTGCGCCGGGTGAAAGAACTGTTACTTGCCCTCGAGTGATTCTGCTGCTGCTGCTTCGGCTGTTTCCCGGCTACTTCTCAGTTGGGCTGTGCAGATAAAAGTCGGTGCAAAAAGAAGCGATTTTTTTTTTCTAGAGCGTCCACGTCCTTTGCAGTGGCCACCTGGTTGTGCCAGGAGAGCGCGTTGGACGTCTTAAGCTATGCAGGAGTGCGATTGTAAGCCACCTGGGCGAATATTAGTTTTGTAAGAAAGACAAACTCTTCGCGAGAGTATAACTTTTTGACTTGTTTTTTGCCTTGCGTTTTGGGAAGCACGTGCGATGGGCGCGACTTGTGCGCGAGTACTTTTCCTTCCTCTTCTTCGCTTTGCTTGCTTTGGCCGCGGCACAAATTCGCGGCACCAAACACTGCGGCGCGTTCCGAAGCACGTTTACGCACGGGAGACACGGCACAACCTGCCCTGACGTCTACGATTTCACGTCCGTTCGGGTTGCACGCCAACGCGATACTGAAGCTGCCCCAGGCCGGTTTGCGGGCTTCGCGCGAGCCGTCTCTTCTCGTGCGCGAGTGAGCGGTCGCGCGCGCGCCCGAGCGCGTTCGTTCGCTCGCGTGAAGAAAAAACAGAGCTTTGCAGCGGCCCTTGAGGAACGGTGAAGGTGCGGTGCGGCAGCCGGCCCAGGTGTGCGGACTGTTGTGTGTTTCCTGCGCCAAGCGGGGAGACTGCATGCAACAGCAGCAGCAGCGTTCGACGACCGGACGGACGCATTCGACGGCAACGCTCTTGCGCTCTTCGTGGTCATGGACTCGGTGACTCGTGGGGCGTTCGCTCCGAGCGTCGATTGTGTCGATTGTGTGTGATTTTCTTTTCCCTGCGCATGTTGGGTAGGGGGTTTTGTTAGCGAGAGGTATGGATTTGTTGGGGCCGCCTCGGTACGATTGCCCATCTTGGTGCGATTTTGTGAACAAGTATTGGAGTTGGAAGATGTCGGAGAGATATAATTTAATGAAGAAAAAGTATTTCTGGATGTTGTTGAAAGTCCATAACAAAGAAGTACTTAATTTGTCTTATGACTGTAATACCTCACAGGTATCTTCAGAGTTGTTGGAACGTGACCAAAACCACAAAAACGTTTCCACTCACTGTATCGTCATGGAAGATCTTCCTCCAAGACTTTGCAGACCTAACACCTCCAGGGAGATTGGATGGGTTATCTCTTCGCGGCGAAGAGCCCGATTTCACGTTCACTCTTTTGCAGCTGCCCGGATCGGATCGAGTCCTCGCAAGATCAACCGTGCATCTGCTCCAGCCAGAACGTTGTTCAGCTGAGGCTCTAAGTCGGGCGTAAAAGCAGTCGCGACTAGAAAGCTTCGTCCCGCTCGGCTTATGTTACAGCTTTCTTTCCCTTCGCCACCAGTTTACCAAAAAAACCTTCGCCAAAACGATGATGCAAAAAACAATCCACAACGATCGTGAGCATACGCTTGGTGCCTTGGACCGAACCGGTTGCAGCGAAAGCCAGAACAGCGCTCCAAGAACGCTCTCCAACAGCTCAACAAAAACCTCCAAACCTCCAAACGGGAAGCTCGAAAAGCTCAAGCTTACCCACAGATGCAGCTGGCCTGGTCTGGGGCCCGTGGATGCGTGGGAGAGAGGATAAGATAGTTCCCTTGTTCCCATTCCCATCCCCTCCCATTCTCGGCAACTCTTCCCCGGGCTTTGCGATAACTCTCGCTCGACCAAAGAATCCAAAGGCTTTTTAGCAAACAGCCATGAACCCATTGGCGTTGAAGGGTTCGCCTACACAAGCCAAGTTGAGGTTCATCGACGAGTTGTAAATCGAAACCGCGAGAAGGCATAGAAGAGAGAAAGAGAGCAAGCGAGAGAGACGCACAAGATCACCAGACGACAGTTACGACGACGTCGGCGTAAACACTTGCGTAAACGCTTCGAAAACGCATTTTCGATGCCATTCAATGGAGATGATGTGGGGGGAAAACACTGAGCTTCACTGCGGCACAACTGCAATTGCAGCTATTGTGACAGGGCGTAGAACTTTTGTATGAATCAGTTGTATGCTCCTATGTCTTAAAAAAATAACAAAAAAAGAAATTTTAAGAGAAAATTGCTTTCGACAAGACATTTCACAGTGTTTCGTGACTGCCGCATTAGGTCCATCAAACACACTGTCCATCTTTGGTCTTGGCGTGAAAATTGAAAAAACGACAACCTTTTCTGCTCGCTCTTCCCGGAGGTTAATGCATACTCAGCCCTTGTGTATATGGACCAAAACCATTTTCCTTACTAACCCGACGTGCCAGAAGATTAACTTCCAGGCGGCGATGGCTTTACAATTTAACCTTCACACCTGGGCCATTCCCCGTTTGCCAATTACCTTTACGGATAATTTTATTGCTCTGTTCGTTTCCTCTCTTTGTTGCGCTAAGGTCTCTCTCTCTCTGTGTGTCTGAAGTACGCGTGATTTTTATTTACTTTCAATCAACAGCGAATAAAGGCAAGCGTATAAAACTGAGCCCGGGCTGAGCTTCAAACCAACCCCGCTACCGTTCTTGCCCACCTAAAGTGGCGCGACTGCATGCGCACTTAAAATGCCACAGTGCTGCCACACACACTGTGCCGTGTTACATTTTTTCGGCAACAATTTTAGCTCCAGCCGTCAGAAGTGTTGCGTTAATTGTTAAGTAAGGTTAAGCGGCGTTAAAACCTTTCCCTTGCTATTCTTCGTTCCTCGGCTCCGTGGGTGAAGGTGTGAGGTAGCGAAAACATGGCCCCAAAACAAGGCGAAAATGCATCACAATTGCCTACGCCACCGTCCACTTATGGGGCTGGTCCCGACAGCCAAATGGACGGATTTACGATGACATGCCACCCCAGCCCCATGATCCTGTCTGCGCCAATATTCGAGCAAAAGCCCACAGTGCTCCGTGGAGGATCTTCACCCGTGTGTGTGCAAGCAATTGTGCACGTACAGACGCTTTTTTTATGGCCCCATCAAAAGCGTCCCACCAAAGCGGAGCTTATCTTGCGTCTCGCTGCCAAACACATACACAACCACAAAGATGAAGCCCGTGTGAAGACAACGACTCGTCTGGGCAGCAAAAGGTTGGACATGATCTTTCCAACCGCTCCGATTGACGCGAACGCCCAGGAAGGCAGGCGATGATGGCAGGAGAAGCCGCGGCCACGGCAGAACCAACTGCCGCTGACATCGGGCGTTCGGGCGGTCGCGATTTTTTGAATGACCCTTTCTCGATCGTTCCCTTACCGAGCGAAGGTGCAACGAATCGAACGCAAACGCACTCGGTTTCAATTTTCAATCCCTCGCAAACGAATGAATCATAAATCATCTTTACCTTTCCGATTGTGGGACCGTTCCAGACGGCCGGCGAGCATGTGGAACGAACATGGCACAGAGGCTTACAGACAGAAAGACACAGTGGTGTGTGGACTGCTTTCGCCCAGAGACAACAGCGCGCTTTTGACGATAAACGATGAACACGACGGTGAGCTTCGACCATTTGGAGACTAATGAAGGATGCGGAAAGAAGCGGAATATCCAATGGGTCGTCGACGAAACGCAACGCAATGCATCGGGAGAGACACACGTCGTCGTCATGAAAGTAAACGAAGTATAATTTATAATACCATCACTGCCAACGACGCTTTACGATGCAAAGAGGGGCCCCAAGGGTACGCTGTCTAGTCGCTTCCTAGTTCTCGACTTCTCGCGTTCTAGATTGGCCAGTGCAAACAACAGATGGCCCAGCCAAGGGGTGTGCTTGTTCGCATGCCCAAACCGCGTAGGTGTCTGATCTGCACCGTAGTTGGTTGCTCCCTGATCACCCCGTCCGTACCAGTCCCATTCGATCGAATGGACACTTAATTTCAAGCTGCAATGTTCAATCATAATGTCGTACAGTTTATCTTCCTCCGACCGGGACGGGTTTATCTTACTCCGGGTATGCAAAGCACGAGTGCAGCAGCGCCTAGCGCTTAGATTGATCGTTCCAGTTTATAGCCGTTTTGTGGTAGTAAGCAAATTAATCGACTCGTTGTGTGTGTGTATGTCTCGTTACTACGGAGCAGTGCAAAAAGGATAAGAAAGCCTTAATGCTACACTTTACTGTGCCTTCCTTCAAGCTCTTCTTGTCATGAGGGAGGCGAGTTTTGCAATAAAAAAGATAATTAGCTCTATCGCAAATGAGCGGGCGATTAATTTCCTTCGGAAAACTGATGCACCATTAGATGTTTTGCATTTTTCCACTTCCCATATTCTAGTTTGTTTTTATGTCGTTAATCCGATTAGATTCCTGTTTATTTCGGCTTGGCATGAGGACTTTTTGAGGTAGCGTTGAATCAGTTTCTTACTTTACAATTTCTAATCATTTTGATGAAGTCTTCAGAATTCTTGAGGTATTTTCAGATAACTGTGACCTATAAAATGAATTCCAAAATACATATATCTATCTAAAACTCGGACAGACACAATATAAAAACTTCCTGTGGTAACTTCCCCTCGAACGACTTTAAGCGTCTCGATTGCCAATTGTCTGACTGTCCAAATATTTAACCTCCCAGTGACAGACAGAGATGAACCTCTTCAGCGTACACCAAAGTCTACCTCCTGGTTTATACCATCCCTACTACCTCTACGAAGATTAACGAATCCAATCCGAAACGGTAATAAAGTAGCTCTTGCGCACACTCGTTCGAGAACCCAGCCCGTCCGTCCATCCGTCCGTCTGAGCCGCTCGTTCACTGCACTGCAATCAAACTGCATCAACGATGCACAACCCCGTGCGATGCACCCATTAAAATAAAAGCGAGACAACCCTGACGGCAGGCGAAACCAAAGCACAAGAAGAAAAGGAAGAAGAAGACGGGGAAAAAACCCCATCCCCACTGCAACTAACGAACGGCGGTCGGAACAATGCTACATAAATCAAGGCACACCGAAGCCCGTTTTGCAGACCGAAGACATTTGTTGGATCATCCCTCTTTGCGCGCGCGGCCATGAAATTGAACTCGCCACGATCGAAGCAAAGAGCAGCCGCAGCAACGAACGCTTCTGGTTCTTCGGAGCATCCTGCGCAAGCACAGTGCAAGCGACTTGTGATCTTGCGTAGCGGCGGAAGCCGCCCCAGCTTAATAGCTCCGGTAAATCCCCTTTTTTGGCCCCGTTCAGACCGGCACCTCACCTCAAGACACCGCAACCCAGCAAATGAACTCCCCATTCAGCGCCAATCCGTTCCAGTTCCAAGCGGCCTAAGCCGCTGATCGATGCTGATCGACCGGATCGGATCGATTATTCATCGATGTCTGGTGGGATGTGCTGCTTCCTCTTCCAATCCATCTGGATCACCCACTGCTGCTGCTGCAGCTGCTGCTGACTTCATTTTCAGCGCAAAACCAAACCGATATCCGTTACAGTTTTATTAACTTGTTATAACGGCTCGAGACAGGGCATGGCAGCGGTGGGCCACCAATCGGCCACCCATCCCCGTCCCGTCACCACAAACGTGGCTGTGATGATGATCATGTTCACGGGCGCTTCACACCGGAGCGAGCGTGTTTCTCTAACGACGAACCGTGTACCATGCGTGACCGCAGAGCGCGCCCCGCGACCCTTCTAAACCCCGTTTTGGGTAGGCACAAATATGGCACAGTGAACGGGGCCTAGCACCGTCGATCGCGATCCGTACGCGAGCCAGCCAATCCATATTCATTGCGATTAGCAGGCAGAGCGGCAGAGTTGTGTAGTTGGAGGAGAAAAAAACGGTACAGCATACGGAGCGGATTGTTGTTCTGTAGCGAGTGCAGCAGCGGTCACTTGGAAATGGAGACTTCTGTCTGGATTGTAAGGAAGAGATATTGCGCTGTAGTTAACTGCTCTTGTAAGACGCTTCAAGGAGGACCTGCAGGTCATGCCCAGAAAAGCAGAGGGAAAACAAGGGGCAACGAGATCGGGGTAACATGGTACAAGTAAATGAAGAGGAAACCGGGAGTTTAAAACAACCGATCAATTCAATGCTAATGGCAGGATCGTTGGATGGCTGGCTGTGCTATTCAGAGTGCAAAATAGTGCAACTCGGTGCCTTCCTGGGGGATGAACAAGACATTGGACTTGGTGGACTTAAATAACACAACTGTGACAACTTCCAATGCATCCAGGAAGGGGCGTTATGAAGTTACAGCGACGCCCAGCGATGATCTTGTAGAAGGGCGAATGGACAAACCTCTCAGGTCATTAGTTCAATCCACACAACAGCCAGTAGCCATGCTCCCATAGTTAGATCAAGTACATCGTTCAATAAATTCTAACGCTTCCATTACGCAAACCCCCGGCCAAACCATTCATGCGACATTCTTTATAAGCCCTTGAATCGTGGCACATCTAATTTGTGTTCCACCGTTTTGTAAGCGTGTTCAATAGTCGGTTTAACTTTATCGCTCAATAAATAACCTTT
Organism: Anopheles arabiensis; assembly: GCF_016920715.1. Classification (NCBI taxonomy): domain Eukaryota; kingdom Metazoa; phylum Arthropoda; class Insecta; order Diptera; family Culicidae; genus Anopheles; species Anopheles arabiensis. Next base: position 6,189,994 of record NC_053518.1, read on the forward strand.
GCCCTGGTGCGGCCGCCGTGCTTGTTGACATCGGCTAAGGCCACCACACACGCCTGGGACACACATGGGCAAATTAGCATTTGCTACCGTTTTGAACAGTCGATAGGGATTACAGTCTATGGGCATGGGTACTCGAGAGAGTGTTAAGCACACACTCTAGTGCCGTTTGTGTCATCTGTATCGTACATTTAGTGTTGAGTAAGTAAAGGACACCTTGCCAAGGATGTTCAGTGCTTCCATTCGCTTTGAGGGTCAATTATGAAAGCTTTATAAAGATGAGAAGTTTATGATCTCATATCTTAAGGTTTGCTCTTTAGAATGACACATTAGATAACTTATTGTAAATGTTCATAAAAAACCTCCTTCTCCTTGATCTCCCTTCACACAGCAGCATTCATCTCTAGCTCCCATCAATAGCTTCCACGAATAATTTTCCCTTTTTCTCTTACCAACACTTTCCATCGAACTGAGGAATGAACTATTTTCCAAGAATGCTCCACCATCGTGCATTCGTCCGAAGAAAAGTGGCTCCTTCCATCGTTCACCACATTCCCTTCTCGTTTATGCGGAAAATTCCACCTTCCCCATGTGGCTGAGGAACCAACTTTCGATACACCACACACAAACACGCCATCGATGACGGGGCGTCACATACTTTCAGGAGAAAAGGTGACCCGATTACTTTGCCAGCCTCTATTTTCCTATCATTCCACGGACAACACGGTGCCAATGAATTGCAGAACGATCGGTGTAGTTCACCTCTCTCCGTCATACGCAGTCTCATGCGCGAAAGTGCTGCAAGAATTAGCTTCCTTCTTCGTCTCATAACAACACACGCACACACAATCACTCCTCTACTAGCCAGCTACACGAAAGCATTTCCTCATACTCGCCGAACTGAACCCATTTTCCTCGCGCGCCCTTTCGCGTCGCCGTTGGGAGGTAGTTGAAGTTTAAATTTTTCCTTTCTCTCTCACGGCTGCATGCCCCAGCTTGGTCGCTTGCGTGTACAACTGATTGTGCGTGTGTGTGTGTAGTTCACAACATCGCCAGCAGTTGTTGTACATAATTACTTAGACCCACTTCCGATCGGTGTGAGAGTGCTAACGCTGCTACTGCTGCTGCTGCTGTTTTGTAATTAACCATTTCTTACGGTCCACCCATCATCATCATCATCGTCATCACGGTTTTTTTTTTCGTAGCGTGTGAAAGGAAAAACAAAACACCGTTTGACAGTTTTCGACACATTTCCGAACAGACAGGGAACATGGCAGCGCCGAGAAAAAGGTTCGTCGCTTGTGGTGAAGTCTTTTGTTTATTCCACTCGAAAATAAGCAAAAGCGGGCAGCCGGTTGGAAAGAAAAGCGTGTTTTAATTGTTCACAAAGCCCCTTCTTCTTCTTCTTCTTCATTATTTTCACTCTGATTGTGTAGCTTTTAATACGCAAATGGCATGGAATGACTCATTACGACAGCTCGGCAAGCAAGCGCGAGAACGTTCTGGATAGGGCCCAACAGAACCTTCCCTGCCCTGTCCCTTCAATGGCATGTTCAAAGGAACCTTCCGGCAGCACGTTTCACGTGTCCATCTGTGAGACTCTCTACAAAGATACGCACACACACACACCAAAAAAAACAACTGTCTGAGCGCATCATTCCTCCGCAACATCTAAATCATGTCGAAACACTCGTCCCAAAACGGGCTAACTAACAAAAACAAGCTTCGTGTTCGTGTGCGTGTGTGTGTATGTTGGCAGCTGGGGTCGATTGTTTGGCTTTTACCATAACCGTACCTTAACCCTGAAAAAGCAACACATGCAAAATCGGACCTCTTCCGGAAGATAAACAGAGGGCCTCCGCACAATGGGCCTCCGCCACGAACGCGCAATCATCATCCGCGGCACGGTGGACCACAAGACCGCTTGCGCGAGCGCGTTCGTTCGTTTGCGTGCCGTACCGATGATCGTCGGCTGTATGGTGGAGACTGTGGTGCGTGTATTGATTTACGAGTCAGCGCAATTGCATGTTGATCTGCTGGTCGGATACTTTGAACCGTTTCGACCGAACAACTCGCGCACAGGATCAACTCCTGCGCGCGCGCGCACTATCAGGCTGCCGACAGACACTGGTTGCGTGTGTGTGTGTGTGTGTGTGTGCACGCCGCAGCCGCCACTGCCACCACTGCCGCCTTATTAATCACACTGTAAGCGCATGCCAAAAAAGGCAAACGTTAGGTCATTAAAAACCTCGAAATTGATCGTTATGCACGATCACCATCGCTGATTATCATTCCGCATTCGACGACGACGACGACAACGGCAACGCTGACTGTTGCCGTGCTGTGGAGGGTTACGGGGGTCGCTCCCCGTACCAGTTGAACCCAACCAACCCGCTAGGAACGTGTGTTTTTTTGGTTTTGTTCGGTGCCCGCTGCCTCGTATCCTATTTTCCCAAATGGAGATTTGTAAAAACAGAGCGCCGGTATTTTTGACTCGATCGTCGTCGATTGACAAGTCAGCGAGAAACGCCAGCCAGGTGGTGTAGTGTGCTCTCTTGTGTCTTGTGCCACTGTGGCACTCCATTGCAAGGAGGGCAAGTCGCGTTCTATCCAGCCGAAGGATAGGAAGACGGAAATCGAATTCGGCATCGGTATGTGATTTTGATCTTGCCCATTTTGATGCAAAATTTATGGTAATTGGATTGTCAGCAAAACACACAATCTGTTTCTCTCTGGTTGCAACTACTACTATAACTAGCTCGGTGTTTTAATAAGGCGGAAGTACATTCATTACAGCAAACAGTACGACACACAACACACAGGAGCTATCTACTACAAGTCGTACGCGAGTAGCTGCTGCTTGTAAACAAAAGCGTCCACTTTCAGTTTGACAGCTGTCATTTTTAAAGCACTACTAAACGGCGCCATTCTACCAACAGAGCACAATAATGAGATACATTTGGAGGGTATATATTTTTATTATTCAAATATTATAATACACCGTCGTGCTCCGTAGCATCCCGTCCTTGGCAAAGTTCTCCCCTGCACCCGTACGAGTTGCCCTTTCGCTTTATCCCGCAAATCCAAAAAAGGATTTGCAATATCTGCATAACCGTAACGCGCGCGCTCGCTCGCTCGCTCGGTTAATGTGTGTTTCGTGTCGTATGCAGAAATCATATTCAACCGGAGGAAATAAAAAAAATGCTAAATAAAATGCAAAAATCACACACACACACACACACACGAGCAGGAAAAAGGCGACCGTCTTGGAAGCGTGTGACACCTCTATCTGCATTCGACACAACATGATATTTTATCACCCGTCAGCACCGTGCTCCCCCACCCCTGACAGTGCCTGATGGTCGTGATTGAACTTGAACTTGAAAAATGTGCGACCCTTCATGCGCACGGAGCGGGGGGAAGGGGTGGGGGGGTGTACAAGAAAGGCTTCCGGGTTCGTACCGTGCCAAGTACTGGCCAAGCAGTTTCCCTAGATGGGCATAATGTTTCTGCGCACCGGAAACCACTACACCCGTCGTCACTGACTCTATGCTTGGCCGCTTGGGCTGGCAAACGTGTGTATTTGAAGTTTCAGTTTTATCTGCCAACTGTCGTGACGCAACCGTTAGATGATTTACGGTACATCATTATTAGTAACGCGGAGCAAATAACAACAAAAAAAGGCTCAACAAATGATGCTCCTCACCCAAAAATGGTTGATGGCTGAGCATGATCAGTTCAGGGGCCTTGTGAGTTGATTTGACCGGTACCGTCTAAGGCAAACCGGAACCGAAACGGGGCGTTAATCAAGTGGAAAGAACGCGCAAAGACAGCAGAAACAAACAAACCATTTGACAGGCTCAGCGTGTGTGTTTCGGTAGTTTGATTAGAGAAGCGGCAGAAAGAGTGATCTGTGAAACAGTTGAGTGATATGATAGTGACAGAGCGTCAGCGCTATCTTTACACTACTGATCAACGATCATCCTGTAGAGTAGATATCCTACACGCTACGCGAGCAGCGAGCGCAGAGGGAAAGCTTTCCATCCATCACATTGGACAGCCCGGAACAACTCACCACACACAACACAACCACCGGCAGCAACATGTTTTTCTCGCCTTTCCTTCTTCACCCCCACGGGCCACATATGTCTGTGCGTTTGTGCATAATTTAGTACAAAGAAGTAGACGGTGAACGGTTCCGATTTAAATATCGAAAGTGTAGCAAGCGCCTCTCAACTCATTTGCCTACCGAAAGGAGGAGGAAAGGAAAGGTTTGACGGACACTGGCGGTATGAAATACATTTTTTCCCCCCATTTCCTGCGTTTCCAAGATGTCATGCATAAATTGCTTCATCATTTGGCCGGGCTGCTTCCGAAACTATTTCTTTTGCTATTTTGTAAAAAGGAAGTAACTTTCGTCTGCTGCAAGTATGTGAGTGTTCTGTTTTTTTTTTCTACTGCTTTCTTCCTTCCTCAAAGCTTTCCTTCTAGAGCCTGTGTGGTATGCAAATTTCCTGCTTTTTTTTGTTTTTGCGCCGACATGACATGAGAACTGACATTTGCATGAATAATTTTGCACAAACATTTCCGAATCCATACCAGTGTTGGTGCTTTGTGCATTTTTTTTCGTCTTCCATCCATCCCTGACGCCGCTGTACAAACATGCGGAATGTACATTAAGGGCTGAGCGGTACATTTGCAAAACATCGTTCGTTTTAGTGTGTGTGTGTCTCTCTCTCTCTCTTCATGCATCTCCCTCTATTTTCTATTTCTCCGTTTTTGCCGATCATCGATCCGAAATGACGATCAATCAAACACATTAAGCAAACTGACCGAAACACAATGTTTTCATTAACAAAAAAAGAAGGGTAAACAGCACAGGAAGGGAAAAACGGTGAGCTGTGTAGGGTCTCTGTGTGGTTGCGTTTTATACAATTTGTTATGTTATTTTCATCACTTCACCACACCACAAACACACTCCTTCATTTGAGGGGGATAATGCACTCTTTTTTGTTTTGATTGATGCTTTATGTGTGCGCCACGCGAAGGAGTATAAGGAGGGGGATGGGGGGGAGGGAAGGGGCCTTCTGGCCGACTGTTACTGATCGATGCTGCTAACGAAGTTGCATAAGCGAGGAGTTGTTTCCCCCTTTTTCGGTCGGCTTTAATAGCATCGTTTGCACAAATTTGTTGTTATCTCTGTTGTACTTCGTTTTACTTTTGCTCCTCATGTTTTTTTTCTCCTCCCCTTTCATATGTTTCATCTAGTTTCATGTTTACGCATGTTTGTTTTTTGTACCACATACACAGACACACACTTCAGCAGTCGACTTTTTCCTCATTTTTCATTGTCCACTTCTATTACAACGATTTCTTCCTTCCTCTCTCGTTAAAACCGCCGCAGCTTTTTATAGCTTTTTTTCTCCAATTATTTTCTTTCCCCCAAATCCACCTAACCACTCTTCACTGTGTGGTTGTGGTTCAATTGTTTTTCTCTTGCTTTTGGGTTTTTTTTTTCTTTTTTGCTTCATTTTTTTTTCATTTTCTTCACAGCTTTGTTTTTGTTTTTCACTTAGTTTGTGTTACAAGCTATTACTCTTTTGTTTTCTTGTTATTACTTTTTCCCCTTCTTGCTATCTCTTCGCTTACTTACTTGATCGATGCTCTTCTCTTTCTTTCTTTTTTTTTTGCAATTTCTTCACACTTTTCTGTACTGCAGGGGCAATTTATTTACTTCACTTTTTTTTCGTTCGTTTTCATTCGCCCTATCGATCGTTTATGCTCGTTCGGCGGTGCTCATTGCACCACTGCGAGCTGGTGGAAAACTCACTCGATGATCCATCACAGCTGTTAAAACTGCAGCACGTGGGCTGCTGCTCGGGGATGTTTTACAGCCACTCTCCCCTTCCCCCCCATCGGCAGCAACTAAAGGCGTTATGTAGTAAAAGATTCAATTTTCCACACGCCCCATGGGTTTTGTGGAATCGCACCCGGCCTAAAGCATCCACGTGATGATACGTGCTCTCTTCAATTCAACTTTCACTAGACTTGAGCGTCGGTGCTTTGTCGGTAACGCTTCTTTTACCACCTGCCAGTACTAAAAAAAAAAACACCAAAATGCAGTTGGGAAGAGCGATCCAGTGCTTCAAATCAATTGTGGCGATGAAATTTTAACACTTTCGGGTGCTGCCACAAAACCACCAAACGAACCATGCACGAGCCGTGCTTAACTGACCCAACAAATCGGCTACCTCTCTCTCTGCACGGACCGTAGCGCCTATCGCTTCCAGCGGAACCATTTTCCACTGAAGCTGAGCGGAAAACTGTCCGGCATGTGCTGTGCGGTCATTTTTCACGCACCATTTCCCCCACTCGGGGCGTCATTTTCGTGATCGCTAGCGATCGCAGTTTTGCTCGGAGAGCTAAAAGTAACCAAAAAAAACTACAATCACGTCCTCGCTCTCTTCCGCGACGCGGGGGAAAACGCGCCTGACCTAGTTTGTGGTCGCGGGAAGATTAGTGAGTGTCCAGCTGACTGCTGCTGTTAACCCTTTAGTAGACCCTTTTACTTTGCTGTACACATACCGGCCGGACATCAATCTTTCGCCCGATAAGCACGAAGGGACTGGGCGAGGGGACGAATTGTGTTACGATTGTTATGCAATCGGATAAAGCTGTGTGCTGCCGTTCGTGGTCGCGATCGGTTCCCCTTCACTGACCCCCGTCATTGGTTATCATGATTGTACCGAGAGAGTACAGTTTTGTCTCTGTGCAGCGAAAAAAAGCGGACAACCCGAGCATGCCAACGGGGTGGCCCTTGATTCTCTGGTGACAATCCATGGAATGGGTGAAAAAATGGCAACCGAGCCGAAATTGGTTGCTACTGGACAATGCCAAGTAGTAGCAAATGGAAAATGCAAGTCAAAGTGGTAAATGAAATCCATTCGCTACACCATTATGCTTGGTACTGCACTGGAACCATTGAATGGGGTACCGTTTGTGTGGGGCTGCACTGCAAAGAAAAGCACCCTGCAGAATGACGTGCCGTACGTTTACTTTTCTGTTTCTTCTGCTGTTTTCAGTCAGCCACAAGTAGGAAGCTGAGCGATAGAAATATACATGGAAAAAAGGCCTGCAAGAGTACGAGATAAGTTAATATTTTATGACTCAAACAACACCCATCCGAAACAAGCTCATTTATGAGCCGATAAGTATGCGTGTGACATTAAGCCGGGCTTAGATACGGTTAAACCCTGTGGCGCTCCTTGTAAATGTCTCTCGCTTTTCATTATTTATTCGATTAAACCACTACATGATCTACAAAAAAAAAGAAGATAAGGCCTTCAGCACAAAACCATACCGAGAAGTAATTAGCAAAAAAAGGAGATTTTCATAATAAAAACAAGCATCATAAATCCCGCGGGGAGCCAAAAGTCCCCTATGGAGAGGGCTTGTACTCTTATATCTGAAATTCCTATTTTTACGACCCACTTCCACTGCTACTACTACGGCTCAATTGAAAGCTACGTGCTTGCCAGGGTACTTGCCGCATGTATTATTACCATCCCGGCACATACACACTTAATCCTGCCCCTGGTGTGAGACACACGAATGCCACCGTGTGGCCGGGGGAAGTAATTAACATTGCTACCATTTACCAACATTCGCTCACCCGCTCGTATGTCACTGTGGATTCTCGGCGTATTCTTCTTGCACTCTTTTTCCCTGTATTAAAATGTCAAAAATTCAATTTCAATTTAACACTCATTACACACACACCCACCCGTGGTGAGCAGCCCGGTCTGGCCTTCGAAATCCGGCTGCTGGTGGGTTTCTGCAGAATTGCAAATAGCGCTCTTTCCTTCAGCTGCAGTTTGGAACTGGGGCGCAAAATGTGCCACTGGATCGGACACACCATCCGACCTGAGACCTTGACGTCACACCCGTTACCAACGACAACGGTGGCTTGCTGAGCCATGAATCTGGTTTGCTGTTGCAGCTTTATTGCTTTGCATTGTACCAGGTATGTTTGTGAGCTTTACTCCAAAATTCGACGCCAAAAGTGCCCAAAAGAAATGGTTCCCTGTTCGCCGGTAAAAGTAGTTTACCACTGTCTGCTGATGATGATCTCTTGCCACGGATCTCTTTGGCATTGAACGGATGCCTTCACAGTGTCTCACGAACACGAACGAATGAAATGTTATGATACGTTGGTAACGTATAAACAAGTGGTCGAGTTTTCCAAAGGCTACTGTGCTTTTGGTCCTGTTGCTCCTTCGCTTGAACGGTTGTGGCCCACTGGGATGGGGATTTAATTTACTCTCTCCCTCCTTCTACCCACTCCAGTCTGGTATCCGTCTGTGTCCTTGAAATGCTGAACTTCAGTGCCTTTCTACAACAGCCTCCGACATGAACCATGCGGCCAATAATTTCACTTAACCATCGACCGCAGGCGTACTCCGGGGGAAGTTGTTTGTTGTGTTTTTTTTCGGTCCCTCCCTGTACGATGTACGCACCAAAATGTCATGATAATGAGAGATACGCACTCATTTACGCACCAACCTGTGCGTTCACCTGTGCAAGGGTTAGTGGCGCGGGAAAACCCTTCCCGTCTTTTAACGGTACATTTGAACGGTTCGCAACGGTTCGCCCGGGCCGGCCCACGGAATCGGGGCCACTCGGCGGTCTGTTTTTCAGTGCGCACATCTTGCGCAGACGGTGCAGACGACACATCTTTTCGACGCCTACTCGCCAATTCCACCGAGTGCGACTTTTGAGACTTTGCTCCTTCCCAAAGTGCCTCAGAAAACATCTTCCCATGAAAGGTAAAGACCTCGCCCCGGGATGAAGAATCTGCCCCCCTGTATGGCGAGGCGTAACGGTAGCGAGCTAAAGTTTGAGTCAAATCCATTGGCTACATTTCATGCACATTTGACTCACTTAGAATACACACCTCAGGTCGATGCATGGCTGCAAATGGCTCGAGTGTCATATATTTTACACGATCTAGGAACCAAAAGTGCAATCTGCAGCTGCAACTCGATCTTAATCCAATGAACGAAGCAGCTTTCGCAATACGAAGCTAGACACGCATCGCATGTCTCGGTATGCAAAAAGAAGGCTCTAGCATCTAGTTTATCGATCTCCTAGCATCTCAGCAACCACCCAACGCACACCTTACTTTGGGGTGGAAAAAGTCCGAGTTATGACCCTTAATCCTATGCTTATTGGCCTGTTGGCGATCGGCCAAGTAACGTGAATTATGAGTGCTTGTAGGAGCTACCAGTAACCCAACAGAGAGAGTCCAATAGCCCGCCCAATCAAGCCAATCTCCAAATATGGACAACGTCATTAAAACATCCGCGCATGGATGCTACCACGATAAAGTATTCTCAAAAACAAGCTAATCTTTAAAGCTTATTTGTCGCTTTCTTCCACGAAGGAATGTGTTTCTTTTATCTATGCCGCTTAGAAGTGGTTAGTAAAAAAAACAGACAGCAGCTCACTAATTACACCCCACCCCGAAAACAGGCTCTTTACACACTGACACGCGCATAATCTTTGGTGCGTAATCATGCCATTACTAGCGTTTTGTAATTTAAGTTTCGCTATAAAACCGGTGCTCCACTGCGAACAACATTAACCATTGTGTTGGCTGCTGCTGCTGCTGCTCCACCGGACGCACAGTGGTCTCCGTGGTCTCCGTTAGCTTTTTACGGTCCCGTGAAATGACCTTTCCTGGTAGGCAAATTTCTTACATTTGTCCTTGGTAAAACGCTATAAAAATGCGCTCATGAACACACGAAACGATACAACCTGTTTACACACATGTGCTTAAACCATCCCCTACAACCTTCAAGGTTAGCGCGGGTGTTCGTCTAATTTTGGACACATTTTATGGCCTAGGCCGCTACCAGTCGAACGGGAATCGATACCAACGGCAAGCAAAAAAGCACCTCCACCTTTCAGCATCCAATCCAGCACCTATACACAGTAGCGACACGATCTCCCTTAACCCTGACATCGTAAAGCTTTTTGGCACCACACCCTACGAACTGGCTGCTGCTGCCGGACCCGAAAGTGTCCAAAAGCAGTGTGCTGTCCAAAGCAAAGCAAAGCAAAGCAAAAACGGAACGCCACCGACCGGGTACGCAAAGTGAAACAGGGCCGTGCGTACCATACGCGAACCGAAGGCGATGACGAGTGGGACTCGTTCGAAGGTCTACCGGTGGTGTTTTGGACGGACGGACCCGGCCGCCGAGAGACATTCTGCACCAAGAGACAGCCTGTCCCGACCCCAAACACGGCTTGGGTGGTGCGTAGTACGCGCAGACCTCACCCGAAATGGGTGAAATAAAACCGAAAAAATAAAGTAACATCCAGCAGACGCTTCGAAGCCCAGCTCGCCCATATATGGGTAGGCACGGATGGGTTGGCACTGCTGGGTTGAAAGGAATATCGCTGAGGAAACGGCGGGAAAAGGAACGTCAGAAGATCTAACGGATACGATAGCTAAAGGGTAGGAGCAAAAGCATGGGGGCGCGAAGGGACTGCACTATCCAATACTGAGAGGAAGGTGCACGCTGGCACTATTCGGGGGCGGGAAGGCTAGAAGATAGAGTTGAGGTGTTGAGCAAAATCCGCACCGCGTACGTACGATCACGATCACGAGCGTCTTGGCGCACAAAACCGCGATATGATACATCGCGCGACGGTGCGCGCGAGGTCTTTGCGTGACAGCTGCTGCACCACCACCAAAAGCCACGGCTGAGATATTGGGTGGGTGTCAGAAATTTATGCAACTTTTACATACACACCACACCCAACCCTTTCAACCCCTCCCCCCGCCTCAAGCGTGGCCTTCTTTCGCGCACTATCTTGGCAAGTGGCAGCGCCTGAGACAAACTGTCTCTCGTTGTGTCTTTGCCCTCACCTGATACTGGCTGACGTTAAGAAGGGGGGCTCCTCAAGATAAGACGGTTATGCAAATGTGTGCCGCGTGTTCTAAGCGAAAGTGACTGTGGAATTGGAACTTACCTCCTTTAGACCTTATGATGGACTCTTGGACTCACACCAGCAGCTCAAAACGACGATCGTAAAAAACCTCGGTGACGGCACACGATCGCCACTTAATCAAAACGACGATCGTAAAAAACCTCGGTGACGGCACACGATCGCCACTTAATCAGGCGTTTGGGAATTAGTACTTTTATTGGTTTATATTCCTGCACCTAATCCTGTTACACACACACACACACACACTTCCGTGGCTGTGTCAATGGCTGTCCCTGGAGGCCGCGTGCGAGCGTATGCTAATGAACACTTTTAGTGTTCGAATCACCTGGGTAGCGCGCACTCAACCGGCAGTTATGACTAAACCTATCTTCACTTCGAGACACCGTTTCCAGCAGCCACTGGCCACAGTGACCACACATAGCGCCCCCAAAAATCACCAACTAATTGGGTTCTTCCAATGGCTTTTGGTCCGTACTTTCGCTTGTCGATGCCGTTGGATCTCGCTCGCTGTGATCGTTTGCGCGAAGCTACCGATAATCCGATAGCTGGATGATCACACACGCGATCGTAAAAACCCAAAGACACCAGCAGATGATCGTACGGAAAGGCTGGACACTGGACAACAACCGCAGGAAACCGGACAACTGGACACGGGAATTCATTAACGGATCGGAATCGGTTCGAACTGTTCAGCAGTCGGTCGAAAACTGGTGCAGTCCACCACTAGCCACTATGGTGTGCGAAAATCTCGCCAAAATTCATCGCCCCACAAGCCGCCCTCCCCAGTGGTCCCCCTGCATCCCCCTTTGCGCCACCAGGCCAACCGCTCGGTACGCACGGGAACACGAAGGGAAGCGAATCCGGGCGTGTGTGTGCGCTTCACTCAATGGGGACGAATGTGGTTTTTGACCACTTTTTTGGCAGGTTCACTTTTTTTTTCTCTTTTTTGGGTCTGCCCGCCGTCACGATCACCCGCCGATTCGGCTGCTGCTGCACATGCCATAAACGCTGCTCGCACACACTACGCAGTACGCCGTGTGCGCACGTATGGAAGAGGCGGATTGGAAAATAAATCCCACTTGGAGCGACAATTCCACCGGGTCTACCCAATTTTAAGACACTTCTATGAGTCAGCTGCCACAGCAGGGAAAGAAGTTCGTTGCACTGATATTCTAGCACTCGCGGTTCGCATTGTTGCGCGGGTTTTCCGCCAGCGGGCCTTACGCTCTGCGTCTGCTTTTGGCGTTACAAAATCGGCACTCCTGCCAAGCGGGAACTCGTAGGTTTCCGCAGAATTAAATTGTCTCCAGCTCCAACTGTAGTACCAGCTAGCGTTGACACGGACAGCGTTGTGTGTATGTTCAAATCAAACTCCAACCATCGATCTAGGCTGTGTGTACTAGGTCCGTTTGACTGGGGCGCACACTGGCAATAAGACATCGCATCGGGTCGCATTAGAGCGTTGGGCACGGGGCCAACAGCTAATCTGTCGATTCTCATCTGCCCACGCTGGCCTCCCACCTTGGAAGTGGCGAGGGCCACCAACAGCACAAGATCGGAGCGGTACGGGCGCGAGATCTAAAGCCGAAAGGAACAAGCGTCATCGAACAACACGACAACACCACTCTGATCCGGCCACAAACAGGGACAGCGTCGCGTCGCTCTCTCAGGGCTCAGACTCGAGGGGGGTAGGAGTGGGAAGGTTTTAAATATGCACACGTACTGCTGAACGAAAGCTACTTCCTACTACTACTACTACCTTCCCTTTCGAGGACAGTCCCTTTCGGCGTTGCGTTTGGAAATGATCAATCTTACGGCCAATCCCCCTCAAAAGCCTTCTCCATAAAATGCCAAAGAAATAGGAACATTTGGAACAATTTGGAACAAAAATAAACGTACATACAATAGCAACACATTAGCCACAAAACAATGAATAATGAATGCATTAAACGCGAGGCGGATGAGACACACAACAGCTTCGGCAGCATGTGCGTCGATTTTGGTGGTTGTGGTCAGCTCGGGCTGGCCCCAATTTTGCAATCGCCCACATGTGTTGGAGAACCTTCGCCAAGGACTAAGCGCCGTAAGCGCGCACTTGTTTACTTCGGACAGTCTTTTGCAGAACATTCGCTTAGTGGGACGATAGTTTTTGGAACATCTACCCACAAACTCTTTTATTTTCTCTTGCTGTGAGACAAAAGTGCTTGTGACCGAGTTTTTGCTAAATTTTAAGTCGTAATTGGAAGAATGTAGCTTCTCTAGTGGTATTTTCGAGGCTGATTGAATCAATCACCTTTTATGCAACCGTTACACTAACTGACACGTGCGAAGATTCAAAAATAGACTCCACGCGACTGTTTACGCTACGCAACGAGCTTGCCGTCACTTCAACCCAGGCTGTCAAAGCCGGCTTGTTGCGAGCTGTCAAACATTTGCATCTTTTTTCATAGTTTTGCATTTTTCGTCATTTAGTGAGGCAAAATCCGGAATTACTCACCTTTTTAGTGTCGGCCAAGTTTCGAAAACCACTCCAAAATGGTTGTCCGAGAGTACAACGAGGAGATGAAGTACATCGAGCGGCTTTCGCCGAACAGCTTCCTCATCAAGAAAGGCTTCCAGTCGAACATGAACGTCGAGGGCATATTCTACGCAAACAGCCGGCTGGAGAAGTTGATGTTCGACGAGCTGCGCAATGCCTGCCGGCCCGGAATGACCGGCGGATTTCTTCCCGGCGTGAAGCAGATTGCAAACGTTGCTGCCCTGCCTGGCATCGTTGGACGGTACTGATTACATGCTCCGGGTTTTCACTCGTAAAACATGCCGGCTAATCGCTTCTTCCCCTTCCCAATTGGTTCTTGCAGCTCCGTTGGACTTCCGGACATTCACTCAGGGTATGGGTTCGCCATCGGCAACATGGCCGCGTTCGATATGAGCGATCCGACCTCGATCGTGTCGCCCGGTGGCGTTGGATTCGACATCAACTGTGGCGTGCGTCTGCTTCGCACGAACCTGTTCGAGAAGGACGTGCAGCCGGTAAAGGAGCAGCTCGCCCAGAGCCTGTTCGATCACATTCCCGTGGGTGTAGGTTCTAAGGGTATCATTCCGATGAACGCACACGATCTGGAGGAAGCGCTCGAAATGGGCATGGATTGGTCGCTGCGCGAAGGGTACGTTTGGGCGGAAGACAAAGAGCACTGCGAAGAGTACGGACGAATGCTGAACGCCGACCCGAGCAAGGTTAGTCTGCGGGCGAAGAAACGTGGCCTGCCGCAGCTCGGAACGCTCGGAGCCGGCAACCATTACGCCGAGATACAGGTGGTGGAAGAAATTTACGACAAATACGCCGCCAGCAAGATGGGCATCGAGGAGCTGGGCCAGATCTGCGTGATGATCCATTCCGGGAGCCGCGGTTTCGGCCATCAGGTCGCTACGGACGCGCTGGTCGAGATGGAGAAAGCGATGAAGCGGGACAAAATCGAAACGAACGATCGGCAGCTCGCCTGTGCCCGCATCAACAGTCCCGAGGGTCAGAACTACCTGAAAGCGATGTCGGCGGCGGCCAACTTTGCCTGGGTCAACCGGAGCTCGATGACGTTCCTGACGCGGCAAGCGTTTGCGAAACAGTTCAACACCACGCCGGACGATCTGGACATGCACGTCATTTACGACGTGTCGCACAACGTGGCCAAGATGGAGGAACACATGGTGAACGGCCGACCGAAGCAGCTGCTGGTGCACCGGAAGGGATCGACGCGTGCGTTCCCGCCGCACCATCCACTGATTCCGGTCGATTATCAGCTTACCGGCCAGCCGGTGCTGGTGGGCGGTTCGATGGGCACGTGCAGCTTCGTGCTGACCGGTACCGAGACGGGCATGGTGGAAACGTTCGGCTCGACGTGTCACGGAGCCGGTCGCAGCTTGTCGCGTGCTAAATCGCGCCGCAATCTGGACTACAAGGACGTGCTGCGGGATCTGGAGGAGAAGGGCATTTCGATTCGTGTCGCGTCGCCAAAGCTGGTGCAGGAGGAAGCGCCGGATTCGTACAAGGATGTGCGGGATGTGGTGCAAACGTGCCACGATGTAGGCATAAGCAATAAGGCCATCAAATTGCGTCCGATCGCGGTTATTAAGGGATAAGCGTGGAAGCGATGTCGTGATGGCTGGCGAACTGTGAATACAATTTTGATTTAATAAATTAAAATTCCTTTAAAAATCGACACTGGAAGCATTTTCAACAGTTTCGTAGTGCTGCGATGCACAAGTAGGTTACTGTAAATACGAAGTTGCGATTCGAATGACATTGCACAGTGGGCGATCCATTTGGAGTTTTGTTATTTTAACGCAAACCAACAAAAAATATTTAAATAATATTTCAAATAACACATATTAATACGAAATACAATAATAATTTTATGTTTAAAAAGTTCCAACATCCCTCAATCCCCACATCCCTTCTAATTTCAAATAAAGTAAAACTGCAAACACATTTTTCCAACTGTCAAACGTCACGTCCTGCGGGGCCGCCCATAATTGCCTTGTTGATTCATTGTTTTTTTCTAACTCTCCGCCACCATTCGGGACGGATTAAACGACAGAACGGGCGTAAAAAAAGGTTTCCTCGGCAATCCAAAACCCTCCGCGTTCGCGTGTGCTGTGTCTCGCGCTGTCCCGCCGCGTACGAACATTCCGGCAGCGGTCACTTTCCTTGCGCCACGGGTTGCAGGGAAAATTACGCACCAACTCGAAGTAGTGAAACGCGCGAGTGGCGATTGTGTGCGCTCTGGTGGTGCCGAAGAATCTCAACGTCTCACACGCCAAAAGGCGGACGGCGACAAGTTCGCAACCTACCCCCGTTACCTGTCCCGTTCCACTCTCCTAGGTTGGTTGGTGTGTTGGATTGCATCAACAGTCGAGCAACTTCGCATAGTTGGCCTGAGTTCATTTCCAGTGCTTTTGTGTGTGGTGTGTGTGTGCATTTGTACGGGTGTGTGTGTGTGTGTGGTTCCAAAAGTACCGGACAGTCCGAACCGTTCGGCCGGAACCTTTCCGTGGGGGCTAGGTGTTTATTTTCTATTTCAGTGTCGTTTGCTCTTGTCCCCCTTATCAAGTGATGTAAAGTGAATGTGTGTCCTGGGTGGAGGGGAGGAGGGTGCAGTGCCAGGTCTCAGAAAACACAAACACGCACACATACACACCCCTTTCACACAAACACGGCTACCACTCACTGGTTGCATGCGTGTGTTTATTTTCAAGCGATTGATGGTAATAGCAGCAACAGCAGCAGCAGCAGCAGGCTCCACCGCATAACGAAAGTTCACCACCCCCCATCGAAGCAAGCTTCAATCTCCCTCCCAAGAAGAACCGTTGACCATCATTCGGAGCATGTGTGTGTGCATGTGTGTTTGTATGTGGGATAAAAATGTGATATTAAACAGCAGCGCTAATTGGCAGCATGATCGATGATCCTAGCAGGCGAACCTGAAACACCCCCATTCCCTTGTTTGCACCGTTTTAGCCGACCAAGGAAGTGAGCACACCTCTATCAACCTTGCGTCTATCGTCTCGCCGTCTTAGATCGCCGAACCACCGAGCAGCGGCAGCTGCAGCAGTAGTCGCAACCGACGACGGAAAAAGCGCACCGAGCTAAAAGGTGTCGCAGAACAAATGATCGTAATCGGTGCCGCAACAACCCCTCCGCGAGCCAACCCCGGTGTGCTTTCGCTTTCGTAAACCCCCCCCTCCACACCCCGTGTTAATCATATCTTGTAACGGGAGGGTGCTTTTTGTCACTCACTCCCCCTTCTCGGGCGATTGTGTAAATTGCGTTTGTTTACGCGCATTTTGTCGCTGCGTGCGCACCGCTAATCCGGATGATGCTGGGCGCGACTGGGTCTTGCGTCTGTTGTGCGTACGCGTACCGGGAAAACTGCCCAGTGACGAATGCGGACATGACGAACGGTTTTGTGCCATTTTTAGTACTATAACCCAAACCAAAAAAAAAATCTGTTCAAATTGTTTCTTTCCCAGCGCGCAGTGAGTGAAACAAAAAGGTGTGTGAGTGTAGAAAGTGTCGTGAAAACGTCGGCAAAAAGGAATTTGAAGTAAGAGAGAGAGAAAAAAAAGAAACGCCAATACACCGGAAGCGTGTGTGTGTGTGTCGGCCACGTCGTCGACCGGGGGCCATCTGCAAATATGAAGAAGCTGACCACATAACGGCAAAGGAACACGGGTTTTGTGTGCGGCTCCATCCACCACCATCCACGCCATACTCCACGAGGCGTAGAAGTAGTACGACCCCCGTCCTCTCTCTCTCTCTCTCCCATCCATTCTCTTCGTAGCATTCTTCCCCTCATCTCACCACCCCCCAGCCCGCGTGTATTCGCAATGGGCGTGTGCCTGTGCAAGGACAAGGTCGAGGAGGGATTTGTGGACGACAGTAGCCGGGATTCGTACGCACCGACCGGCAGCGATACGGGCCGGCTGGCGGGCAGTGGCGGTGGCAGCAGCGGTGGACCGAACGGTCAGCAGCAGCAGCATCATCACCATCATCACAACCACCACATCCGGCACTACTCCCGGTCCGATCGGCAGGTTTCACTGTCCGACACGGTGGACGCGCTGGTCAAGGAGACGCTCGAAATCATCCGCTCGATCGTGGACAAGTAAGTGTAACGGATGCGAACGAACGCGCGAAACAGAAACAAAAAAAACAGCCCTTCGAAAAGGGGCATTAATGGGTGGGCCGGGGAGGAGGGCCAATGCTCTGACCCTTGGTAAATGAGTGTAATTATCGAATCGAACCAATGACGTCGTCGCGCGTCCCTTCCGGCCGTTTCCTTCCTGTCCGTCTTTTTGTCCTTGCCAGTCCTAGCCGGAATCGATCCGCGCGACAGCCCCCAATCCTTGGCAGCGATTCGTGGATTGAACCAATTGAAATGTGGTGCCGTTGATTACTCACACGCACCTGCTGTGCCTCTGTGTGTGCGTGTTTATTAACCGAGATATCGAGGACTTTTGGACCCTGCCACGACGACCACGATAATCCTTGCTCGGTTGGCCAGTAGGGCGGAAATTAATTCATTCTGTCAGCGTGAGCTTCTCATTCGGCTGGCAAACGTTTAGTCACCATCGATTGGAAGGGCAATGGGGACAGGGTGATGAAGTGGGGGGGTTTCCGTTCCAAACACGTGCGCACCGTACTGTAAAAGTGAGTGTCCGATTAACGAACGCACCAATGCGATGGATTAGCGGAAGAAAGGAAGCGTGTCAAAGAAACCCCCGTGTCCTCTGACGTGTCCCCACCATTATCGGTCCAAAATGATTCAACATTCAAGAGATAAACGAATAAGCTTTGGTTGGTGGTTGGTGTGCGCTGTCTGTCACCCGAAGGGATGTTGGACATGGACTCATCTCTCGTGCACATTAAAGCAAACATCCTCTGTGTGTGTTTTTTATCATAAAAACGTGTTTTCCCCCCAACAACACTGCATAAAATGCATGCTCATGTGCTCATGTGTTCGCCTTCATTGCCCTTGGCACTTGTTTTACGCATCATCTTACGCGAGCGCACGCGGCGGAAACGGTTAAAAAACTTCATCCGGGGACGGATTTTTGCATTCTTTCTTTCTCTCTCTCTTTCTCTCTCTGCCCCTTTAATCAGCATCCCCCAGCACACAACACAACACCCCGCACAGTCGATGATATTAATGTCGTTCTGATAAGCTCGCATTGTTCGCCTACGCGAGTCGACGTCATCATCACAATCGGGTAGCGTAGTAATAGTGGCCGTACAAAACCACCTCCCAGCGGGAATTATACAATGGGCGGTACAAAGTACGAGGAGCAGCCGTATGTGAATTGGGCTTTTTTTGCAATAGGTCCCCCTTCCCCCTTTTGGCCACGTTTCGGAAGAGGTTTGAAATGATTTCCTCCATTACAATTAATGCCCATTATTCGCTCAGCTTGCTCAACTGCGTCTCTCCGGAGCAGCCAGTTCTCATGCTTTATGTATGGGGCACGCTGTCTTTGGGCAATTATGATTTTCTTCTATTGTCTGCTGCTGCTGCGACAGATTTCGAGATTTTGATGAATTCCGCACTGCGCTCTCTTTTGCCATCCTAACAAATCCTCACAGTGATCTCACAAACTTTGTCTAATTCGTCATTGGCTCGTGTCCCCGTCATACGGTCGCAAATGGCACATTGCAAAAGAAAATCCCCATTTCATCACAACCAAGCAAACACACAGACACACACACACATCGCGTCTATTTTTCGGTCTCTACCTTTATGCGCTGGACATGCTGGCTGGTCTCTTGGCATGGTTTGTGGACCGGCACAACACGTCGATAATATTGGGTTTTTGCTGGTTCGGGGTCGGGCTGGCGAAAGAAAGTGGGTACGTCGTTTTGGTTGCTTTGTCGCCCCATAATAAGCAAAATAGGGGGCTCTTGCCAAGGAACCAAAGTTCTATGTCGCACACAAACACACACACACACACGCATCAAAGCAACCATTTGTATGAAGCACGCGAACACGCGTATCGCATTACGAAAATGGGAAGGAAACTATCAAGCACACACATTGCGAACTCGTGAGAAAACAGGGGGTGCCGGGAGGTGTAAAGGTCCTTCTAAGTCTAATTAATTTTCACACGAAACCTTTTTTTTCACTGAGATTATGTTCGCACACACTCACATACACACTCACACACTACCCCACCTCAGTTAGTAAGTAGCGGGTTTGGGTTGGCGTCATGCGGGAATTTAGGACACAAAGTAGGGTGTTGAATTAGAATGAGTTTTATTGGTTTTCTGGGTTTTGTTTTTTTTCTTTGATGAAAAATTTGTGTTAGTACAAGAGAAAGGTAAGAGCTTCAGTCAACAGTATTTGCAAGGAAAAGTAGTGTATCCTTTATAATAAAAAAGCAAAGTTCTGAGGAAAGTTAAACCAACCAACCAGAAGGGTTGCTTTGACAGCTTTGAAACTCAAAATGTGTTTTTAGTTCTAGACGAGTTGCCTTGGAAACGATCTCTGACAAACCCACTAGTAGTGAGTAACTCACTGCAGCACGGCTTTAAATCTAATCCCTGAACTAGTGATGGGTAAAGTTGGCAAAAATGTGGAGTTGACTCCGATCCGATGCCGATAATTTCGGAACCGACTTAGGTTTTTCCACCCAGCATTATCCGGAGTCATTTGGAGTCTTCTGGAGCTGTTCGGAATCGTCTGCAGCCGTCCGGAGTCGGAGTCGTCCGAAGTTGCCCGGAGTAAGAGTCGTGCGGAATCGATTGGAGTCGAAACAAAGGCCTGTAATGCACACGAAATGCACACGAAAGACAAAAAACACAACGAAATGAAATGCCTGATCACAAGCGCATTGTACAGGACGACTCCAATTGATTCCGAACGACTCTGGACAACTCCGAATGACTCCGACTTCGGACGGCTCCTGACGAGCCCGGACGGCTCCTGACGTCCCCGGATGGCTCCTGGCGACTCCGGATGATTCCGGACAACTCCTGAAGACTCTGATTCTGGGCAGAACAGAACTGCTTCTTTTTCTTTGGCACAACAACAACCGTTGTCGGTCAAGGCCTGCCTTGTACCCACTAGTGAAGTGAGCTTGACCTTGGCTTTCAGTGACTTATATTGTTACCATAGCAGGATAGTCAGTCCTACGTATGGGGGCACGGTCTATTCGGGGCTTGAACCCATGACGGGCATGTTGTTAAGTCGTACGAGTTGACGATTGTACCACCAGACCGGCCCGAGACCGACTAGTTCTGGGCAGAACTAGTAGT
This sequence comes from Anopheles arabiensis, assembly GCF_016920715.1. Lineage (NCBI taxonomy): Eukaryota > Metazoa > Arthropoda > Insecta > Diptera > Culicidae > Anopheles > Anopheles arabiensis. Next base: position 6,210,809 of record NC_053518.1, read on the forward strand.
TGCGATTTTGCCGGAGTCGGATCTGAGTCGTAGGTGGACTCCAGAGAGCACATCGCTGTTCTGAAACGATCAACGCCAAAATATTGTATTTGTACTAATCAGAATAGATAACAAAACTATTTTTCAGAAAACGTTTTAGTTTCAATCGCTAAATCTATTTTGTTTGCTTAAAACGTACTTAAACGTATGTACCAACTAAAAACAAAAACAAAAAAGAAATCATCTTGCTGCATTGCTTGTCGATCCTTATCACCCTTTCCCCCCTTACGGGTGATAGCAACAAAAGCGAGCATGGATATCACTAATCCATATCAACGCTCTTTTTGCGTAGATAGCTTGACCGAAAACACCCTGCCACCTTGCAATGACGCGAAAAAGACACGCGCACGCTCTTCATCCGCAACCGGGGGATTGCCTGTTGTTGGCGCAAGTCGTTAGTCACCCCTGCTGATAAGGAAGTGCACGCTGGATGAGGAAAGGGACGGGGATCGATAGGGGGATGGTGCTCCGCACGTCGACTTCAAAGCGAAGCGAAACGTGCCCTTTTAATCCTTCAAAAAGTGTGCATTTTGTTGTGCCGCCCTCTCACTCTCTGCTTTGCTACTTTTTCGGTCACATATTAATAACACCGAGTGTACGTGCCCGTGCAAGTGTTGAATGCGAAGACGCTACGCAAGACGCGCTGCACCTGCATTTGTAGGCAAGCGAGCGAGCGGATGACGTTTGCTTGTGCTGTGATTAATCCGATCGGTGGAAGGAAATCTGTATTCACATCCGATTACAGATGATGCGTCCCGTACAATCTAACAAGATAATTCAATTGGAATTTGCTAACATTCTGTCCTCCTCGGCGTCGTCTTGTTTGTGAGTGGCCCTCTCCCCAACCCAACCCACTGGAAATGGAGTGAGGGTAGGGCAATGCTATCGTGGGAAAGCATCGGAAGGTGGGTGGAGTGTGTTGTACCTTGCCGTTTGTTGTACAAATAAACGAATTGCATCGCGATGCAATGCAGCTTTAAGCAAGAGAGGAGGAACCGTTTGCATGCATGCCAATCACTAACACTACAGTTTCGCAAAGCTGGCAATGCATGTCAGGCGATGCAATGATTACATTTCGCTCGCGCAAATGCTTCGTTCTGGAGAAGAAAGATACGAAAAAGGACGCCCGGCAGTGGCGCGCCTTCCGTGATTGACCCTGAAGTAGAGGGGGAAGTGGCAGAAAGTTGGGGCTCACCGGATGGTATATTGATTCAACACTTGAGCGCTCTCTTTCTCTAGCTACCGGAGTGGCCGGAGAAGTGCACGGATCCCTTTTGCTCAAGGACGCTTACTCGTCTTGTGCGAGATGTTTGCACTCACACCAAAAAAAGCGATGTGTGTTACTTTCGAGCCTTTTTACCCCACCGGTGATGGTGAATAATTTAATTGTTAGCAATCAATAAGAGGATGTAGAGTTACGTGCCTGATTGCTTCACTGGGCAGAGGAGAGCCTTTTCTCCATGAAATAGTTTTGTAACCAAAATGCATCACAACTGCAATTATTAATCTCCCTTTTATCTCCGTTTTTCATCTTCCAGTGAACCGGAAACACCCAGCTCGATGGTGATGCTGCACGACCTAACGGACAAACCGTCCGGCTGGATACAGCTGGTAAAGTCCCTAATACGCGTGGTGCCGCTGGACAATCCGATGGGCCCGAGCGTGATCACGCTACTGCTCGACGATAGCCCGCTGCCGTCGAAGGAATCGGTGCTGGAGGTGGCCGACATGATAACACGATCGATACGCCGCACGCCAAAGCGCGAGCGCAACATGTGCATCATACTGGGCTTCCTGGCGGAGCGTCTGGCCGGTCCGTGCAGCATATCGGCCCTGTCGGAGGTAACGCTCGGCTATTTGCTAGGGAATTTGGTAAGTTTCGATGTGTGTAAAGTGTTGTAGCACTGGGCTGATGCGTTCTTTTGTCCTGTCCCCCTAATCTAGGACGAAGGAATCCACCCAGACGTGATGCTGTTTTCGCTGATCGCGCTGGAAAAGTTCGCACAAACGAGTGAAAACAAGAGCACCATTAGGGTGAGTGTTGGAGGGTTGGATCTATCGCTCCCGTTGAACGATGAAGCTAAAGACATTTTCCTTCAATTGTAGCGAAAACTGGCACTCTATCCGGACAATCCACTGCTGCGGCTCGAACGACACATCACCAACAATGATTTCACCCTGCGACAGGTCGGCTTTTGCGCCCAATGGTGTCTCGATAACTATTGTAAGCGAGCCTCGTGGAAGTCCTTTTTTTGGAATGCTTACTGATCCTTCCCCTTCCTTCTCTCTCTCTCTCTCTCTCTCTCTCTCTCCTGCCAGTCCTTATCGATGGTCGGCAATACTCATACGAGGTGGCGGACGTCAGCAACGTGAACGTGATGCTCAACACGCGCGACGTCAGCGAGTACCTGAAAATCTCGGCCGACGGGCTGACGGCCCGCTGCGACGCGTACTCGTTCGAGAGCGTCCGGTGCACGTACCAGGTGAATGCGGGCTGCTGGTACTACGAGGTGCTGATCATGACACCGGGCGTGATGCAGATCGGCTGGGCGACCAAGGATTCCAACTTCCTCAGCCACGAGGGCTACGGCATCGGGGACGATGCGTACTCGATCGCGTTCGACGGCTGCCGGAAGCTGATCTGGCACAAGGCGAAACCGATGCAGCACAACCTGAACGTGTGGTCGGGCGGTTCGGTGCTCGGCTGTCTGCTCGATCTGGACGCGCGCGAAGTCATCTTCAGCCTGGACGGGGTGGAGGGCGAGGTGCTGAAGCAGCTGTTCGAGTCGAGCGACACGATCGATGGGTTCTTTGCGGCGGCCTCGTTCATGTCCTTCCAGCAGTGCCGGTTCAACTTTGGCTCCACGCCGTTTGTCTATCCGCCCAAAAATCGCCCCTTCAAGAGCTTTAACGATCATGCGGCGCTGAGCGAGCAGGATAAGGTGAGCGAAAGCCCACCCGGTAGTACGATTCAAGTCTACAATTCTCCTTTCTCCTTCGCTTCAGATTGTTTTGCCCCGTCATCTGTTCCTGGAGCAGCTGCGCAAGCTGAGTGTGCGCGAGGATTCCTGCACGCTGTGCTTCGACATGAAGGCGACGATACGAATCGAACCGTGCCAGCATCGCGGTTTCTGTACGAACTGTGCCGCACTGTTGCAGTTCTGTCCGATGTGTCGCGCCGACATTGTCAGTACGGTGCAGGAGGAAACGCCCCCGGACGATACCAGCCCGGGGGGCAGCTCGGAAGCGAATCAATCGAGCGGGAGCGGCGTGCTGCCCAAAGCAACCAACGCAGAGGAGGAACAGGCGCAAGTGTAAGTGCGCCGGAACGCCACACGGACCACCAGGCACCAGGCGGGAAAGTGTTTGCGAGCGATCGAGCGCTGTGCTTGTGTTTAATGCGGGGTTACACTGCTTTGCTTAGCAAGCCCTCCATTTTTCGGCAAATGTGTCCTAATGCAGTGAGAAAATGTGATAGCTTTCTATTGGAGAAAACGGAACACTAGCTAACTGTACAGCAAACACAACAAAAACACGAGCGAAACAAAGTGTGATAGGAAGGAGAAGTAGTGAACGATAGAACAAGAGAGAGATAGATAGACCGGTGCGATAGCCTCTGGCCTATAAGCAAACAAATGGGTCCCTAGCAGTGTGTGTTTGTTTTTTAAACGCCATGTGTGTCGTTGTAAAACGTTACATCGTGTCACATGGCTTGTGTACTTATTATGTACTGTGTAGGTAATCGGTTGAGATCTTCTCCCCTCACCGCCTCTCGTTTACATTATATTTGTCACCACAATTTGCCATCACAAAAAGTGTCACGCCCGGGGCAGGGGAAAGGAAGAAACACGGTTTAAACTTTCGGTCAATGTTTTTCTCGATGTTTTGCGTAACCGTCTTCCGGTTTTACACGTCGTTTGAGTTTCAGAAACTCTCTGTGCAAAGGTGTTCGAGAAGCACAACTCCGGACCGGTGTAATTGCATCATTTTTAATACGTTATACGTTAGGGTACTAAGTATTAGGGGCTATCACTGCGTAACCTGTATGGATTTAGTTATTTGTTTAGTGTTTCGAGTTTGTTGTTTTTAGACACACCTGTGCTGAACGTATTACTGCTGCTCGTGCATATACGTTCATCGAAGACAATACAACTAGAAAGAGCTATTTAACCATGAAACAATCAGCACATTGCACTAATAACTTGCCACACCTAGTGACCTAAGATGGGAATGTTTGTGAAGGAGTGGCAAGGAACTCGTCAGTGCACGCGCGCGTTAGTTTTGGGAATAGGCAAAATAGGCAAACAAAAGCAACGACGACTGGGGGGGGGGAGTCTATGCAGAGAACATTAGAGGAGTAGAATTACAGTTTCTCCATATGGGGTCCGTTTTTGCGATCCATGAATTTTGGTTTGCTGTACCATTTACTTTTCGCGGATTAGTGTGGTAGCGTTTTAACACAGCACCGGGAGCATTACAATAGCAAAGCAGAAAACATTATTCGTCAAGTTTGTTACGTTTAAAGTAGTTCAATAAAATACACGAACAAACATAGACATACACATTCAGCAACATGCAAAGCACAGGTATCAATAACGTCATTTTTTCTGTTCCTTTACAACAGCACCGAGGTACGCTACCAAAAAAAACATAGCAAAAAGAAACCTATCTCAAAAAAACAGGCCGTTGAAAAGAGGGTGGTATAGCAGTAGCAGCGGGTCCAGTAACATTCATTAGTTAGTGAACTGCGTGAAATGTTGTTGTGCACAGGGAAGAGTTGTAGGAAACGATGATGTATAAATAGGGTAACAAATACGACTGATATATTTTTGTACACGCGCAAAAGCATTGTATGGAACAGGGGATTGTAAATAATGGCTAGTAAGAGTATGTGCGAAATGTGTAAAACAGAGTTTGATTTATAAAAACGCCACTGAGTAAAACAAAACAATGGACCGAACATGTTCATGTTATTTAATGAAAAATCGTTGTTGGATGCTTTTTTTTGCTCATAGCAATATCACACACGGATGGAATATTTCTTTATTTTTGTTAATATAAAGTTAATCAATGAAAAGGTAGTATGGTAGCAGCTGAACGTTGAACAAAGCCAATCAAATGTTATTCGGCAACGGTTTTCCACCGACCGTTCATTTTCAAATCCACGCATACGTCAGACGTAAGACGTTTGAATGCGCAAGCGAGATGGCAACAATGGACAATTCTGGCGGCGCTCCGCGCTGTCAACTGCCGTTTTTTCTTCAACTGTCATTTTTTTCTGACAGCGCGTAGCCTACGAAATTGTGCGCGTTCCGTGGACTTTGCAAACTTACAACACACTCTGCTCGCGTATCGCGACAAAACTGTGCGACGGATAAGAAGTGTTCCCCCGCGATCGGATTGTAATCCCCTTACCCCAAAGAAAGGACGACACGGTGGCAACGGGCTGCACGCTACAAATTCCACTGCGAACAGGCAGCAAGCACACCGGCTTCCATTGGCAGGATCGAACACAAGGAGCTCCTGGATTGCGGCGCTACACTACGCTCTGTGCCTGTGGTGATGGTGACACGGGCGATACTTCTAGATTGAACAATACCACACACGCACACGCATTTGCTCCTTGTGCGGGCTGTAAAGTGTATTCCGAAGCACGGCCGGAAGGGCACAAAAGGCACGCACCGTGGCCCTCAAGCTTGCTGGTGCGAGGACACCGATGCACTGGGCGTCAAACAGGTAGCAGCGCGAGCCGTGAAAGCACACCTGGAGGAGACGAACAGGTTGGCAGTACCCCGCGTGCAGGCTATAACAAAAAAAACGAAGAAGACACTGTTAAACGCATACAGAAAATAGCCTTCGATAACCAATCCCGTCTCGATGATAAAGCCCACGACTGAATGCGCAAAAAGCAAGAGCATCGTGCGAGATAAATACAAGACCCTGTAGGCTTGTGTGAACGCGGGTCCATCTCAGAACTCCATCGCCGAAAGTGTGAAAAAAGCATACACGCATTTGGAGCGAAACAGGATAAGCATACGACGATCCCCGTGACACCACACGAAGGACGGAGTGGCTGCTAGGGATCAATGAGGCGAGCTGATGCTGTGATGACGGTGATGATGTGCAGCTGAAACGCGCTCTACCTGTCGTCCGCAACTGTGCCATGAGTAACGAGTGCTGAATGCTGTGTATGTGAGTGTGTGTGCGCCCGTGCGTCAATGTGTGTGTGTGCGTGCGTTTAGTCGCGTTTTAGTTTTGTTTTGTTTGGCCCTCAGTGTCGCGCGCGCGGAGTTTTGCAATCACACCACCACCCCATTACACCCATCACAAGGGGGGCAGCAAGCTGTGCTGGCTCGCTGGCTTGCAATAAGGCTGCACGCGCGTGTGTGTGTCACACATTGGGTCAAACTTAACGACCCCTCTCGCGTCATCGTTGGTCGGTCAGCGTTGTAATTACAGCGAGCGGTCGCAAGGCAAGCTGCTGCATCATACCGCACACCGGTGGACCGTCCGTCCGTCCCGTAGTTGTAGAATAATGTGCGCGTTGCGCGGCTAAAGCACACAGGCCCACCTTCCACTCCGCGTCGTCTGCTCCGAATGAATTGTGGCCATCGGCGTAGCTTAAGCTTGTCCCGGTTGTTCCGCAAGATCGTCGCAACGGAAAGGCACACCCGGAAGCGAAGGCGCGGATTACAGCGCGGACTAGGCGGGGTTGCTGCACCGATAAGTAATCACAGGTAGGTGTGCATCGCACGGGAGCCAGCTCGCTAATTTTCGGCAAACTTTTGTGTTCCAAACAGGCTCTCTCTCTCTCTTCTAACCCACCCCCGGGAGTCGAAGGGGGTGAATTTTGAAGGTGGAGAACTATCAGATGAAAAGGACGACAACTGCAATTTACTGCTGTCATGAGGCTTACGTCCTTCCGATGCCAAGGACCACTACCCTCAATACACCTTTGATTACTAAGTAGTCACATGTGGTGATTGCAATCTTGTCAGTTTTGCTGGACCTCGGACCGTACCGGGCCGTGTCATTCGGCCTCTCCTTCGACTCGAAACTGTGTTCTGAGCTCCGAAGGTAATTAAAATAAGTACTCTTTCTCCACCCCCTCCTTCTCCCACGATACATCAGCATCGTGTGCCCCAGAGAACACACTGCGGCATGTACGCACAGAGGTTTCGAAAACTTTGGCTCGATATTGAAACTTTGTATCATTGCTACGGAGGGGTACGGAGCGACTCACAAGAATCAGCTTTCAGTTGCACATTTCGGCTCGAGTCCAATTAGAAGCAAGAAAAATATCGTTACATTGCAGTAAAGCTTGCAAAGCTTGTTTTAAAATGCTGTGCCCTCAATAAATGGAGTATTGAAGTCCTTTTTTCGGTTCCACCACCCGTCGAGACTTGTCCGATTTACCCTAAATAAAGGACACATCATAAATGCAGCAGGGAGAACAAGGCAGGCGGAGAGGCAGGTTTATTTCGATTCCATAGCGACCGATTTATGTGTCCCTTCCCTTCCTTCTCACGCCCTTCCCTCTTGCGGGCGCCCTAACAACGACGTCGCTTTGTTTCCTCGCCCACAGGTTGATTCATTTTCCGTGAGCGATTGGATTTCCCCTCCACTGTTTGTTGGCGTGAAGGTAGGACGGATGGGGGGAGGGGGTGGAATGGTGGAAGGGTGGTAGGTGGGTAGCCTGTTGTAACATGAATTTTCCAAACCGATGCAAATGCTCGTTTACGTTTCGCCAAGTGCATGGTGCACAAGTGACCGGAGGCGCTCGCTGCTTGTGACTCATACAATCGATGGCAGCAGAATCGCGCGCGCGTTCAACTCGAAACAACATGTAAACGCGTGTGTGTTGTGTGTGTATGTGTGCGAGTGTCGGTGTGTTTTGTTTGTGTGCCCTTACTCATCGGAAACTGTGTGTGTGCTTGTGTGCATTGCAGCCGATATGCAAATGTGGGGACAGCAAAAGGAGTTTTGAATTTGCAAATTCCCTACACTTTATAGCGTCTCTTGTATCTTTCTTTCTTTTTGCTTCTTTTTTTGGTTGTTGTTGTTGCAGGAAAGGTAATTCATGCTAACCTGCTGACGCAAGGAGGGCTTTAAACGCAGAATCGCAGCCACTGATAGAAGAGCATCAATGAGCGTTGTTTGAGCGGGGGAGCAGCGCGCAGTCACGGCGAAAAATAGGTCACGCGGAAAGCGTTTCATTCATACACAGCAGCAGCAGCAGCAGTCCTGTCGCACGTCCTCGTCGTCGTCCTAGTTGTCCGGCACGATGGGGGAGAGAGAGCGAAAGAGAGAAAAAGAGACAGAGCCTTGAAAGGGGGACGACAGACCCATTTGATTCATAAAAGATGCCCGGCAAAAGGCCAACTACTAGATACACCACTGGTGGCGGTGGTGGATCTGTGTGCTGACATTATACGTCCGGCGACAAAAGAGCCACACAGCCACTTGAAAGCAAAGGGATATAGGCGACACCCGGAAGAACGTTCTGCTGTTTCTGCTACAGCTGCTCTGGTTCCGTTCGACCCCAAGTCCGTCAACACGGACAAGGACGAAGAATGAACGATGTGTGATAGATTGTGTCCATGTGGCGTGTGTGCGTGCGTTTATATCATATGAATAGGCGCATCGATTGCCGATGAGGAGTCATCGATAGCAGTGAGGAATAATCCTTTCTGGAGGCGCCTGTAAGAAATATGGCATCGCACACACACAGCAACGGAATGGGTGCAGCAGCACCAGCCCGGAGAATGTGCGCCTATGGAATGTGGTGCATAGGCCACCTCACAATCGCCATTGAATGTCCGTCAGACGAACACTGTCACTAAGCACTCAGACAAAATGCAGGAGGAATTTGTGCCCCGGGTTTCTAAACAGCCAACCGCCACCTTAGAGACGCACCGCGAGCGAGGGAAAAACTGTTTAACTGCTCGGGCCCCCAACCGCGCGCACATTCATATAAATCTGTCGGGGCGCAAAATGGTATTGCGCGCGTACGCGAACAATTTAAAAATAATCTATTTTAAATGATTTAACAATGACCATCGCGCGCGGAACCCAATTGTGTAGCGTCGGGGATCCCCAGTGCGAGCGGGGAAGGGTAATGCAAAATAAAAGAAGAAGCAAGCCATGAGCAATGTGCTGCCGTCGCCGCCTGCTTCGTCTGTGTTACTCTCCCCATCCCATGTAATGTTTTGCTTTTCTGAAGCATATCGATAGAGAGAGCCCCTAGAGCCGCCGCAACGATGTGTGTGTGTGTGTGTGTGCACGCTGTTTCGCATCTTTTTCCCGTCACACTATTTTTAGTGATAAAGTAAAAGCGCACACGAGATATCAGAGGAAATTATGGTGGGGGTGAAGGCTTGGATGGTGAATTTTAATTAAATTGTGTGCAAACATGGTGACGCTTTCGGGTTGAGCAGTGTGCGCCGTTCGCTCCGGTCTCTATTGGCATGGAGGCTCCAGTTTCCTTTCCATCCTCTGCTCCACCCAAACCACATCCAATCCTGGACACACACACTGTATGGGATGGCGCGGTTTGGCTTGCTGCTGCTTCTGCTGCATGTGGCATATGCAAAATGGGCCAGTGGCGCAAACGAAATTTGCTTCCGCTTCCGATGGGGTAATTTGTGCTGGTAAGGGGAGGGCCGGTGTTGGGAGACCGTTGGGAGGAAGCTTTTGACCTTTAGTTCGATTTTCCCCTTTAGTCTGCTGCCATCCTGACCTATCGGCGAGCTTTCAAACAATGGTGTTCCGGTCAATAATTTTGTATCTAAAAGGAGCGCATGCCATCATGCCTCCTGTTGGAGTGTCCGTTGAGTCATGCACCAGTGGATAGAATTACTTCGCATCGGTTCGATCTTGACTTGACTTCCTTTTTGCAGATCGTGACAAAATTTGTATTTTAAAAATCGCTACCAAAGGCGTATCAAAAGCCGGAAATAAGTAGCATACGTGTGATGCTGTGTCGTTCTCAGTATTTAAAAGGTGGTCAATTAAATATCAGCAGCGGTCAGGAATGAAGTTATCGCAAATGAGATCATTTCTATTTTTACCAACGGTAGCAATATGTAGCAAAACGTTACGACATATACCTTATCCTCTCCTCGCGCAAGCACACGACCATGAGTTGCTTGTGGTTGCTTAAATCCGTTATTATGTTATGTTATCGTTATCTAATTTTGTTTCTTTTTATCTTGCTTTTCAGAACGTAGAGATAATCGTTTCACATTAAACTGTTAACTGATAAATTCAACAACATCATCATCATCCGGGAGCGCTATAACCATTCGCCTCAGAGAAGGTAAGTTAGAAACCTTCCGTACCACGAGGCGAACCTTCCCTTTTCTTACTCTTCTCATTACTTTGCTCATTTGGAACAGTTGGGAAAGTGACGGACGGCTTCGATCTCTACCGTCACACGCAGGCAATCTCTCCACCGGCCGTGGGTCTGAAGCGTGTCGCAAAAAAACCAAAAAATCCCGTAGCTTATTACCGAGATAGCCGAGAACGATGGGTGCCTTTCTGGAGAAGCCAATGACCTCCAAGCACAACGAGCACGGCGAGGGCAATGGGCTGCGGTACGGCGTCGGCTCGATGCAGGGCTGGCGGTGCGAGATGGAGGATGCCTACCACGCCAAAACCGGGCTGGGCGACAGCCTGGACGACTGGAACTACTTCGCCGTGTTCGATGGGCACGCGGGCGACAACGTGGCCAAGCACTGTGCGGCCAACCTGCTGCAGCGCATCATCACGACGACCGAGTTCGGCAACAATGACATCACCAAGGGCATACACACCGGCTTCCTGCAGCTGGACGAGTCGATGCGCGCCATCCCCGAGCTGGCGTCCGGGCTGGACAAGTCCGGCACGACCGCCGTCTGCGCGTTCATCTCCGGCCAGCACCTGTACATAGCGAACTGTGGCGATTCGCGCGCCGTCCTCTGCCAGAACGCCCAGCCCATCTTCACCACCCAGGACCACAAGCCGATCCTGCCGGGCGAGAAGGAGCGCATCCAGAACGCGGGCGGCTCCGTCATGGTGCAGCGCGTGAACGGCAGCCTCGCGGTGAGCCGGGCGCTCGGCGACTACGACTACAAGAAGGTGGCGAACCTGGGCCAGTGCGAGCAGCTCGTGTCGCCCGAGCCGGAGATATTCTGCCGCGACCGGGAACCGGCCGACGAGTTTCTGGTGCTCGCCTGCGACGGCGTCTGGGACGTGATGAGCAACGAGGAGCTGTGCCAGTTCGTGCACAACCGGCTGGAGGTGTCCGACAACCTGGTGGACGTGGCGAACCAGGTGATCGACACCTGCCTGCACAAGGGCAGCCGGGACAACATGAGCATCATCATCATCGCATTTCCGGGCGCGCCGCCCGTCTCGGAGGAGGCGCAGAAGCGCGAGGAAGAGCTAGAGCAGCACCTGCGGGCCCGCATCGAGCAGATACTGGGCGAGATGAGCTCGATCGAGTACGGCGCACTGCTGAAGGAGCTGGCCCGCGAGGATATTCCCGACCTACCGCCCGGCGGTGGCCTACACGCCAAGTGTTCGTACGTGTCGAAGGTGTTTAAGGAGCTGCATCCAAAGCTGGCCGAAACGTGCGAAATGGGAAACTACTAAAGCAGGCAGGCAGTGCGGAAATAGAACAAACAAAAAGGAAAGGTTATAAAGTAATAATTAAAACAAAAAGATGCAAAGATGTCCCACACCCTTCCCGGTGGTGTTGTATCCTCCGCCCAGTCCCACACACTCTTCCTTCCCAGCGAGCACTTTGGCATGCGCGAATGTGCCGAACAAGTGCTGGCTGGCGGGGTAAAATCGCATACAAAGGAATATAGCTGGGGACGAGCATCTTTTTTTCTACTGCAATCATTCAAATCAGGCAGTGAATTGATATGATGAACACACACACAGAAACAAAAAGCCCAAGCATATAAAAGGACGGAGATCGTAAGGAGCAGTAGTAGCTAATAAGGCTGTGTTCATTGTTGCTGTTATAGTGAAGAGAGAGAGAAAAAGAGAGAAAAAACACAAAATAATGAAAAAAGTGGACATACATACTGAACATACAGGACGTACACAACGCAACACAGCAGCGCAGATTGTCTTCAAAACATGGGTGCCAAGTGAGTTGTGTGGTGAGGTGTCGCAAGTAAACAATTAAAACAAAAGCTATACACTGTACAGAACACACACACACACCATCGGCGCCATTTTTTCATTTGATTAGCGGATAGATGGTAGTATACTTAGCTCAACACTTGTAGGGACCGGTAAGGACACAGTCAAAAGAAGAAGCAGCAGCAGCAACAGTAAGAGCATCGTAAGAAACAAAACGTTTAAGTTACATTAATTAAGTATGTTTTTAGTTTTTAAAGTACTGTCTGTATTATTCTTCGGATTAGCAGTTTTAAATCTAAATTTATGCCGTGTTTTGGGGCGCTGAAATTAACGAACCCTTATGCTAATTAACTACTATATGAATGTGGCAGTTGCGTATAAGTATTGCGCGGATCTATTGCTTTCTTTAGTTTGTGCTTTCCGTTCGTATTCTTTTCACTTTCGTCCACTTTGTCAGGACGTTTTACGGTTTCCATTTTGTTTCTCAGTGAAATGATAGTGTAAGACTAGGCCGATAGGTTTGTTAGCGTGTTGTTGTGATAGTGCTAAATATTACTCGCCTACCACTCCCCCCTATCTGCCATCCCCCCTTCAACGCTTTACTCTCGCTCTGTCCCTCCCTTCTTGCAAGTGCTGCTGTTTTCAAAAGGTATATTAACTAAATTCAAGTTTGTTTGTGTTGCGATTGTCGTATAGCAGCGCTCTCAGCTATGAACAATGATAATGGATTACAAAGGAAGTAAAAAATACTACACACAAACACTACACACACCCGAAAAGCGACAGCAAACACACACATTTCTCGTATAGGATTGTAAAGGGAGGGGAGTAAGCTGTAAAAGTCATAAAAGACATGTTATATTGTAGCGTTGGAGTCGATGGAGTTGGGTTGGGTAGGGGATCAGAATTTAAAAAAAATGGTAACGGGTAACGGGGAATGAGATAAAGGGCGAAAAGGGAACGCGAAACACAGGAGTTGATAAAATGTATCGTAGTACGTTAAGAACCATTAACAAAACTATCCTTCACATCATACTGGTCCTTTTTTGTTTGTTCTTACTGAAGAGAAATGATGTTGTGATAAGACGTAAACACAGAAAAGGAATGAACATACGATGTCCAATGGGGGCACAGACGAGTAGAACAAAGAAGTGTAGTTTTGAGCATAGAAAAGGTAACAGGCAAGTGAGGAACACACACGGCAGAGCAAACAAAACACGTGTGAAGGAACAACCATAAACGAGTTCGATCTTGCGTGTTTTGAGGCATGTGTCTGGGACTCGCTGTTCAAAGCCCTTCCCTCCTACTCGTGTTAGGTTTCTTGTATAAGCAATTTTCTGTTAAGATAAGATGTTTGGGAAGAACACCACTCTCCCGCGTCCTTACTTTTTATTCACAATACGTGAAATTCATTATCTTGCACTGCATCAAAAGTAGAGTGGGAAAAGAATGGGAAATAATCGATCGAATGAAGCAACGACCCACAGCGTCCACGAGAAAAGGATGCTAGGTTGCAAAAAAAGGCAAATTGTATTAATATGTTTACCAAACATGCAAGCAAACAAACAAATCCCTTTTTTGAATTTGGTTCCAAGCTTTATCGGTTTGGTTTGAGCACTGGAGTAGCGCAGTAAAAGTGTCCAATGCGATCACACCGGAGTAGAGACCATGGAGTAGACAGAAGGGGGAGGAAAGCATACTAAGTGTAAAACAAGTAGTAGGGGGAAAAACATTCCATAAGATCAACACACACTCACATACATACACAAAGCACACAAGCCTACTAGATTAGAACCCTCGTGCAAGGGGGCATGTTGTTCCACCCTTAAAGGATGGGATTTGTAAAAAACCAAGCAAGCAAGCAAGCAACAAGACCATGTGCGAAGATTCATTTTGTACCGGACAGAGAGAGACAGCAAGTGTCAGTGGAAAAACAACTCCCAGCGGGAGTGATTAGTATTTCATCATCCTACAAGAAAGTTTAATGTTTGGCTGCGTGCGTGCCCCTTGCAAGAAGTTAATAATATCAAGTGCGCCCGTCGTTTGTGTATACTAGCTTTGCGGTGTGTATATCGCTCGCTCTAACACTTCCCTAGACATACATCCCCTCCCCAGAGTACGTGGGGATGCATTATGTTTGTAGTAGTTGCAAGAAGAGGGCCAAACGTAAAATGCAATCAAACCAACAAAAAAGAGAAGAAAAACATACTCACCCAACATTCATCTATACATTCAGAACTATATTTTTGCATTTAAAATACGCGAGATGTACCGGTGGTTTCTAGGAGGGGGAGTCGTCTTCAAAGACACGAGACATCGCGCGTTCCATTGAGTGTGTGCTGTAAAACTTGAAAACCATCACTAGAAAAAAACGGAAAAACACTACACAAAAAATCCAATGTAATGTAGCTGTCCTGTTTCGTAAGAATCTGGAGGCCAGCTTCCCATTTGAAAACATACACCCAGACACACACAAAAATACTGTAAATGAAAAAGAAAATAGAGTTGGTGTTTTATTGCTAGAAGACCGTTTGAAATATGATGCATGTGTGTGTGTTGTTTGGTGTGTGGTGGAGTAGTGTATTTCGGCTGGCAAAACCTGTGCTGCAGTACATCCGAAACGGTCATCCCGTCTCAATGCGGAAGTTTGAACTTAACGAGACGTGCTAACACACATTACGCCGTTGTTTACCTATTGAAAAGATAAATATAACAAATCGCTTATCGTACCTGGTCGTTTTGTGCCGCCCCGGGGTGATCATCTGTTATCACCTTTGAGGAGAGTAATTGAACTGAAAGTGAAAATGGCTGCTCCCGTGCGGCAAGTGAAAGCTGCACTGCCCGATGGTTACTGCGATGTGTGAAGAACATTGATTCCGTGGCTGTGACAGTGATTGCACGCAGCAGCCCAGTTGTGTCAGTGTGTTAATAGTGTGCGCTGAAGTACGATGTTCTCGAAAGGCGTTTATTCTGTGCTAGTTTTAATGATTTTCTGGAAAACGGAAGGAATTTTGTGTAAGGAGAATGAAAAAAGCGGCAAAGACATATCCGGCCTCAACCCTTCGTTCTACCTGACAACGGATTTTATCCTTCATCTGAACGAACTCATCAAACACCTGGCAGTGTACGCGCTGGATGATACGGTCAACTCTCGACATGCGCTCGACCATGCCGGTGCCATGTGGAACCACACGGAAGTGGTGCTGGAAGAGATGCTTCAACGATCCGCATCGGATAATGCAACGAACGTTTCACTACACGACGCTCTGGATGTGATCCGACGGGAAAGGATTCACTTCATGAAACGCGTATCAGATATTGATGCAACAGCGCTAATCGAACGCTCGGGAAAGTATCCCGCCGCCATCACACACACCATGCAGTCCAGCGTACACGGACTTACCGACGTGTCGGCCAAACTGTTGCGCGTGCTGGCCGGCACGAGCGAAAGGACGGGACGGGCCAACCCGACCAACACAACCATCGTCCTGTTCCTGGACGTGTTTAACCGTGCGATAGTGGACACGCAGGAAAACTTTCAAACCCAAATCAATCGTGCTTTAAGACGCGTAAAGTCCCGTCTCGCTTCCCTCGATGCGACGACCGCACTGGGGCAGTATCTGATGAAGTTGGCCGAGTTGTACGCGTTGCAGAAAAGCGATATTAACGCAAAGCTGGCGCTGATCGGCACGTCCGTGAGTGAGAAGATGGAAGCTTTCAGCACAATGGTCGACAGCCAGCTAACCGCTGGCCTTACGGGTTTGCTGACGGATGCTGCAACGTCTTCGGGGCATCAGTTCCTTTACCTCTGCCTAAAGCGCTACGTCTACTCGTACTTCGATGAGGCGCGGGCGGTGGCCAAGCTGCTGCACTGCGGTGAGCCGGAACTGAGCACACTGCAGTACCTGGTAACGGTGGCCGGACCGATACTGGAACGTGCGGCCATCTCGGACAGTAGTGCGACGAAGATGAACGCTATCTGCAGCTCAACCGCTTGCACTGATTTTGTAAGTGTTGTTTTCGTTTTCACATTTTACATCCCTTCAATGGTTTCATATGGTTTCTCTTTGGCAGTATTACCTGTCCTTGGGGGATCAGATTCTGCTGGTCGACACGCGGATACAGAGCTACGTAGCGTTCATTCACTCGGAGCTGGCGGAGCTTGAGCTACGGGTATACACGTGCGTCCAAGCTGCTTCAATGGATATGGACGCGTACGTAACTTCGATCAGATCGAGGTTTGGCGTCTGTTTAACGTCGGGGAATGTAAATTTTGTAAATGGTGCTTAAAATAAACGAAAATTATTGATTGCTTTCCTGTTCTGATTTCAAATGTAACCGCCTGCGAAATCACATGGTCGGAACAGCTGGCACGTGGTCACCAAGAAAAACAACCATCATCATAGCAATCTTTGCAAACACAACCCCCCATGTTAGCTCTATAAACCTTGATTCGCGCTGTCAGTTGCCGTTTTGTTGTGATTGCTCGCTTCTGCTGCTGGTGCTGTGAAAGTCACGGACGAGAGTTTTTACATAACTTGCGCTGAGGATTGTTGTTTATTTTGTGCTGTTCGTCATTGGTGCTTTCTGCTGGGTGCTAGCAGCAACCCTTCTCTCACAAACCAATGGCTTCAACGATAGAGAACTTTTACCAAAAAACGGCCACCGCAGGTAAGTTGTCCGTCTCTGTTGTGTGAGAAGCTTTTGTTTGATGATCTCACCACCGCCATCCCCTATACAGCCATGAAAGATTGGCCCCGCGATGCCGTACTGTACCAGCCGTACGAGGAGGAACAGATCCTGCTGGCAGAGAATGCGAGCTGCCTGGCGGTACGCACCTACCTGAAAATGCTCAACCTGCCGGTCGCGCTGGAGCAGCGGGCGAACGCCGAGTTCATGTCGCCGGGCGGCAAACGCACCAAGCTGCCCGTCCTGCGGGTGGAAAACTTTATCTACGCCGAGTTCGACCACATCGTTACGTTTTTGGAGAAAAACTTTAACAAATCTCTCAGCGCGCCGCTCACGCCCGAGGAGAAGGACCAGATGCGCTCGACCAACTGTCTGGTGGAGCATCTGTTCACCACGGCCGAGCAGTACGTGAGCTGGATCGATCCGGAGGTGCGCAACACGGTGACGAAGAAGCGCAACGGGTGCGTGTTCCCTTTCCCGCTCAACCACGTGCAGAACTGGCGCAAGGAGAGTGCGGTCCGGCGGCAACTCCGTATGGCGGACTATCTGCACGAGGGCATCGACACGATTATGGGTGAGGTGGACCATCTGTGTCAGGATTTGAGCAGCCGGTTGGGCGATAAGCGGTACTTCTTTGGGGACAGGTAAGTCGCATGGCCTGTGGTATGTTCCAGAGTCTTATTTTATTGCTTTTTCTA
This sequence comes from Anopheles arabiensis, assembly GCF_016920715.1. Classification (NCBI taxonomy): domain Eukaryota; kingdom Metazoa; phylum Arthropoda; class Insecta; order Diptera; family Culicidae; genus Anopheles; species Anopheles arabiensis. The sequence continues at coordinate 6,228,370 of NC_053518.1, forward strand.
CTTTTAGCCCCACGGAACTGGACGCTCTCGTGTTTGGACATCTGTACAGCATCTTCACGATGAAGCTGCCGAACAACGTGCTCGCACTAACCATTCACAAGTACAGCAATCTGAACCAGTTCTGCAAAAACATCGACGAGACGTACTTTAGCGTGAAGGGAAAGTAATCTCCCAGAGGTCGTTCGCTTATTTTCGAAAATACATGTGAGTTGTTCTGAATGTATATGAACCTTCTCGTAGTGAAAATCTCATAACAAGTTGAGAAAATTAAACTGTAATAATCAAGCTGCATTCTTTATTCAAACTCTATAACATTAATCTTCGGCCGTAAAGCGACAATTCCCTTCCATTCTAATAGTTCTGCAACTTCAACCGCGGCACAATGTTCATGCTGGTCAGCTCCTGGAACAGCAGCTTGCACGCGTACGGCATCGAAATCGTCGACACGCTTGCCGACGAGCGACAGTTGTGACACCAGGACGAGTAAGCCAACCGGCCGCACACATTGCACACATCCACATCGAACGCGTCGGACGAAATCATCAGCCGCTCCATAATCAGCATGCTAGCGCCGTACGAAATCAAACAATCGCGCTCCATCTCACCCAACCGAAGGCCACCCTCCCGGCTACGACCCTGCGTCGGTTGGCGCGTCAGTACCGCCCTCGGCCCGCGGGCACGTGCATGCATCTTGTCCTGCACCATGTGCTTCAGCTTCTGGTAGTACACTGGCCCCGAGTAGATGTACACCTCGAGCGGTTCGCCCGTAATGCCCGAGTAAAACACATCCTTGCCGAGATAGTTAAACCCATGGTTGAACAGCTCGTCCTGCAGATCCGAACACTTTGATCCGCCGAACGCGGTGCCGTAGTGAAATTTGCCCTCCAGCACGCCCGCCTTACTGCCCAGCAGCTCCAGCGTTTTGCCGACCGTCATACGGGACGGGAAACCGTGCGGGTTCATCACCATGTCCGGCGACATGCCGTAATCGTTGAAGGGAAGGTCTTCCTGCTCCACAATCAGCCCCGTCACACCTTTCTGCCCGTGCCGGGAGCTAAACTTGTCGCCAATTTCCGGACGGCGCGTTTGACGCAACAGAATCTTGACCAGGAACTCTTCCTCATTGTTGGTCGACACGAGGACCCGCTCGGCGTAGCTCGGCTCGGTGCCTTTGTACGTCACCGGTACCGCACTGTACGCGATCGGCTGTTGGCCGGATTCTTTCTGCTCGATCGGATTGTTCGATTTCACTGCCGGCATTTCCTTGTTCACCATCGTTTGCTTGCAGGTGAGCCGCTCGCCCGGCGACACGATACCGTCCGTATCGAGACACTCATGCTTGGCGATTATCTTCCCAGTCACTCCATCCTTCATCGGGCCCATGATACGATCGAACGTTTGGTTGCTGTACCGCTTGATCGTACACTTGCTGTTCTTGTACACGAGACACCGGCCGTACCCACGGTCGATCGACGCTTTGTTCAGTATCAACGCATCCTCAATGTCGTACCCGGAGTAGCTCATTACGGCGACGGTTGCGTTTTGGCCCGCCGGCAGCTTGTCGAAATTCGTCAGTTCGATCGTGCGCGATCGTACCATCGGACTCTGCGGATACACGATATTGTACATCAGCGTGTCGATGCGGTTCTTCTGATTGTAGCCGATGATGCCCATCGCCTGCTTTCCCATTGCACACTGGTACGTGTTACGGGGGCTCTGGTTGTGGTGCGGGTACGGTACCAACCCGGCACAGACCCCCAACAGCGTGAACGGTTCAATCTCCAAGTGGGTCGTCTTTTCCGGATCAATGTCACGCTCCTGGTACGCGATGAATGAATCATTCTCCTCATTCACGTCCAAATACTCGATCAGCCCATCGTGCAGGAAGTCATCGAACTTGCGCAATCCAAGCTTCATCTGCTCGAGGTGCTCCTGCAGCACGAGCGGACGCCCCGCCTGCACGATAATGTACGGCCGGCACAGTCTTCCCCCGTCGGTGTGAATGTAAACGCAGCGCTGCGTGAACGACGTATGAATCGACACGAACGCACCGATCAGTCCACGACGGCGCATCATACGGAACACCTCCACCAGCCGCCGGTAAGCGATCGTCACGCCCAATATGTTACCGTTGATGAACACCATAAACACCTTCGGATTGTTGATCGTTTCACCACCCAGCAGGCGGATGTCTTCCACGCCCGCATTGTACGCCAACCGTATGACCGGTTCCTCGTCCACCTCCGTCGTGATGTGCGTCATGAGGGCGAGATTTTTCACCAACCCGCACGCCTCACCCTCGGGCGTATCGGAAGGGCACAGCATGCCCCACTGGCTCGGCTGCAGCGAGCGTGGCCCCGACACTTTGCGCGTCTTCTCGAACTGGGAGTTGACGCGCGTCATCATGCCGAGGGCGGAGATGTAGCTGAGCCGCGACAGCACCTGCGTAACGCCCGCCCGCTCCATCTTGAACCGCTTGATCGTCCAGTTGCCCGTCGAGATGGCCGTTTCCAGGCCGGCTGTAATCAGCGCCTCCCTCATGTGCTTTCCCACATCGAACTGGGCTGCCTTTATCTTCGGAATGTTCTTGTCCGCAATCATCTTCAGCTCCCAGTTGAACCGCTTGAACAGATCCTCAAACATCAGCGAAAGCAGCGAGCCGGCCAACTCCAGCCGCTTGTTGCCGTAGTAGTCCCGATCGTCCACCGCACTGCGATCTAGCTCGGCCGCCATCACGCGGCGTATCATCAGCGCCACGTAGATCGCTTTCACCTGAAAGTTAAAGCTCGGTACGGGCACGTGCGCCAGGATCGTAGTGGCAAGTAGATCGCGTGCCTCATCGGCGGTCGTTTTATACTTCGTTGCTGCCGTTGTGAACCGTTTCGCAATCAACTTCGACCCCATATACTCCAACGCACGCTGCTGCGTAAACACCTTATGGTTGGCCGCTTCCAGCAGCGACGGTGCGAAGCGCTTCTGCGTCTCCGGATCGATACCGACGAGCTGCATAATCTCCTGATCCGACGCAATGCCCATCGCCTTCAGTATGATCGCGACCGGGATTTCCTCCGTCATGGAGTTGTGCTTCAGATAGTACCGGCCGTGCTTCGTCAGCAGGATGGTGCGCGATTTCTTCTCGTGCGTCGAGCTCGTCACCTGACACTGGATCACGCCGTTGTAATCCTCCGTGATCATTTTGTTCCAGCTCAGCTGCTCCTGGATGAGAATTACCTTCTCCGTGCCGCGGATGATAAAGTAACCGCCCGGATCCATCGGACACTCGTTCACCTTCGACAGCTGGTAGTCCGATTTGCCCGTCAGCACACAGTTGGACGAGCGCAGCATTATGGGCATACGGCCGATGAGCAGCCCGTTCCGCACGACACGCTGCGTGCCGCGGGTGTACTCAATGTCGACGGTGATCGGTGCCGAGTAGGTCATGTCCCGCAGCCGGCATTCGTGCGGTGTGGTGGATTTCGTGTTGTTGAAACCCTCCTCCACATCCGGCTTGCCGACGTGTACGTTCAGGTACTTGAGGTAGAAGCACGGATCGGCATCACTCTTTACCTCCTGGTTGGCCTGCACAATCTTCTTGATGTCCACGTTGATGAAGTAGTTGAACGAGTCGATGTGCTGCTTTACCAACCCCTTCACCTGCAGGAACGCCGGCACCAGTTTCCATTTTTCCTGCCAAAGAGAATTACAAGCAGAAGGTTACACTTAGAGCACGTTGCGAGGATTTGCATGATGCAAGCGTGTGTGTGTGTGTGTGTTTTCCCCTTTCGAACCTCTAGGGCACGTTGCACTTTCTTGTAGTTTTTGCCCTCTTCCTTCCAGTGTTTCTCCTCGCCATGCATCGTGCTGGCGGTGGGAAAGGTTCGTTTGCAGTTCAGCACAAGTCAGGAGTGGGAAATGTGTGTGTTTTCACGAAATTTTACTGATTTTTTGCAACGAAATGCAACGCACAGCCAGAACGTGCTCGGTTGTAAACAACGTTTTGACGTTTCGTGCCGGTCGGACAGGGGTGGCGAACTACAAATTTTAAAGGATGCGTATAATTTTATAAATAATTTACTCTTTATTTCACGATTCAGTGGCAACATATAACATACTTCTTGAAACACCATATTAAAGCTGAAATAGAAAAGAAATATTATTTAAAACATTTAATCGAAATATTACAAACCACAAATCTCGCTTTGACATCTCTGATGTAAACAACACGTGCAGGCGAGCTGTTTTTCGAGCAGTTCGAGCGGTCCCTCTGTTTTGCTCGACACTCTTTACAAACCTTGGTTTTATTCAATTGAGCAATTTCGTGGACTTTCTCAATATTCTTCCTCAAATAATTTCCACGAAACTTATTTTTATTTATTTTTCGATGCGATACATACATCAAAAATAATATTTTTAACATTACCTGTCAAATTTGCACGAACAACCCCAGTGTGGGACATTCATCTCTTTCCCTTTTGTTATGCTCGTTCGCAACAAAATGCCAACAGCATACTTTGTGCTGCTACGAACAGCTGCAGAAGGAGGGGATGAAAGAAAGAAAGAAAAAAACACGCACCAGTCCCATGTACGATCAAATACGATCGTCGACTGGTTTAGTCATACTTTCACATTCATTCGGTTCGGATTGCTTTACAGCAGCATTTGGGAGAATAAAGTGGCTGTGCAGATCAAGTGATCGTTTGTAGTGCATTGTACGTATATCATAGCGAATAAAGTAATCTCAATAATTAAGAATTTATCAAGAAATGAGAGTGTACTAGAGTGTTGATTGCATAAAACCAGTTGAAATGTGTCACGAATTGCACGAATTGCATAGGTACAGATCTAATGCCGTAACCAGATTGATCAATTGACTTACTGACACGGATCGAAAATAGTGCCAAATTATGCGTCCGCAAGCCGACCAGTGTTTGGTGCCGATTCGTGCCCGGAATACGTGCTAATGAGTGTCACTCCAAACAAATCCGAAAAGAAGCTCATAACACAATCGAACCACCGCCTCGATTTACTTGCCTGGCATTTCGTGACATTTGGTTTGGCTGCAGCCTTGATAAAGTTTCCGTCGCACGCCACCACCCCGTGGATGTGATGGCGGGGCGCAATGATCGTAACAAGTAAAGCGGTCTCTCTTAGCCCAGTGTGTGCATGTGTGTGTGTGCGTGTGTGCATAAACAATAATGCCCTGGCGTCATGTAAATCCATACCGTACCGTAATCGTAAAATAAACTCCATTAGGCTTTTCGTGGTGAAATTGATTCGCAAACGGAGAAAGAGAAGCGGAGGAGAGAAAAAAAAATGGTCCACGTGCAAAACGTAGTCGTGCGTGAATATCCTCCTTTTTGCGGCCCGTGATCTGTGATGTGAGAAATGTACCACACACCCTCATTATGGAAAGGGGTGCTGCTTCTGCACCCCGAATCCGAAGGCGTTCCAGTTAAATGATCCACTAGTATTTGTGTGTGTGTGTGGGTCTGTATTGAATTAATTAAACAACAACACCGGGAGGCACGTGTGTGATTATGTGTGGCCCCACTGTTAAGCGAATTGCGATTGATATAGGAAAGTGAAACGGCGGTTTGATACGAAAGATTTGCGCGAGCGTAAACGTGCGATAAAGCGACGAACCCGCGAAGGATGGGTCCGATGAGCGTGAAGGATGATATCGGCTATGATCGATCGGTGCAGATTCCTCTTCGGCCGTGTAGTGAAGTGGATCGATAGTGAAGGGACCGGTATCGGGCAAACCCCTGGCAGCCATTGACTGGGGACTGGTTCAGACAAGGTGGCCGGTTTTTTTTTCTAAAGGGAAACGATAATTGATCTGCACTTGATGACAGAGAGCTTGAAGTGTAGAAAGTTACCCTTAGTGGCAATGGAGGGAAACTTAATTTGATTTGTTAAGGTTTCTATCATGTAAACATGGGCGTTTTTCATGACTATGACAAACAACTGCTGAACAGCATTATGGAATTTCAAGAGAGTCTAAGAGAGCCTTAGACTTCAGCAACACATTTTAGTTGATAAACACGTGCCACACACACATAAAATGCTGATTTTTTTTGCCATTTTTTCTGTCTTTAACGAAGCTTGCAACGGAACCATGAAAGCCATCGCCGGTGAACGGCAATTATTTTTGGCTCATTTGCTTCGGTTCCGATCGTAGAAAATCAATCATCCTTTGAATGAGACACAAATCACCGTCAGAGAAACGAAATGTCATTTCCTTTGCAAAGAAAAAAAAAGATTTCACACAATATAAGGGTCCACAAAATTGTTGATTGTTTTGCGATCGTAAACATTCGCTACGGCGTTGTGCCACACGAATGGGAACGAACATGATCGCCGATTTGAAGACTTGAGAAGAAGGGGGGGGGGGGTTGCAAAATAAGAAGAAAAAAGCCGGACTGTGCACAACCGCATCCGGCTAAAGAACTACTATTTTAAGAGCACTTCGAACAACCGTACATTTACTTTCCCGTTTCGTACAGCCTGTGTGTTTCAGCAACAGCAACGTAAAGTGATCGGTAAAGCCGGAAAAGAGAACAAGCGACGAAACCCTCACCACCAGCCGGCTCCAGAGGGGGAGGGCGTCAACATGCACGTCAAGGTCAGCGAATAATGTGTCCGCACCCAACCCAACACGGTGTTGTTCTACCAGCAAGTTTTGCGGTTTGCACGGCAGTTGTTGCCGTGAGATACACGACGGTGAATGCCGTGCAGCTGGATTGATTTACAGTGTGACTGAACCGTTTAACGAGAGAAACGAGAGAAAAAAGCCCTAAGTAAAGCTGTAAATGGTCGCGCACAGAACAATGAAACAGAAACGTGGCGCCCGGCTAGTGAATGGGTTGGGTTTTGTTGTACTGCTTACGATAGGGTGGGTGTCGGTGTGTCCACCGAGCGCCCACGCCGAGTACATACCACCTGGACCGAAATACAAATGCCCGGAAAAGTAAGTACAAGAATAGAGGAGGTAGAAAAAAACATGTATTGTTTCATTCACATGCAAATATACCCTGTACTGTAGAACATAATGACATTTTTTTTGGGTTGTTACAACATCAAATTACAACACGCTAATCCATTTCGTAATTGCCCCCTAAAGGCCGGGCTACATTGATCGTACTCGCAAGTGTAATTTTTATTTTCACTAGCGCATCTGGCGACGACCAGCGCAAGCTAGATGTCGGTATAATTTATGTGTCAAAATTATTCATACTTGGTGTCTCATCAAGTTTCGAGCAGGCTACTTGTATGCCGTATGAAATGTTTATAAACGTCCATAAATTGCAACAAAATAGGCCGTTAATTGTTGTTGGTGGATAAATCGTCATTCATACAAAGCGCTAGGCAACATTTTTCCCCATCTTCCAACATCTTTCCATCATTGGGTAAAATTATAGCCTCCTGGACCCAAAACACTTTTTGACAGATAAATTATACCAGCCTCTAGCTTCGACCCACCGCCGCTAGATGGCGTACGCGTTCACAAAAATTACACTCAGGAGTACGATCAATGTAGCCCGGCCTTAAAAATTACCATCCTTTCAATGGTACACACAATTAGTGCCATCTGGTGAGTAGTAGCGATACTAAACTCATAAGCTTTTCTGCCAAATCTTTTCCCAATGCACCTCGAAGGACGAAGCTTATCTATCCCTGCATCTGCACCCAAGGCACGGACGATGGCATATTCATACAGTGCGAAAACTCCAACCTGGCCAGCCTCTCGGTGGCGTTCATCAATCTGGCCAGCATGAACGTACCGATCGTTCAGCTTCGCCTGCAGCGATGCAAAATCAGTAAGTATTGGAGGCCATGTTGTTTGGCAATCACCCGAACTCATGCATAATCTGCAAATTTTGCCACAAAACCAGGCCAGCCGAAAGAGAGACAAAGGAGTGCATTTGCACAAATGCAATTCAATCCAATTACTTCACAGCAGCAAATCCATTTGCTTGTGTGTGCTGCTCTCCATACGATCATCATTGTTGCTCGTTATCTTTCGTTTTATATGTGTTTTTGTCTTCCTCTTATCTTCTTTGCTGCGTAATGTACAGCAATATTGCTATTGTTTTCTCGCTTTTCGCCGTAATGTGTGCTTGTTGTGTGCGGAGATAAAAAGCGCGATCTTCGCGAGGTCACACTTAAAACACAGGCTCATCGCACCTCACAACACACCTTTGCCCGCGAAGCACGAGGGATGGAAGCAAAATTTGGCAAAAATTAAGGTAACGAATTAAGGAGTCCGTGTGGAGATACACATGACACGGCTGGCTCGTAAATCGTCTAAGGTTGGCTGCACAAACCTTTCGGTTTTTTTGGAATTTTATGTGATTTTTTTCTGTGCATCAAACTGAGACTGACCCTGGAACTTCATAGTTGCCTTTAATCAACATGATCAAGAAATCGAAATTGTGAGAGAAAATAGTCTCCCTTTTCCCATTGATACGTGGTTCATTTTTCTCCAGCTTTCCCATTTAAAGTAAACGTAACAAGATCATCTGTTAGAGGAAATGACTCTAAACCTAAAGCCCATGTACACACAAACTCACACAATTTGTTCATTTCCATCTCCGTTTCCAATTCCCTGTTTGGATGCTTTTTTGTGTCCACTTTGTCCTAATGCTCGTGCTCGTATGAATCGAGCACAAGTACTAGCCCACGCGAAGGGGTGTAGGATGCAGCAAACAATCATCATCATCAGAGTGTGTTTGTTGCCGTAATTGTTTTAATACATTTCACTACTATCCCCCACACTACACCACACTTATGCTTTGTACCGCAACAGCTGAAAGCAATCGGTGCTTTTCGGTGGGAAGAAATAAATAAAAGAAAACAAAAATAGTACCCATGGCAACAGCCACAACCTGAGCCTGGAAAGCCGTTACCCGAGACCTCGTCAGTCGAAGCAAGCGAAGCAAAATGTGGAGCAAGAGCGTGTTTGTGGCTGTTTCGGTTTTCCACTGCAGCTCGTACTTTCCTAACAAGCATACAATAAGCTCTTTTCTTTGTCTATGGGGAATGAGCACAGGTAAAATAAGGCTTCACTTTTTTTTAAAATTATTAGTAGAAAAAACGCCCTTTCAGTAAGAAATATAAAACTAACACCAAGCATCTTATCAGCTTCCCAAATCAAACGATCTGTCAGCTAAATTAGAAAGTTTGGTTTTGCATGTAGGTGACACCTCTCCCCCCCCCTCTCCAAACGCATAGCCCCTCCACCGCGTCTGCCTGTTATAATGTATGCATACTTCCGGCGAAGAATTAAGAATGCAAATTCAAATCACATGTCTGCAACATCGCCCCGGACACTTGTTTGTGTATTTCATCCATACGGACCGACAGATAAAACTGTGGTTTAGTTTCGTTTTGGATTTCAAATTAAAATGAATGGCGGGGGGGAGCGGGGTAGTCCAAAATTTCTCCCTCCACTTCATTTCGGTTGCGATCTAGCCAGTTTACTCACAGGTCAGAGGCTTAACGAAAGGGAGCTCCCTGGCAAAGGGCTAGAGCGCCGACAAACCCAACTCAAGCAGGTCGCCGAGTCGCTCGAGTGTGACAAGTCTGTGGCCCTTCTGTTGACGCGCTCGATTGACCGGATCATCCGGTCACGGGGAGCTTCCGCTCGCTGCAGAAAAGCGAAAAAAAATATGTCATGTTTACGTTCACGGACACGGATCGTAAAGCGCCGCAGTGACAACTTACTCTACTACTAAACGCTTTCATAAAAATAGAAAAAAGGGCTGACAGGCCATTTACTTGTTGGTAAAATATGGCCACACCCTTCCGATTTCATCCGTTACAAATGTTGGCATTTTTAATACTGTTTTTTAACTACTTGAGAATCTCTCCTTTATGGCTCTCTCTTTCGTGGTATCGTTTGTGTCTTCCTGTGTTTATGAGTCGAAGGACGTTGGGCGTAACTCAACCATTGATTATCTTCATTCTCGAGAATACAGCACTATAATTAGCACCAATTAACCCCCAACAACTCTTCCTTCCTTTAGAGAACCTCTTCGGAACACTGCTCCACCGATTGCAGGTAAAGCATCTGCATCTGACCGACACACCGCTGGCCAGCATAGCGGATCATGCGTTCTACGGCATCAACGACACCCTGCAGGAGCTACATCTTGTCCACACGGAGATGACACAATTCCCCACCGAAGCACTCAAAATCCTAGGCCTCCTGAAGGTACTCAACATCGATGGACATAAGATCGAGCTGCTGGCGAAAGGGTCCTTCGCAGGGGCACAGTTCGAGGGCAGTCTGGAGAAGCTGCACCTAGTGAACGGACCACTGACAGAGCTTGCGGCGGACATATTTGGGGTAAGAGTTGGAAGAAGGAAACATGTAAACGGGGAGCCATAAAAGCAATAAAACATATCTTCCCCAGAGCTTGAAGAAAGTGAAAACGCTCGATCTGCATGGCAATCAGCTGGGGACGCTTAAGAAGGGACAGTTCAAGGGGATGCGCGAAGTGGAGATACTGGATCTGAGCTTCAACAATCTCACGAAGTTGGACGCGACGCACGTGTCCGACCTGACCAAGATGACCTGGTGCAATGTGTCCAATAATGCGCTCACGGAAATTACTAGGTACTTTGCAAGGAGCTACAGAATTCCCCTCCAACACTCATGCCCTGTATAACACGATATTTCTTTCTTCTTCCCCTCCCCAGAGGAACATTTGCCCGTAATACGGTGCTACGTGTGGTAAATATGGCCGCCAATGCTATTCGGAAGATCGATGCCAACACCTTCCGCGGGATGCGCTTTTTGCGACGACTCTACCTGAGCGACAACATGATCAGCGATGTCGGACGGGGAACGTTCGGTTCGGTGACGCGCATCGGTACGATCGATTTGGCGCGCAATCGCATCAAGAAGGTTGACTTTCAGATGTTCTTCCAGCTGAACTATGTTGAGGTAGGTTGAGGGTCCAAAAGCAAACAAGTAACTTCTGCTGCCTAACAACCTATAACGCCTCTTGCCGTCCTCTTGCTTTCAGTTGATCGATCTGGCGGAGAATGAAATAACGGAAATCCAGAAGGACGCCTTCAAAGACCTCTACCTAACGCACATCAACATTTCCCACAACCGGCTGGAAACGATCGAGCCGAAATCGTTCATCAACTGTGCGAACATGACCGTGCTCGATCTGTCCCACAATCTGATCCGCGCCATCCCCCGGACCGCCTTCGACGAGACGACCTACGCGACGGAGTGGATCGTCACGCACAATCTGCTCACCAACATGACGCAGCTGCCCCTCTCGAACATGACCGGGCTGAAGATCCTGAACGTTTCGTACAACAATCTCGTCGAGATACCGAAAAACACCTTCCCGAAGCTGTACGAACTGCACACGATCGACGTGTCGCACAACAACATCTCGCACATCTACAATGCCGTCTTTCAGAACCTGCTCTCCCTGCGCAACCTCAACCTGAGCCACAATGCGCTCGAAAAGATTGGCCCGTCCACGTTCGGCACACTGCCAACGCTGCTCGAGCTCGATCTCAGCTACAACCGCCTGCGGGACATTACGCGAGGCGCGCTGGCCAAAACGACCGGTCTGCGCTTCCTGCACATGCAGCACAACAAGCTGGAGAAGGTGTTCCAGATACCGATCTCGCTGAACGAGCTCAATCTCTCGCACAACGAAATAGCGGAAATACCGGAGAAAACCTGGCCCACCATGAACTCGCTGCTCGGGCTCGATCTGAGCCACAATCGGTTGGGCAATAATCTTGCCCGGGGCAGCTTCGCGGGGCTGCTAACCCTGCAGCGCTTGCATCTCGTGTCGAACGGGATCTCCACCGTACCGAAGGATAGCTTCTCCGACCTAGGGACCATGCAGTACCTGTACCTCGCGCACAACAACATCTCCGAGCTGCCGAAGGGAGCGTTTGGACGATTGCCCATCCTGTTCGAGCTGCAGCTAACGGACAATGGGTTGGAAACGGTAGCCGACCGGGCGTTCGATGGGCTGCTGCAGCTGCTGACCCTCAACATGTCCAGCAACGTGCTACGGTCCGTTCCGAACGGTGCCTTTTTTGGGTTGGTTTCGTTACGCCGGCTCGATCTGTCGCACAATCTGCTCACCACGATCGACAACAAGACGCACGGTTTGCTGGACGACTGTCTCAGCCTGGATGAGGTGAGTTAGGAGGTGTTGAAAATAATAGAATGGTCTTCTAATATGCTCTATCATTTCAGCTCAATTTAAGCCACAATCGGTTTAGTTTCGTCACTAGAAAGACGTTCCCCTCCGATCCGTACATTCCCTATCGTTTGCGATCGGTCGATCTAAGCTACAACACGATGTCGATCGTTACGGGCGACCTTAAGGTCGGCACCGGTACCGTCCATCACTTGAACCTTTCCCACAACAATATCAAAGACATTCGCCCGAACGTGCTGGGCAACTTGACATCACTGCGAACGCTCGACCTGTCCTACAACGAGCTGACCAAGCTGGAGAACGAAGTCTTCCGAATGCCGGTCAACTTCACCACCCTCCATCTGCAGCACAACAAGCTGAACAACGCGTCGTACGATGCGTTGCTGAAGCTGAGCAATCTTACGCTGCTGGATCTACGCTCCAACGAGCTGACCCGCTTCGAGCCGGAGTTGGTGAGGCGTATGAAGGTTTCCAACCTGACGGTGGCGTTAGGCGCCAATCCGCTGCAGTGTGATTGCTACATGCGACCACTGTTCCACCATCTCCGGTTGCTGCCCTCGATCGGGGGGCTTTACCGGGAGCTGGAGTGTGCTGGACCCGGTTCGCTTGCCGGCGAGCGGCTGTACAACGTGTCCGATGAGCTGTTGGCGTGTGTTCCGGCTGTTGAAGATGACGCCTTCCGTCCGCTACCGGATCTACGGTTCCGTGAGATTGCTTAGTAAGTGTTGAGTGGAGGGAAGAGAGGTGATCTTGTTATCGACAAAGCGTGTTGTCAACAATTTGTCTTTTTCCCCACAGCTTCCGCGGACAGCTGGTTGTGAACTGGTACGTTGCCGCCTCGTCCGATGTGGCCGACTTTTACGTGTACATTCGCGACCGTGCGAACAGGATCATTGTCGAGCGGACGGTAGCGTACAGCAGTCGATCGCTTGCGATCGATGGGACGGACATTGTGCCGCAGGGCGATCCCCAGCTGGAGCTGTGCGTGCTGGCCAAATCGAGCGACGGTGCGATCAACTTCCTCGACACGCAGTGCGTACCGCTGCCGGCCGATCTGGAGGCGGTCAAGCGGCAGTACAACGCACAGTACAACTACAAGTACCCGCTCAATCTGGCCAAGGCCAGTGCTCGATCGCGGGCGAGCAGTGATAACGGGAGGGTGGGGAGGTTCACTACAATTCTGATCCTACTTTTTGCATCATTTGCATCCTCCTCGAAGCGGATATTCTAGCGATATTGACCCGCCCGAAAACAGTGGCGCTGTATTTATTGTGTTCTTCCTTTCCCCAATAATTCTTAAGAACTGCGTCGTTGCGTGACATTAGCTTTAGTGTAATAGAAATTGTATAAAAGCGAGCTTCCAGTGTTGATCCAGTTCCCTAGTGCATGGGGAAACTGTTAGCTGTTAATATAGATTGAGATTATAAAATACGTGTTGTTACTTGTTATTTTAGTGGCTCTTTGCTATCACTTTTCCGATCATCGCAGGCATTTACTTTCACTTTTACAGAGTCGACACAGCAACAAAGGAGTGACACTGTCGTTTAGGAGTGCTAATTGGTTGCTGAAGCAGCTAAGATTGGACCCAGCTGCTCAACTGTAAGGCACAAAAGGCACAACCAGTCACGCCGTTGAACACCGATAACTACCGACTTCCTGAGTTTGGAAAGCATATTAAAAAAAAGCCCCCTCTTATCCTCGCGAATCATCAAAACTATTCGTCACGGGTCACGGTTACCGGTGCGTCACCACTGCAAAATATATGCAAGTGCGAAAATACTAATCACTGACGTTGGCACTGAAACACGAGATACGGTGGCAGTTAAAGTATCTCTTTTTTTGGAAGATTTCGCTTCGAGTGCCACTAATTAATGATGATGGGTCTGACTGGGAGGGGAGCAATTAAATGGCTCAAAAGGTTGCAGCGGTTTTGCTATTTGACGTGGTTGAATGATAAACGAACGGGCTTGCTTTTACGACGATGACACCACCTTGGTTGACTTCTGTGAGCTGCTTATGAACGGTTGGATAGAAAGTGTTGATTTATTTGTATTTTGGAACAATTATCAACTCCACTCACTAAAGGGAACTACTAATTTGATGATGTAGACAGAGTGGAGAAACGAAAAGAAAGATCAAAGTCTTTTGTTAACATGTTTGAAAGTTTAGCGCCTGAAGGTATGCAAGCTAATGTTGTTTGCAGTGCATGAAGAATGGTTTCATATTTTAAATAAAGGGCACGTTAAAAACATAGTAGAATTGTCGAATAAATGTTTCAAAAAAAGCAAAAAAAGACAAAAAATGCATAAAATTGTGTTTAAATTACATCACCCAACACAACAGCCATGGTATTATTTTGTTATCCCATTTCTTTCACAATCATTTACAGTGAAAATGCAAAACTAAGTAACTATTTACGCTTCCGCAAATTACAAACGGCACAACAACAGGGAGCACAAAAGTGCCCTAACACTTGCAAATATACATACAACCAACGCCTCCACCGCCACTTGACGGAAGGAAAGAAAACGAAAGAAACACCTTGACAAAACTATTCCGCACCGGGCGGGGTTTTTGCTCCCCCCGTCCCTGTGTGTTTCTCCCCTGGCAAAACCGGATCCGGATGCCATTTTACACCCCCCGCACCCTTGTTGGTTGTTGGACTGCTGGAGACATAAATACACACAAATACACACACACACACACAATTCTGACGGAGGCAACAAAAGCAATAACGAACGACGACGACGACGACAACGATGGTGGCGCGACTGGCAAAAACTGACAAAGAGAAGACGAGTGATTGTTTTCCTGGTTTTTCTTTGGTCCTTTGGGAGGAGGGTGGGGAGGCCCCAGTGTCATCGCGGAAACGGGAAAACAGCAACTCTGTCACCGGGAAGGAAAAACATTTGCCACCATTATTCAACGATCGGAGGTTGGGGTGGAGAAGTTCGGGGAGAGGAGAGTGTTTCGCAGCAGAAAAGCAGGGAAGAATATGCGCCGTAGCAGTAAGGTTTGGAGTGTTTAAGTTTGAAATTTTGAATAAAGTATCTTTGCTCTTGTTTGTGGCGGAAAATTGTTTTGTCAGACATAGAGTCCAATATTCGAAAATGTTTTTAAATCGTAAAATAAAAAGCACTACTTTTATAACATTAATTTGGATTGAAAAACCGATTAGATTAGTTTGAATTGAATTTTATACAAATATTCTGCTACTGATATTATCTTAACTTACATTACTTTCTAAAACTACTCTTGGTTAGAATATTACCACTCAGAGCTTAATAACTCACACAATTACTAGGCTACCAATAAAAAAAAGTCCATCATTCAAAGGCTTCTTCTAATTTACTACTCACCACTACATTATATGACCTTTCCTGCGTTAAATTACATTTCGCAATGCCACATATTCGCTCAATTCATTCCCCCATTTCACATCTGCCCATCTTCCCTTTTTTGCTTCTCCCATCTCCTCTTCCCAGCGCATATTGGTGCTTGGTTTTGATTAAACTTAACCTTACCAACAACACCTTTTTGGGGAGGAAACCAATAAACCGTCCCAACACTCTCCGTACCAAACAAAAAAATCTGCTTTTTTCTTCTTGCCGCGCAGTATCTTCTCGCCAGAAGAATAAGTAAAGAGCGGAACAAAGCGACCACCAAATTACACCCAACCAAGGGAAGAATGGAGAAAGGAGTGTCGAAGAGGCGAGAAAAGTTAATGAAAATTTGCAATTTATTTTGCTCTCCACTGGCAGGATTATACTCGGTGCAGGAGCAATACCAAGAGGACCACAGTGGTGGTGGAACTATAAGAAGATTATATTTTTGTTTCTTTATTACAGAAGATTTGTGAGAATACTATGGGGCGGTCCCTGGTACAGTCGTCAACTCGAACGACTCAATAACAGGTCCGTCATGGGTTCAAGCGCAGAATGTACCGTCCCACCGGTAGCAAGGGTTGACTATCTGGCTACGTGGTAATGAATTTCGTCTCGAAAGCCTGTATAGGCCAGCATATGTCCGCGTAGGACGTTACACCAAATAGAAGAACTATATTTAAGAGATAAAGAGAGAAACAATCAAAACTCTAATTCTATCGCATTAATTTCCCAAAATAACTGCATTCTGGTTAACTGAGCTGAAAGGCGCACCAAAATGGATCAACTTTTTAGCTCATCCTCCTAACCAGGTTTGTATGCAACTGTTTCTGCAAATATGTCTCGTTTACCCGCACACTAACCTCAAAAGCTCGCCAGCAAACATGTTATTAACTTTTACATCCATTTTGCTCGAAACAACAAAACCCTAGCGTCCAAACAATCGGTACACCGCATCATGATCCCCCCTACCACACAGGCACACACACACAAACAAAGAACGTGAATTTCACTAAGCCATCTCGACCATATCGAAGACAAACAAAGCAAGCGTTGAGCCAACCGGGCGACACACAAAAACAAAGCATCATTTCCGCTCCAACAGGACCAACCAAGGGGGAGTAAAGAGGGATGGAAAATCCAAGCTCTCTCCTTTCGGCATCATCCTGCTTCCCCCCTGTATTGTACCATCATTCCACTTTCTAATTCATCCTAAAATTGTCATGGACATTGATCGGTCGGTCGTCGGGCAACAAATTCTCATCATCATCATCGTCGCCGTCCTCCACAGGATTGCAAACATTAATCTACACTCCACAAACGCGTTTACAAACGCAATTCCTGTTCATGATTTCTTTTCCGTGCCCGTGCTCCTCTGCCACTCTTTCCTTCACCTCCCTTTCCTTCCGGTTTGCTGCCCGCGGTCCAATTGATTGTTGCATGGCATAACAAAGAAACTCGCTGGCTCCTGTTGTCGGAGAAGAGAAAATCGGCACAGGGCACTTTACAATCTGATGCGACCGGCGGTCCTCCCCGTCGACCTCTGGAGCTACATCATCCTGCGCCATCTTTCCGAACTACCCACCATCACACACAAACGCACAGTACACAAAAAAGGGAGGTAATTCTCCCATTGAAACGTTGAACCACACCGGAGAAAGGTAAATAGATAACCTACAAATCAATTCTATTACTTCGCTTGTATGTGCACACACACACACACGCACACAGAGATTGTGTTGGGGTTTAATGTTAAAATTTTCACAACAAATTTCATTACATCCCGTGTACCCAACGCACTCCGCACAGTACACTCGGCCTTATGTAAGGACCTCATCTCCATTCAACCTCCACCAAACGTGCGGCTATGTAAAAGAGGCAACACATAAATGTAAGCGCCGCCAGCACACAACTACACCCACCGAATTACATAGCAACACAGTACGCGCCTACTTGTGTGCGTACCTTGCACAACCTCTAGGCACCAGTCGGTACGTAGTAGTTGTGTGCGTGTGCCGCAACAGGACACCCTTCACCGGAACACCGGGCGAACGCTAAAAGTAGCCAGCCAATAAGAAGCTCTCTTGTAATGGCGAGACGACGCCATGGGATGCGCGTGTTTGATTGGCGTCGTCTCGCTTTCTCACACACCGCAAATAGACGCGGCACCACTGGTTTGCCAGTGTATTGGTGTGTACTACTTACCCCGTGGCGGCATCTTCCTTGAGCGTCCTTTTCCGCTTCCACTCCACCAGATCTTTGCGCTGGAACGTACGTGTGCGTGGCTTGAGCTGTGCAGTGTGTGTGCAAAAGTCGGCAGCTTTTTCGCCTGCTTCGATGATGATGCCCGCCGCGTCGTTAGGTTTGCTCCTCGATCCGAAAAACAATCCGTCGGAAGGCGATGCAGCAGGCGATGATAAAAATAATAACACAATTTTTGCTTTGCGCAAAATATTTTCTAGCCCTTTTGCTAAACGTACGGCAAAGATTCCTCACGTACACACACCAACACACGCCGTATTATCTGGAAGAAATTCGTGTTCGGTGTTGTTTCCTTCCGTTCCGTTTGTTGGAGGTAGGTGATAGTAGTGGTAAAACAAAAGAACGAACGAATGGAACGAACCAGGGAAAGGTAGTACTTGATCGGGGGAAGTTGTTCCACATGGCACGTAAAGGGAAACAATTTTCATACATTTTTTTATTTCTTTTTCTTTCACTCGAAAAGGTTTAGTTGCTTTAGCTAGAAGTCTAGAAGCTTACTGGCGGGCATGGAAAATTCAATAATGAAAAAAAAACTACTACTGCTTTTTCGCCGCCATTGCAGCCGGTGTTTAATGTGATAATATTTTAATAGTAGCGAGAAAAGAGTTTTAGAGAACAGGAGCAGACAACGGAGTTGTGGACGAAGGGCTGAATTGGATTGCGCAAGTAAAGAGGTAAGAGTATTACTTATTGCAGTATATAAAAGTATTTATTTTATAGTTTTCATATTTAACGGCTAATTTGTAGGATGTATCTTTCCTTCAAATTATTAAAATCATTACACTGTTTTTCGGGTCATTTTCAAATGTTAACAGTCATTATTCAACACTAGCGAGATGTTTTTCAACAGCACAGGTGTCACAAATACATGACAGCTGTTGACAATCATCTAGCGAGCGTTAATTAATGCTGTCAATAGTTGAAACTTATTTAAAAACCTGTGAAATAAATAGCTTAAAATTAAATGAAATTTTAAAGACATTGTTAAGCAGTTGATAGGAACAACTTGTTACTGTTTCATGCTTATTTTGTTTGTTGTACCATCTCTTTGCTGGAATTTTCCCTTTGAAAGATGATTGTCTTTGGAATCAAAGCGCAAGCAATTCAGGCTTTTTCCTTTTAACTAAATCAAATATCAAAACATCAACCATCTTAGCATCAAACGAAAGCGAGAATTTCTCTACAAGATCACCGGCATACCTGCAATCATACCTACTCGGGCACAAAAATCCACTCCACAAATTCCTTCAAGCCCCACGCTCGCGATCTAACGCAGCGTCTATCGTCGGCGCTTGGACCATCGGAGCGCGTAACAACAACCATCCGCAAAAAACCCAGCGCCTCTTGATCATCACCAACCACCTTCTCGCAGGACGTTAGAGTGGAGGAAATTACGTTCTTCCTCCCAGTAATTTAGCACGGCACGAGGTAAAGAGGTAGGACAAAGGCCCTTGTCGCACGTGTCGGAATCGATTATGGGCGGAATATTGTCACGCCATTCTTCGCTTGACTTGCTTTATTGAGTAGCCTGCCAGCCCCGGGGGCTAGTGTTGGATACTTCATCCTTGTATTTGATTTTGAGCATGTAAAAAGGGATGTTGTCCGTGGTAACACACATGGCAGACAATAGTCCACCGTACACGCCTTCTTAGATACGCCAAAAAGCATCCCCGTTTCCGTTTGCAATCTCTCAAAATAACCGGTAATTATTTGGACCATTTCCTACGCCTCAACAAACAAGTAAATCCGGTGAAATCCGAAGTGGGTGAAAGTGAAGGAACACAACAGCGCTCTAAACATCGTTAGTAATTCATCTCACTTTGGTGTCTTACACTCGCGTTGCACAGCAAAAAAAGGCTTTCTTTTCCTCCTTTTCTACAATTCTAGGCACACACACTTTGAAATAATTGCTCTTTTGATGTTTGAGGCGTGTGTGCGGGAAAAGGCGAATAATAAAATTAAACTTAAACGCCTCCCCTTAACGCGTAATAGTTTTTAATAATGTTGTTCTGTTGACGATGATGCTTTATGCCGGGAAAGGAGAAATGATGAATTAGGATTTGGCGTAAATGGTGTATGATGAATGATGAAGTGCTTGTTAGGGCGTGAGAGAAGAAAATTCATCCACAAAACTTCACCAAACCTACTAGCAAGCCTACCCAAGAGGTGACTATAATAAGCGAAATTCTTCATCAGCTTTTAATGGACCACAGAAAGCAGGAAGAGCTCTTTCTTGGCAATAGACAGGCCCCGAAAGAGCCAACATCGCATTAGCACGGACATGCTTATAATTAAATACTTTATTTTCATATTTGTTTTACGACACTTTACAACTACTGCTGCTGCTCCTTTTGAGGACCGGAATAGGGATCGTTTAATAATTTCACAAACATTCACTGGGAAGGGTAGCATTAGTACGTGTGTGTGTTTGATTGCAGTTGAAAAAGGGATTAAGTGTGGTGTGATGGTCGCTTTTTGATACCCGCTTTTTCAGCGCATCCCCGGCCTTAATGGCTTATGCTCACTGCTCACCCCCTTGTTGGCCCTCTCTCCCTCTCTCTCCTTCTCAAAGTGGTTAATGATTTATGCCGCTTTATTAAATTTCCTAATCGTCGGTAATCCCGTTGACAAATAGTAGTCACAACTGTGCAACTGTACGAGCGGGCGAGAGGGGAGTGAGGAACGGATCACCGGAATTGGTGCGGCAAAAGCAAAAGCCCAAAAAAAGGGGGAGGAAAACCTCATCATAATCAACCACCCGACTGACTATCTGTGAGCACAATTCGGCGGAGGACAACAAAAGGCGTAAGGGGTGTGTGTGTTTTTATTGATATTTGTAGCAAATATCACCCGAAGTGGCATTTATTTGGCACCATTATTTGATATGGGAACGTTTGGACTTATTTTAGTTTGTGAACCACACCATATGGATTCGATGATTGCTCTCATTGCTGGTGGGTTGAGAGGGTGGTTTCTTTTTCTTCGGAGGTCAGGATTTCGTTTGTTAATCTGGTGCTAATCTGCTTCAAATTATTACTACCGTATGGTGGTGTAGTTCAGTGCCGGTGCCACGGTTAGAGAGACAGGAAAAGTTGCCATTTTTTGGTTAAAAATAATTCCATACATTCTTCGAATGAACATTGCTCTTTTACAACAACGGCAAAATCAACATTACTAATCTCTTGACAGACGGGAAAGTAAAACAAAAACCCCATCTTTTCGCTTCATAATATACACCCGCCTCTCCACCTCCGCCTCCGAAAGTGAGGCACAAAAAGTGTACAAAAACCTACTGCAGGACTTTACAAGAGTTTTATTTTTCTTCGCCTGCATACACAGAAGAGCACCACTGTTGACTCTGCTTCTTGTTGTGTTGGAAGGCATAGAGTACACATACACATACACACACACATACAGATCTTCCTCGGCGAGGCAAACTTTGAAGAGATCTTAAGATTATGTGCCCGAGAAAAACAACCAACCCCGAATGGCAATGGCATCCAATGGTGGGGGACGGGGAGCTTACGATAAGAGTCAAACAAAACAATGAAAAGAAAAAAAAGAAATACTTTGCACTCGAGAGCTTACCGGGAGGAGCGCATCCTTTGGGGGGCCACTGCCACTGCCACGTGCACATACAAAAGGGCGCGCAGAAGCTGTAACGTAATCCGCTCAAAAGTTCAACCGTGGGGGGCGATGTAACATGTGCAGTAAGGTTAGAGTGGAGTTTGTGATAAATCGTAGACTTAAATAATGATTTTTCTATCGTTAAATTGAAAAAGGTTAAAGAAAACCCTCATTTTGGTGTAAAACAGATGCTAGAGGATGCAAAACAGTGTGAACTGTTGTGTCAATTGCATACTTTTAGGCGTATATACTTGCAAAGACTTTGTACGCGGTGTGTGGCGTGTATTGTATTCGTTTCAAATCCCTTTACGTAACTTGAACTGACCCAACCAAATCCTCGGGGCCTTTTTCCATCTCCTGGGCCAAGCCAAGCGCATCTCTCCTGCTGACCCCTGCAAACCTTGCCCACCCAAAAAAACTTGTTCAATTGAATACTTCCGCAAACATGATTTGTTTACCCGCGCTTTGCTGCCACGAGCCACTTCACAATCGACTTTGGCTATACACATCGATTGTGTTTGGCCCTTTTTCCCCCTGTCCGGCGCATATTCAGGCCAACCAGAAAAGTGGCACATGGTGTTCGGCCATTGGAAAATACCTTCCAATAATTTAAAGGTTGTTTTCATCGTTTGCACAGTACTTAGGTAAGAGTTTTAAGAGCTCCCGCTAGGCCTATGGGAAGAGAGGAAAATACACGAGATGGGGGAGAGGAGGGTTCTGTTCCATTGTTGTTCGTTTGTGTATTTTGCGCAACAATTTCACCTTCGCGCATTCGCAAACAGTGAGGAGGAGATGATTCGAGGAATGATATTATAAAAAGGATAGGAATTGAACACAGATTTGACTGGAACAATCCCTTCCCGTAAAGTAAAACTACTTTGCTCAAGTTGATGATGTTCGATGATGTTTTGTTTTCGTACAATTTGTCGCCATTTATTCATATCACTCACCCTTCATCCCCCGAAAAGAGCAATTTTGAGCGTTATTCTTTTCCATGTTTTGCTCGGCAACTGTACCCTTAAACACCTGTTTCCTGCTGGAAGCCGTTTTTGCTGTCCTTTTTTGCTTGCTTTGCTTGTGTGCTTGAACAGAACAATCCACGGAAAAAGATCTTTTGTTCTTAAGTGTTACCCCCAACAAGTATCGCTTAAGCAAATAATACGCCGGCCGAGACTGAATCGGTAGCAATCATCATGCATAATGCCCCCACAGTTTGGCAAACCGACACACACACACGTATATAATTCCGTAGCATCAATTGCAAAATAAATTCCCCGACCCAACCCCATGCTCCTTCTCCCATGTGTTTCCGTGCACTTGACAAGACGCGGGGAAAATAACCGAACCGACTGAACGACGAGTGGTGCATAATTGAAATAACTCAAACGAATCGAGATCTCAAAACTCAACAGCCACGCTGCAGCAGCGGCAGCAGCATCCCGCATCGATCCCGAAATGTGGTCCATTAATGCCTCCTAAACCAACTGTTATACTTTCGCCATGAAGCCTCTCGCTCTTACTCTGTCCGTGATGAAGCTGGAAGTGATGAAAATACGCGCACAGACACACGCATAAAGAGGAAAAATAGGAAACCGAGACACTGAAGCGACACCGAAGCTAGTAGCTTTGTGTGTGGTGGGTGCATAAAATAAAAAAGGGAAACATTATTCAAGCGTAGGCAAAGCTTCCGGTGGAACGGTGGTTTCATGCGGTGGGCACACCAGCACCAGGAGGTCGGTCGGACGCTCTGGCTCTACCTTTTTTGCTGTGCCTTGCCGCTCTCGTTTTCCCCGCTTTGCACGACACAATCCCTAATCCTGCCGGATTCACCCGTTTGCCTTGTTCCGCTTTGTGTGCGTTCTTTCTGTGTGTGTGCGCGTGTTTGTGGGGCGCAAATTTTTCAAGTGCACTTTTTAACTACCGTCATTGTTCGGCTGTGAAGTGGAGAGAATAACACACACACACAGCAAGGGCAATGTGTTAAGCAGCTCCTGCGGTTGTGTGGTTGTGAGGCAAGCGAAGGAAAGAAAGAAAGAAGGATATGCTGCTCTATAACATTTTATGATTTTTCTTTACGCTTAGTGTGAAAATTAAACATTCCCTGCGCGGCGTGCAGTTTATGCATTTTATTCAGTTTTTACCTCTTTTCAGTTTCTTTTACAACTTCATGTTACCATAGTTGTGAAGCATTTGTGCTAAACTGAAGAGTATTTTACACAAATCAAAACGTTTCTTCTCCTTCCCCATTGTCTAAAACAAGTGTCACGTTCGGCACAGCAACACTGATATGCACTGCCGGACAGCAGCAAAGCGGGTAACAAAAAGTAACACAATATTACTTTTCCTCCTCCTTCACCGACACTCCAGCCGGACGGTCCTTCCCCGCCGGGGACGCATCCAATCCCTCGTCCTCCTCATTATCCTCCTTGCTGTTCTCGTGCAGCAGCACATACTCGCGCGAGCTGAACGCAAACTTGAGCACATCCTTCTCGTGCAGCTCGTAATAGCGTTTTGGGTCAATTTTCTTATTATTCACAAACGTACCGTTCGAGGAGTCGAGATCTATTATGTACGGCCGAACGCGTTGACTTTTCGTCCCGTCGACCCGCTCGTACGGTACCAGCCGGTACTGCAACACGGCATGCTGCTTCGAGCAGGACGGATGGTCAACGGGCAAATCGCACACCTTTCGATCGCGCCCAATCAAGTAGCAACTCTGCCGGTGAATGTACAGCGTCGGCAGGGCCTGCTCGCCCTTGAACGGATACAGACGCCAGCGACGCTTGGGTTTGCGGGCACCGGGCGGTTCCGAATATGCAATAACGACACCATTTACCTTGTTCGTTTCTTCCGTCAGCTTGCCCGACAGACCAAAGTCGGGCTTTTGTTTTTCTACCGGAGGAGCGTCCTCATCCTGCTGTTCCTGCTTTACGTCATCTCGTCGCTTGCCCCACTGGTGGTCGTTGCCTTCGCCGTCGCTCTTGTTTTTTGCCTCCTTTATGTTCGCTCTACCCATTTTGGGCCGGTCCCGGCGGTCTTGGTTCGGTGCGGACGGCGGTCTCCTATCGGTGGGCGGTTTGAAGGGGCTGCGGCTGCGTCTGCGATAGTTGTCACGTCCACCCTGGCTGTCACGGGATCCGCTTGGCTGCGCATCTCGGCGATACTGTTGTTGGCTGGATCCGGGTCGATCAGACTGCCGGGAGCGATTCTGGTCTTCTCTTCTATCATCTGGTTGAAAATAAATTGTAAAATCTCTCTCCCTTAATGGCCATATTGTAAAGTGGTTGTTTTTAGAGCGTTACCTTGATATTTCGAAGTCGTCTGTTCCCGGTCTCTGTTGTTATCCCTGTGATAACTTTTCTTCTCCTCCCATCTGGACCGATCACGGGATGATTTCTCACGACCGGACTCAGCGTAATCGTCGTAGGTGCGTTCCGCGGAATCCGACCGGTGTCTGAGCATAAAACATACAACATTTAACAACACACAAACACATAAACATGCAGTGTAGCAACTTACTTGTGCTTTGAGCGGTTGCGGTTTTTATGATCCTTGTACGGTAGCTCATCGCTACTGTCGTCATTTGTTTTGGAATAACCCGACGATTTTGGTTTCCTACTCATTGTGAGCTGCTCCTTGTGTACTTGACCTCACAAATTAGGTTTTTACTTTCCCTTTCGAAAAGCGTCTTTACATTCCCGGCCGGAACAACGAATTGTTTGTGTGCAGGGGCGCAACCAAATGCTTTAAATTTTGAGGAAATTGAACGACTTTGTTATTCCAAAACCCCAAAATACATTAAAGATTTAGTAATACAACCTAGCACAGTGTGGAAATGCTACGAAGCGACCGGAGCGAGTTGTTATTCTGCTCTAGTTTTCCCTGTCTTGGAGCACCTGAATTGTTTTGATTTCGTAGTTAAATTTGGCAATATATTTCCTTCACTTCATTGACGACCACACGGCAGACGCTTTCCCTTTCAGAGCACAGAATTTGCTAAACGAAATTCAACGCAAAACACAGTTAAATAAACCGATTAATTCCTTGAAAAAAGGATACGCAGCCTCGGCGGCATTGTTTATGTTATTCTGTTCTGGGCTACTTGACACACGGCTTCAAAGCCATGCGAGCTGTCAAAACTGACAGCTGATTTGCACGGGCGCTGTGGCGGCGCCGTGTCGAGTAGAAACAAGCGCATCAGGCAACTTCAAACAATTAGATTGAGACGTTGCATTAGGTTATCCAGTATTTATTTCTAGGACAAACAAGAACGAATTGTTTGATAGGATAGATAGTATGATACAATAAATCACATATATTTTGCCTACAAACCATTAACAATTGACGAGCACAAAATGACAAATGTTTACATGTTTATACAAGAAAATTAAAAAAACATATTAAAGTAAGGGATGAACCATTAGTTTGATATCTTGCTGAACGAAATGACTACATTTTTTGCGTTTAACCGAACTCAACCTATCCATCCCTTTTTCATACCGGTAGCTGCTGAAGAGGATCAATGCTTCAAAAAAAACTCTGCGCTTCTTCTCTTTACGCTCCACAAACAACACCACAGACGCAAGCCAAATTCCATCCGCAAGGACGACTGCAATGAATGAAAAATCGTTCCTTCCTCTCCACGTACATA
The DNA here is from genome assembly GCF_016920715.1 of Anopheles arabiensis. Classification (NCBI taxonomy): domain Eukaryota; kingdom Metazoa; phylum Arthropoda; class Insecta; order Diptera; family Culicidae; genus Anopheles; species Anopheles arabiensis. The sequence goes on from NC_053518.1 coordinate 6,254,502, forward strand.
CGCATTAAACTGGTCTTGGTGCGTTTTTAAGTAGGATAGGATTATCGCTTTTATTCTACCCCACCGACAGTGCAGGGATAACACGCCGAGTGGGTAGGTAACGAGGGTGTGTGTGTGCTGTGCCTATTGTAAGGACTTCCCTACCATATCGAGGCTGTTCCGGGGAATATAAGCAACAATCAACTGTCGAATCGAGAAAAGAATCAAAAGCCCCATGGTACCGGGCACAGCCGAAATCGAGCGGAACAATTTTGCCTCGCTGCTTTTGGGAAACGGGATGAAAACGGGCCCCGTTACACGGTTACCGACTGGTGTCATTGTTGCCGATTGTTGTCCAAGTGGGCGATAAGGGTTCGTTCGCGCACCAGGCTGGAAAAGGTAGGGAAAATGTTATGCACAAAAAAAAAAGGGCCACAAGTCGGTAAGTGTCGTGGGTGAGACTGAGAGCCCAAAAATAAATGAAAACACAAATTTGATACGGTCGCTTTGACACTTGGTTTGTAATGATTGGCTGAAGTGAAAAACAAGCTAACGGTTTTCTTGTTACAAGATAAGGACAGTGATTTTGTTTGGTTGCGTAAGCTTACACGCATCCATTAGCACCGGCGGAGAGGGATAAGGATAAAGGGGAAGCGGTACGTGGATTAAGATTCGCGGTTGATCTCAACCGCCATCGAAGCGAAAAGATAATACGGTGGATTATAATCCTCAGACAAATGTACTGATAAAGGAAATAAAAAGAAAGACATACATTTACGTATAAGTCTATGCTTTCCTGTTAGTTCGACCATACTTAATAGTAGGCCATACGATCATACAAAATATTAGGCTACGCTCTAGTAATCGTAGTAAACAGACAGACAACTAATGTTCAGTCAATTAATTTAATTCGACCATTCTGATCTTCAATTATGCTATTTTAATATTACTAGATAAAAGGAGATCGTTGGGTCTCATTAATTAGCAGTTAAAATAAATCAGGGTAATTATAATGATCCAATTTGATTATCATAGAGAAAGCTACAGAATGCGTCCAAATCTTATTCTCAGATTTAACATATTCATATTAACATATGAAAATTGAAATAAATTCGAATAGAATTTTCCATTTAGGTTCAATCGTTTGCCATCAATTTCATCCTACACTCACCAATACACCAATACAAATCAATCGCCTCCAGACCGACTCCTTTCACAGTTTAATCATCAAGCTTCCAGAGCACACACTCATCCAGCACACTAAATACGTCCAAACCGACACGGTAGTAGTATTTGACAAAAGCTCTGATAAACCAATAGAGGTCCCTCCTCACTCATTGCACGGTTAGTATATATTGGTTTCGTTTCAACGCTCTAATCTTCATTGTCTCGACCCTTACCCTCATTCTTCCTATCGATTCGAATAACTTTTTCCGTTTCGAAATTGCATCCCAGCTTCAGCAAATAAGCAGCAGCAGCAGCAAAACCGAGTCTCGTCGGTCCCGAGTGTTAGTAGTATCCCCACTATTAGTTTCTATTCAATTTAGACAAATCCGATATCGATTCCCTGCGTTCCGCGGCGGACGCATAAAAAAACCTGCACATCAGCCCATCCCACTGATGGAGAGGCGCGCAGCAAATCAAACCTAAATTTACCGAATGCGCAACACACAAAGATACGCCTGTATATCCTTTTTCCCGGAACTGCACCCCCAAATGGGTATCGCTAAATTCGGGTTCCCTTTTTAGAAGAAACTCCAAACCACTGCCACTAGAGTATCGGTTATTTGTATATTTGTGCACCACACACACACAGACACAGTACAGAGTACTGCAGATGGTATATGGTACGGTACTATCACCGCCAGTTGTGAAGAGTGGTAGAAATTTATTCAAATCAGACACCACTTCCACGCCACTTCTGCCACCAACCCGTTTAGGGCAAAGCGCAGGTTGTGACGCAGGAACGCACCACCACCGTCGATCGGCTGCGTTTGATTGAGTGCGTCCTTCCACGCTGTGTCCCTCCCTGAAGGCAACCATCCCGGAATGGCATGCGCTCTAACACGCGGGCCACCGGAGAGGAGCCAGGGATAAATACAAATCTCCACTCATCGTTTTCCCGCCACAAATCGAAACTAAGGGACGTTCGAGTTTTTCGTGCGCAAATCAAATTCAAACCAATGCGAATCATATCGCCACCGTGTATAGACCTTCCTTTATTTGATGATTTTCTAAAACACAGTGCAGGTCCCTGGCACTGCTGTTTTTATTATATATTCCTTGTCTGTCAGCGCTCAAGTGGTGCTCGAACGAATCGTATCGAACCTCTCTCCCGCTGCTTGATGATATTGAGACATTTAGCATCATCGTCTCTAAGCACTAAACGGTACAGAGGAAAAATGGGAAATAAAATAGCATAACGACAGCTGAGCATGAAAATAAAAGCATTTGAGCCCCTTTTGGGTGGCATATTATTTAAGGCCGTTGCCGTTTCTTACACACTCAAATAGTTATTTAATTAAGTGCGATTTATAAACGATCCCGTTGCGATAAATTCGATTTGTGACAAACAACCCGACGAAGGCTCTCGCTCTGTTTCCATTTCAAGAGGGGGCGAGATTTAGAAATGAATTAATTCATCTCGCGTTTAACTCGTCATCGAGACCGCGTGCTATTACCTCAAGGGAAAGTGTCCCGCGGACTGCTGCTACTGAACCACTGCCACCACCACCCGTTGGCTTGAAACGCGCGCACAGCAGGTTGTCCGAGGAATTAGGCGATTGATGCCCGAACCTCCCCGCGCGGTCACTACCACGTGGTCCTGATTTTTTGTTGTCACCCTCTTCTACCCCGCTGAGTGTAGAGAAACCCACCACCACTCGTGTGCCAGTTAGCGAGCTGTCGGGTTTAATTTGTCCTATCGCTCACACGCGTTTCATCTAACCATTCGCTTTCCACCTGCACTGTGTGATACCCTTCTGCTTGGTCGTGTCTGGTGCGGAGCAAAAATTTAATAATAAAATATCCTTCGAAAGGGGCAACAGCAAACATCCTTCGGAAAACCACAGTTACCCCGAGAGAGAGTGACAAGAAACACAACAAATCCTTCACGACCAGCTAAAACAGCGCCGAGTGCCGAGTGCCGCCACGTGCCGCGCACCAACCGTTGCGTGAAATGATATGTTTATTTTCACACCCAATATTTCCGGTCGACGTCGGCGACTCCTCAACACCCGGGACGAAATATTGTGGCAATTTACGTCAAATTGGTAGGTTTTGCACAAATAACAAGCACTTGAGCGTTACACACCTGCACCCACACACACGCACGCCGGTTTTGGAATGGTACCAACCAAAAAAAAAAAGCGATCAAATCAAATATATCCATCCTGTCATCGTGTCGGTACCGTGAGAATGTAGCGTAATATTTCCCTTTTTGGTGTAAATTTGGTTTTGGCGTGCTCTCGTCGCTACGTTTCTCCGATCCCTCGCTGTTTGGGCAAAACATTATCTCAAGCATCGGCACGTGGGCGCACGCAGGGTGCTGAAAGAGGGGGGCGATACGCTACGATTGACTTTGCCACGTGGTGGAAAACACGTTCGCCGAGCGCACTACCGAGACGACGAGATGGTGTGAATGATTTTTATTACATTCCTTGCGCCGGGGGTTTTGCACAAAGTCGCCGAAATTACATCTACTAGGCGCCTTGTTTGTACAATGCCCACATGATGATGTTGATGATGCGCCCAAGAGTGAGCCCATCGAGCGCTGAGACTGAGAATCACGGCACGGAAGGGCGTTGGCGAGCAAACAACACTTGCCGAACATCAAAGCGCTGGGCGAAGGAAAAACTATCAGCAAACAATGGTGCTCCGTCGCATCGGCGGTGTTTGCTTTTCCGTTTTGGTCGGTGGAAAGCAAAACAGTTAACAAATTAAAATCCTTTTTTCTGGCGGAACAAATCTTGTTTGTTGTGATTTGATTGGAACAGGAACGTTGGTGAAGATTGAGGGGCCTTACGTTAAGGAAAACATTTTTTTTTATTTTACGCTATCAGCGCGATAGTGTACTGCAGATTGCATAGTACTAGGCGTTTACGGCAATCGTGCAAAAATGCAACATTCCTTTTGGCACTCATGGCCTACTGATTCTTTCCATACGTTTGTTTCGCACAACAATCAACATAATCAAAGTAAGCAATCCATCGCGCACACAAACACACACACACACACGCTTCTGTCAAATTCACTTCCCGGTTCACGTTCATCTACCGCGCTGCAAAAAAAACCAATTGCAGAACTCACCTGGCCCCCTCGCACCGTTCTCTCCAGTCTGTGTCCAAATTCTAAATCATTCACCGTCGAAACATGTCATCCCCTGTACGACTTACGGTAGAAGATTTCGGTACGCTGACGGACGAGCAGGGCCATCGTGTGACGGTGCAAAAGTTTACCTGGCAAACGGCGGCCGGACTGAAGCTGTGTGTGCTGAACCTGGACGCGGCCATCATCGAACTGTGCGCACCGGACCGCAGCTGGAGCAGCAGCGCCAACGTGCTGCTGGCCGCCGACAGTCTCGACGAGTACCTGCAGCTCGATCCGACCCTCGCCTGTGCCGCTCACTTCGAGCAGGGCTGGCCAATGCTGACGAGGAACGGGCTGCGCCAGAACGCGGCCGGATGCCGTACGGTCGATCTTAACCGTGTGTGGCACTCGTTCGTAGACGAAACGCGGCTCCATCTAAGCTTGGTGCACAAATCGCCGACAACGCATCATCGCAGCACGTTCGCCACGGTCACTATCTGTGTGGAGGCTTCGAATGTGGTGCGCATCCAGTACCAAACCTGCTGCACCAGTGGCGGACTGTACCGGTTGGCCCATCGGTTGCTGTTCAATCTGGCCGGACATGATGCTGGCGCGGCGGGAGCGTTCGAGCACGTGCTGCAGCTGAACGCTGACTCGTACGTCGACGAGAGGCGCAATCTACGAGCGGCAGGCGAAAATTTCACCGATCTTCGTATCGCGCAACACCTCGGCCTGGCTCTGTACAAGGCCCGGAACGAGGGGCTGGAAGGGGCGGACGGTGTGCGGGGGATTTACAGTCTCAACAACGCGGCCGACGATGGGTTTGCCGTGCGGCTGATCCACACCGGTAGTGGTCGTGCGATGGAAATGTACTGCGACTTTCCGTGGATGCATTTTTCCACCCTGGACCATCTGCCAGCGGGAGAGCGAACGATCGTTCCGTTTTACCCTCGCGAAGGTATACGGCGCGTTTCGCTCGTGTTCGATCTGGAAAAGTTGATCCTGTCCATTGTGGATGGGTCGGAAGAGGAAGCATCAAGCCAGGAAGAACCACAAGCAATAGAACCATCCGAAAGTGAGGATATTAAGGAAGATCGACAGGAAGTGTCGACTTATGCCCCTGGACGGTTTGTCAAAAACGATGGCTTTCTAATACATCCGCTGGCGTGTCCTTTCCGGGCAAAGGCACAGGAAAACATCGGTACCGATGCAGGAGACATCCAAACATCTCCATCACCACCGAACCCCTGTCCCGCCCAAGCTCCCGTGCCCTTTATCGGGCATGTAACGCTCAAGTTCGGTATCTGCAAACCGCTCTCGTCCGAACCCACTGAGCCACCATCGGCCACCGTCCACTAATTGCTTCAATCGAAATGAGTAGAAACTAATCAGCATCAGTTCCAGGAATCGGTGAGTTGAACGGAAATTTCAAATTACTTTCCAAAGTAACCCGCGCTCGAGGTGAATAAATAACGAAACATCGAACTCCTCGGGGCGGGAGCTGAGTTTGATTGCCGTCGGAATGGCACAATCGATAGGGATTGTGCCGATTTTCATTAATGCAAGACGTATGGACCGAGAATCTATCATCATTCCGGGACAGGCGATACGCGCTCTCGATGTGTACCAGGCTTCTCGTTTCACAGTGCGCGATGTAAGTGTTGGTGCATGCAAGCGTTATTAATAAAATTTATCATTCAAAATTTAAAGCAAAACATACAAAGGTGTGATTTGTATTCATTATTACAATTGCTTCATATTTTCTTTTACAAATTGCAGCATTATTCAGATTTTGTAATGCAGATTGCATACTTGACGGCGCGTATGCACTATACGCCTTAAGGTATGCAATTAGATTATGCCAAATAGCCTTAATAATACATTATTTGCCTATTTAGTATGTATTCTGTTCAGTAACCTCCGGAAAACCATTCCCACACAGCACTGTAAACCTCAGCATGTTCCAAAAGCTTGCTCGAAATCCTTTTGCCGATTGATCCGTACACGGCTCGTAAATCGGCGAATCATCGTCGCAATATGCTGTGGCTTCTGTTAATATTGATGTTGTTTGTATCAACAGTAATAGAAGCTGGCAGCTCGAAACTTGAATCGAGTTGCTACTTCCGCAGCTTCCGCCCGCAGCATCCGCCGTACCGCACCACTCGGAGACTTCGGTATACTAACACCCGCCGGGCGTAATATAAAGTTCGATTCGATTTGTGTGCCAATACACCAACACACAATGCCTCTCTCTCTACTGTCTCTCCCTGTCTACCCTTTTTGGTGTGTTTGAGGAATGAAAATGCCCGGATTAGAATCGGAATCGAATTCCGGCGCAAACCGAAGCTCTAACCGTTCATCGAAGCGACCGGATCCGCCACGTCCATCGTCCTTCCGGGGAGTCTCATCCCCTCTCTCTCTGTCTGGTGCTATTACTATGCGATATATAGTAGGGCACTGTTGGTACCAAACAGTACTGGGAAGGAATCGCTTTTGCATATCCTTTGCGTCCATTTTGCAGTACCTATCACCCCATCTCCAGCCGCCCGTCATGGCAAGGGAAAGCCGATCACGCGAACATTTTCCAATATCGCCATCGATGAATCGCAATCGGACCGTACACACCCGAGTGTCAGTTGGTTTTGCTTGGAAAACCAATAACTTGTTTGTTCGCGTCGCGGTGCGGTGAAGAAGACGGAGCGGACTGTGCCAGATGGAACTTTTGCAATCGTTACCAACCGTTCGAGAGGAGACTCGTTTTTTTTTTCTATTCCCTGAAAAGCAATGCGCCACGCCACACCGCACCGTAAACGGTTCCCAAGCGTTCGCGTTGTTGCGAATACCAGCGCACCGCATCGCTTGCGGTTCGGATTTGGTTACGCATCACGAACACATTCCGCGGCGCTTTCAGGTGTTTGGATAGAAAGCGAACGGAATTTATTAACTCTTGGAAAGCTGTCTCGCAGGGGAAGTAATTGCGAAACGTAACGCAAGAGGATGATTGAACGATGGCAAATGGCGTGTAAAATATAAAAAAAAGCGATTGAACATCAATTTATGGTGTAAAAGTTCTGTAAAGCACACGAATCGATATTTTGAATAAAAGAGAGAAAATTGACAAACGGATTGCATACATTCAGGCGCTACTGCTTCAATAACACAGTCAACGCCTATAGCTATGCAATCTGCTTGGCAAATTGTCTATATTTACCATTTAGATACCTTTTTCTCGTCCCTTTTTAGTTCCAAAAACCGTGTAAAATTAATAAAATCTCTAAAAATAAATAAAAAATTGATTCCCAGTAAAAAATTACACCAAAAAGCGGACAGTGTAAAACAAAACAGATTCACAACGAGCGCACAAATTTTCCGCATCCGTCTCTCCTTCTGGACTACCACTACTACACACTGTGCACACAAATGCATGCAATGGTGTAAATGTGTTTTAAATATGTAAACTCTGTAAATTCGTTTATCGTGTCGATAAACAGTTTTGCTTGTCACTGTCATCACCACTGACGCCGCTGCCACCCTCAACCCTGTCCCTGATATGCCGCCCCAGTGCTTTGCCGAATTGCTGATGCGGATGCAACGGATGTGCAAACGCGGGTATGAACAGCTGCAATCATTCCCAGAACCTGTCGGCGCCGAGTGGGGGAATGTCAACTAACGCAACAAAAAAGTACTGTTTTTCCCCATAGCACCAAAGCAAAGCATACGGTCGATCGGAATTCAAGCACAGATGACCTTTCAATGGCAGTAAAGTTTATCAAACAATTGTCAAGTATAGTCGGCAAGGTTTCACTCACTTTTAAGTGATTTTGCACCAATTGTGAGAGGATCGTAATGTTTAAATTTCGCGTTTGCATTTCAAATCCCATTACCCAGCCAATAGGTATGATTTTAATGCCATCATGACCTTAAAAATGAGACCATTTTCTAAGCCATCTATCTGTGCCCTATTTGTCTCGTTTCTTTTCTCTTTTATTTGCAACGCAAATGGAAGATCTTGCTTAGTTAGCAGCTCGTTTTGTTTGCTTCTCTTCTTCAGTGAAGTCACGAGCGTCATCCCAAAACTTCGGGCCCAATCGAGCTTTGATTTACAGTACAAAACAACAAACTCTCATAATCAACTCATCATCACATACAAACTCATCTCAACCGAAGAGTCATACTTCCATTTCGCTCCCTTTTTGCCCTTTTGTTACTGTACTGTTAGCCAATAAAAGTTGATCCGATTCCCGGGGATGACGCGCACGCCCAACAGCCAACAACTACTGTACTACTATTTGCAGAAAGGATCGGATCAACATCATCATCATCATCTTTGCCTCGAGTGGTTTCACCACCGTTTCGATTCAGAAACGTCCATGGGAATTGAAATTGCTCCGTCCCATGGAGTGTGTGTGTGCGTTCTCAAGCACAAGCAAATAGCCTCAAGATATTATGTGACAAAATCATAATCCGTGCACCGAATCATATTGTTCTGTAGGCTTACGAGAGAGAGAGAGAGAAAAGGGTGTGGAACAAAAGAGTGGAGGGAGGGGGTAAGCAACATTCCAAACGCCAGCCAGCGATGTCCTTTTATCGTCTTACAATGTTTTGTTATTTACCGTGCGTACACAGCCCGGGGGAGCGATCAGGGCCGCTCAGGTTTTCAACTCGTTCGCGGTGTAGCGGTCAGGGACCTTTAGCGGATCCTTTTTTTAAGCGGAGTAGGGGGGCTGCTGAGTTTGCATTGGACTCATGTACATACAATTGGTAACTATTTTATTGATCGTGGCGATGCGAGAATGTTTGCATGTTGCTACATTTGTCCCTCTGGGGGAAGGGCACATAAAAAGGCTTCAAACGTCGTAATTACCTTGTAAAGCCCTTTCATGTTGTGATTGAAGTATCTCGTTTTTGAGTTTGCTAACAACATAATAAGATTGAGTGTTTTCAACAGGGGGCAGAGCAGTAGCAGTAGTGCCTGTTTCTATTGTTTTTACGCTCGACCGTACACTGTGTTTAATCATCCAAGCAACAGCAACAATCAATCCCGTCTCAATCCCGTCGTCCCAATTCGAGTACCAATCGTTCGTAGACCATTTTTGTTATTTTCCTACATTTCCACGACCTTCAACCGGCTCATCTACTACACCAGCCGCCCCAAACTTTCTTGTTTAGGGTAGAGCACCTTTTTCTTCTTCTACCGTTTCGTACAGCCCACCAAAACCAGGGACGAAACAAAGGACATCCTTGCAAGCGAGAAACACTTGGTCTCCATAGCAACCAAGTACACCAAGGGCAGTGCGAAGATTTATCCCTCTTTTCGGAGGAGGCCCCAGCGACAACAAAAGGACGTTTGTGTCGGATATAGCTCCTTTACCCCCACACCCCACCCACCAACACACACCCACATTGCTGCCAGTTTTGGTATTGAACAATTACACAACACATTCCTCCTTTCATCCTTTTCCATACTGACGGGCGTGGACGCTCAATTGAGTTGATTCTTCATAACAATTCAATCATGTCCGACTTGACTTTCGGCAGGTAGGAAGGGCTGACTCTCACTCACCTCAAGGCCCTGCGCCATCCCGAGGACCAAACTGTCCCCCCTCCCCAGGAAAACTAATGAATGATGCTCAAGACATACACACCAAGTAGGCGCGTGCTTTTATTGGTTACGGAATCTCAGCGTTTCGAGAAACGGTGAACATCCGACCCCCCCTCCCCGGGGGGCCACCGTCACTGTCCGACGAGCTAACACTGTTTATTGCCATTTTACTTGTCCGAGGCTAAGATTGAGTGTCGCGCGTGTGGGCGCGCATGTTTCTTCTTTTTTGATACAGGACACAATGGATAACAATGGAAGGATTTTTGTGTGAAGGAAATAAGGCCATTCTGTCACACAACAAAAAAGTGAAGCAAAAAAGTGGCTCGTGAGAGACAAAAGTGTCTTAAGACTTTATTGAATATGTGATGCGCTTTAGTGTTGATGTAGTAAGGGAAGTTTCAGTCCTAAAATCCGTTTAAAATATGTTATTCATTACTCAATTTCTTACTACAATCAAGTTTGTTTTGTCCTTGCTAGTCAAGTCAGCCCTAATCACGAGAACAACCCTATTGCTATGACATATAATTTGAGGACAACAGCATACATTGACAATTACTAACGGAAATTCATCATAAATAACTTCTTCTTCTCCTTCTTCTTTGGTTCAACAACCGTTGTCGGGGTCAAGGCCTGCCTGTATCACTTGTGGGGTTGGCTTTCAGTGACTTATTGATTCCCCCCCATAGGAGGATAGTCAGTCCTACCAAATGGTGACACTGTCCATTCGGGGATTGAACCCATGACGGGCATGTTGTTAAGACGGGCGGGTTTACGACTGTACCACAGGACCGTATGAAACAGTCAGAAATAACTGTATGTATTATTGTAGCTATTATTGAAAACTTCGAGGAAATAAGAACTCTTTGAAGAAGACTTGGAGAAGATCCCGTATTGTTGAACTTGGCTATGATATATGGTATCTGTCGTTGCCACCTTATGTTGGTTCTAAGGCATCAATTTTTAACAGTGCGCATCCATTTTTTACTCTACCGCACCGATTTTTGTCTGTTAGTCATCGATTTTTGAATCTTGTAGGAATCATGATAATTTTACAAGGTATTTGAGCAGATTTTCTGACAATTATATTTATAAATCACATACACAATACAAAAACCGTGCAATTTGATTGTTTTTCGAGGAAAAAATAATGAAACGTTATAAATTCTAAAGCCTTTGTTTACACCAGAAAATATATGCCAATTTTTGTTTTCATTCCATTACATTGCATTCAAAATTGGCATAAAAATTGTTGTATTCTAAATTCTATCAATGAAATTATTCACTACTTAATTTAATTTCAATAATTTTACAACACACAGTTTCAGAAACTACGTTTAGTTTTGTAAATAAAGCGATTGACTCACAGTCAAAAATTAAATCCTTAGAGACAGAAATAGGTGCGTTAGAGTCAAAATTTATGCGACAATGACTGTATATACTTGATAGCAGATTTTGATTAATTATTATTGAATAACTTAACTGTGCAAGAAACATGCGTTGAATATCCATTAAAATAAAAAGCCTTTTTTCTTATATGTTCTGTATCTCGATGTGCGATTAAAACCTAGGGATGTTACATGCAGATATAGCAATGCCGTCGGCAATAATTGTTTATGCCGAAGCTGTTTCCCAAGAATCTTTTCCCGCAGATATATTCCATGTAAGCCATGTAAGATTGTTTGTCATGTCATGTTATGTTACAGCTCTATTAGCTAAACATGAAAAATTCCCCTTAAAAAACATTTCAAAAGAACTATGCGCTTTACAGTTGATTCAGTTGCTAGCAATCTAATTTCGCATTTGTAATACTTCACAAGAAGCATGAACGAAATATTTACTTCTAAACACCTTTACACATCCTGTGAAAGTTCAACTAGCCATTCTCAACATCACACCAACAGAAGCTCCCCCCTCAACACAGACACAAAACTAGCACACTCGTCGCTGCGTCACGATGGCCAACGATGGTTCCTTCCCAGTCCGACCCCCAACCATCAGAGAGAGCTTGTGTTTTTCATTTTCAGCTTCCAGCATACAAATTATCACATGTCGTCAAATTGAATTACTTCCATCCCCCCCAAACCTCCGCAAACCACCCGCCACCACCACTCTTGACGATGCCAATTCCTCTCCACTCTCGGACATTGTTCATCGTTGTGAAACCACGGTCCAAAGAGGGCCGTCAGAGTGGCTTCTTACATCCTTTTCCTATCAACTCAACAACAGGAAAAACATACGGTGGAAAGGGATTGGGGGGGGGGATGAGCAGGACACAAGAAGGCAGAAACCTCTATCCCCGTTTGTGTACGGAGGACACCATGTTTTGTAGAGACTTCGAAATCTAACGCTCCCCCCGCGTGTAATAAGCCATGCGTATGGAGAAGGGAGCGCGGAAAAGGGATCCTTTAAGCTCCTACACCACACACACACACACACACTTATATCCAAAAGGATGAAAATGTACACAAGCAAGGCTGACACTAAGGATGGTTATATACTTTCAAGCGACATCGAGTCATCTCTTTCACACCATCACAAGCATGGCTTGCTCTCTCTTTCCATTGGAAAAATCCTTCGCTAGGACACACCCATATCGGTAAAGGTACACAACACGCACACACACTATTTTACTGTAACGCTTATACACACACTACCGACACACACACACTCACATCCAGAGCCCGTATGTATATCGCTCTCACTTTCATCCGTACGGTGTGCGTGGCGTGGTTTTGCTAAAATAAATGTTTTACTTGCAAAGGAACACAGTTTGTACAACTTTTTTCTTCCTTCCTTTAGCTTTAGCGGCCGAAATAAGGGTAATGTAGTGGTGGAAGGGAAGCAAAAAGGGAGCTATGGCGCCGGTTGCTAGTAAAAATTACTTTCTTGCTTACCCGCTTTGCTCCGTGTGTGTTGGGCGACAAAAGGCTCTGTGTCCTTTTTTCGAGACGTATTCTTTCGTAAGATAGTGACGATAGTGAACAGGATTTTTAAATTTAAAAAAATAATCTACCAAATAAAAGTTGACTTGCTGAAGATGTACCACAGTAGGACGAAGAGGGGCTACAGTTGCTACAGGAAAAAGAACACACACACTTAACACACACTTAACACACCGAAGAAAGCTGATTATTTTATCCCACCCAAACTAGCCTCAGCTGCTGACGCAAAACCGTACACTAGAGAGTTGAATTCTCCTTTCCTTCACCGATAGCGCCAGGCTCGCGCGGTGGGGTTTTTACTACCCACGGCCATTTTCCACTAAATACACGCTCATAGACGACGTGTGTGTGTGCGTGAGTTGTCCGTGCGCAAGAGTGAGAAGGAAGCGTAACGCAAACGCTTACGCACAAAGGGAAAACATACGCAGCAGCAGAGCAAGCGGCGCCATTTTCCTTGTCGACCGCGGAGGGGGGGGGGGTGGCGGCAAAGCACGACGGTGGAAAAGCACAGCACACAGGGATTTTCATTTCTCCGCCCATCCACAGCGACCGGGCCCGGTTTCGGGTTTCGGAAGGGACCAGGGGCCGAACGGCGCATTATTGGCATCAATCGGAACGAGACGGAGATGAGTGAGTGCGATACATGTATGGGTGGAAAGAAGCGGTACCTAAAGGACGCGCTCGCTGGTGGAAAAACACACGCAGCGGGCAGCCGGGGGGAGGGGAACAGAACGGAAGTGTAGCGCGTGCAAAATTTTCACAATTTTCCACAAAGTTAAAATAACATTTTCATTCTTGCCTTCGTCGGTGCCGGTCACACACAGATCCGTCCGGGCTTGGTTTGTCGGAAGTGTCGTTCGGTGTGTGTTGTGTCGTTCGCTCGTAAGGACTCGTGAGGACGTTTAACAGCAGGGACATTCTGGTTAAATTTACTACTTGGTGGTGTGTTACTATTTTCGTATGATAAAAAGGTGATACAGTGAAGTTTAACATAAATAAGAATATTTGCATCGTGCCAAAGGATAGTAAAGGCAAGTGAATTTCGTAAGCAGAAACTATGAAGTATGTGGCAATGAGTTGTTTTCGTTTCCGTTGAACAGTGATCACTCAGTACTAGCTAAAATGCCAAGTATAACATCACAAGACCTAACAAGTGTACAAAGAAAATGAAGTGATTCTATCAAGTGGAGATTTAAATTACCTTCGAAAAAAAGTTCCCATTTGAAGCAGAAAATGATGCATCCAGTTATGACATCTCCTCTCGACCTCCGGCCGTCGGGATTGCTCTCGATGAGCGTCTCACCTACGCATAACGCCTCCTTGAACGAATCATCGACCCACTCACAGCAGCAGCACTACCATGCCCATCAACATCTTCAGAGCATGCAGTCGCACCAGAGCCATCATCACAACCAACACCAGCAGGCACCGTCGGGACAGCGGTCCAGTGGTGCAAGCCGCAACCGGTCGCGCAGTACTTCTAGCTCCGACAATGGAACACCGTCCAGTGGACAGAAGCCCCAACAGCAGCAGCAGCCCGATTCGGACAATGGCACCGAAGCGGGAGAAGGTGCAACGTCGGGTGGTGGTGGTGGCAAATCCGGCAGCCATCGATCGCAAAGTCTAGTGAAGCCACCGTACTCCTACATCGCCCTGATGCCGTGGGGAATATGCGAGTTTATTATGACACGGTAAGTGGCAGTGGGCTGTGTGGTGGTTGATGTGTTTAGTGTCCGAATAGGTATCAGTAATATCGCTTTCATTCGCGAGCCACTCAGTGGTCGAATGACTAAACACAGCAACTCTGACATAGTAGGTCCTGGATCGTTTCCCAACTTCCCTATGTACGAGCAAACTTTTTAAAAGACCAGTCCAACTAAATTAAAACAGTGACTTTGTGACCGACCCCATCATTACCTTTCCCTTCTTTTCCCATCCGCGCACAGGTTTCCCTACTACAAAGAAAAGTTCCCCGCCTGGCAGAACTCCATCCGGCACAATCTCAGCCTGAACGATTGCTTCATCAAGATCCCGCGCGAACCGGGCAACCCGGGCAAGGGCAACTTCTGGACGCTGGATCCGCTGGCCGAGGACATGTTCGACAATGGCAGCTTTCTGCGACGTCGGAAGCGCTACAAACGCACCACCCTCGCCCAAAGCATGGCTTTCCCGGGCGTGTTTGCGCCGTTCGCACCGTTCTGGATACGCAAACCGGTGCCCGTGATTCCGATGCATCAGTTCGGACCGGCGCACGCGGCGGCAGCGGCTGCTGCTGCGTCCGCCTCGGTCGGAGGGTTTGGCGGTGATGGTGGACCACTGGGAGCGGTACTGGGACCGGGCCGGGCGGGCGATTTCCTGCTCGATAGCAAACTGAACCTGTTCGGGACGGTCAAGATCGATGATCTGAACGTGGCGATGATGGAGAACAGTGACTTTCTGCAGCGAAACGTGGATAGTCTGAAGATCTCGAGCGCAATGAACAAGTTTTTCCACGGCTACCATCAGGGACAGAGCGGGAGTAGCAGTGGCGGAGGTGGTGGTGGTGGTGGTCCACTGATCGATCTGTACGAAGATGGACCTCATCCGGCCAGTCTCGGCGTGCATCCGTGCAATGGGGGATTGATGCGCGAAGGTATGTCGTACCCGTACGGAGGACACAAGCTTGCGGGTATTAGTTCATCTCGTATCGGTGATCCGGCCGATCCTCACGCCGATCGACGGGGTGACTACGGTGCAGAGGAGGAACCGATCTCGGCCGATCTCGACCTATCCAGCGACGATCGGATCGATGTGGAAAGTGAGGACGACTACAAATCGCCGGCAGAGCGTGGCGCTTACCACGAGATGCTTCTGAACGGCCCCCGCAAACTCTACTTCTCCTCTGCCCCCACCACCACCACCAGCACAACCTCCTGTGCCGGCAGCACATCCTTCGCCCACGATCGAACCGTCCGGTGATTACTCCCCCCACTGTAGCCCTTCCCGGATGGCGCGCGACTCGGATGATTACTACATCGAAGAAGACGAACAGTCCGAGAAGGGTAGCAGTAGTAGTAGCGGCAGCAGCAGCGTCGGTGGTTCTCTGGAAGAATCACAACCACAGTCTGGCAAGGAGCGGCGGCAACATCATCATCACACACACTTCTACACCGAGCTGCAACCGTCCGGGCTGGTGTCTGGGGCGGTGGAACAGCCACTCCACGGGAGAGTTGTTCCCTCGGCCAACGGAACGCATCCTACGGACGCCGGCGCTAGCCCCGGGTATGGTGAGACGACGAAGCTGTTTGATGGAACCGAATCGTCGTTTGCTTCCCGCAAGCGGAAGTACGGCAACACGAAGGGCTTTAGCATAGAGAACCTCATCGGCTGCAGCGTGGAGGATGGATGAATGAATGTACAACCGATTGGGCGACGACGATGACCTACCAAAACTACCTACAAGTTCCGAGACCGCGTTACCGGAGACAAAGCCAAAGCCAAAGAAAATGTCCCACTCCTCCAACTCCCGGTGCTTCATCCGTGTATAAATCTGTGTGTATATGTGTGTGTGCGTGTGAGTGTGTGTCTGTAAGAGTGTTTATGTAAATAGCTGTGGCGGACGGTGTAACTATCTCGGTTGTAGGACGCGCCGTCGGTTGTTTTGGTTCTGTATACGCTGCTGCTAATAGATAATTTTTAGAAAACGCCAAGCCATCCTACACCAAAACGAAGGTCGCCAGATAATCGAACACATTTGTAAATAATCATAACACGATTTTAGTCCTTTCGGTACCACACCTCCACCCGCTCTAGAGATGATCTATAAAGAAACAAATCTGAATCCGATTTCAAAAATGTTGCGACTTGTTGTGTCTAATTCTTTACAGTAAAAAAATACATATTCCTCCCCTCTCGGTTGGGTGGTTAATTTGAAACTTACTCATCAATTTGCATCAATTTCTGCTCCCACCCCCCTTCTGCTCATAGCTTCCAATCGCCTCGCTTCTCATCCTGTGGTGCCTTTTTCACCACTCCCAAGCTCCCGGTACGGAACACCTTCTCCGGCGGCACACACTTCGTATGGGATCCACCCGCATTGCGCACCGCTCCGCCGAGCCGGATCCGGTTCACGGGGACAAAGCTGTTCGCCACCAACGGATGACTCCCTTCGAGGGTGGTCTGAATGCCGCAGGCCAAACATTTGCTAGCATCGCTGCCCCTTCCACCGGCCGCTACCCCGGCCGAGGAAGAATCACCGCCCATGATCGCCGCCGTCGCTTGCTGTTCCCTTTCCAGCTTCTGCCAGCGCGATAATACGCCCGTTAGCTGCTTGCGTATCTGCGACACGTCCTGCGAGCCAGCCTTCGATGCTAGTCCCTTCACCAGCTCGTACTGCACCGTGCGCAGGTTCTGGTCCAGATCGTGCAGCTCTTCGCGCAGCTGCGTGATGGTTCGGGTAAGATCGCGCACCGCCTCGTTGTACACGGCGTACGGGACGCGCTGCTGCATGTCCGTCACCAGGGCGCGACGATCCTGCTCGGTCTGTACGTCCAGCTTGTCCGCCTTCACCGTGGCGAGATAGTTCGTCTGCTCGTTCAACGACCGCAGGTCCGCCCGCAGACCGTCGCGCTCCTTGTCCATGCGCTGGAATGTACGCTCTATCTCCTGCACCTTCACGTCGTGCCGCTCGAGATGCTTTTCAATCGCTTTAAAGTTCACTTCGTAGTCGGAGATTAGCATACCCAGACAGTGGTTGTCGGTTTCCAGCTTTTCTACCTTCGGTTCCTGACTCCCGACCCGGTACACCAGGTTGTCGAGTGCTCCGGTAAGCTTGAGCGTATCTTCGTGCTGCGATTGGCAGCGGGCTTTGAGGGCGAGTATTTCCTCCTTCACAGTTTCCAGGTGGTCTTTGCAGCCTTCGAGAATCGAGACGAACTCGATCGCCGTTTGGGTGGAGTTATCTTGGGCCGGAGTTTTGTCCTCCACTGTTGGCGTCTGTAGCTTTGGAACCGAGCTTGAGGAGCTTTTCAGTCCTCGGGAAGGCGTGGGACGGCTCGGAGTACTTGGATATGTTGGTCCAGTGGGCAGATTGTTGTCCGATTTATCCGAAGATGATGTCGTTGAATTTACCAACAAATCAGAGCTCCGTTGCGTGAGTACATCGCCCAACGAGGATGGTTTCGAACTGACCGCTGGCGTCACATCATTCACATCCGGTGGCAATGCTTCTTCGCTAGCAATCGGTGGGAGCTCTACCTGCTCCGGAACAGGAACTTCGCTCACCTTCGCTGTCTCTTCAGGCTGTTGGGACGCTGCCTTTGAAGGTGTTTCAGAAGGTGTCACTTTGTCCAAAGTATTTCCCCCATCAGTTCCAGCTGTAGCGCTGCTGGCAGCATTCAATTTACTCTGCTGCTTTTCGGCTCCATAGCGGATGTGCAGATCGATCAAGCTGGTCAGCAGCTTGTGCAGTGCCTTAATGTTGATACATCCACCGCCGGAAGTGCCGAACGCTTCACCCAGCTGTCGGTTTAGCTCCTCAACCAAAACGTCATTACTTTCACTCGACGAGACCATTTTGATAAAACCACCCCGAAACAGACGAACAAGGCCTACTGTGTAACTGGGGGAGATGGGAAAAAACCTTCCTGCTTCCAATATGATCTCAGTATGCCTGGTCAGTTAGGCAGCAACACCACAATCCTTCGATTCGATTGATTTCTACTCTTTTGGGTTGATTTACGAAGAAAAATTCGAACCATGGTCGAAGGA
The DNA here is from genome assembly GCF_016920715.1 of Anopheles arabiensis. Classification (NCBI taxonomy): domain Eukaryota; kingdom Metazoa; phylum Arthropoda; class Insecta; order Diptera; family Culicidae; genus Anopheles; species Anopheles arabiensis. The sequence goes on from NC_053518.1 coordinate 6,273,081, forward strand.
TAGCGTCGAAAGAACAGATTGAATTGAAGACATACCGAGGGGAGGGTGGGCAAAGAATAATCCGCCGCCGCGGACGAAGATTATTGCATAAATCGAACATGTAAATGCGCCCCGCAGCGAACAATCAAATCATCAAGGAATGTTTCCCCTCTGCACTTTCAATAGCATACGACTACACCGACAGATCGGTACGGTGCAATGTTAATCGTTATTAGTGACGAATGGTGGAACATGGAGTTGGTGGATTAAGCGAGCTTGGACCGGCATAAAGGCCATGAAAAAAGGTATGACGACGGATTAAGAGGAAGCATCCAGCAAATCTCACAACCATCGAAACCCATCCGGCTCAGCAGGATATGAATCGGTCAGTTTCTCCCTCTCACTCTCTCAATCTTTTCATTGCCTTTCATCCCCAGGGCGTAAGTAGGGCGGAGAGGATGTAAACTTTAATTGTTATTTAAATTACACTTCAATTAAATGGTCCGCTGCAGATCAACATATGTTTCCTTTACACCATGCTTGCTTTCATGCGCTCTTTTTCATTGCGTTTTGCCGGTTACGGATTACACGTAGGGTGCTGCCAAACACATGAGACGAGAAACCGAGTCTTTGTCCTATTTTTTCTGCTGTCCCTTTCTTAATCCTTAAAGACTCCTGCCGATTTGACTGACATCTTTGATGTCTTCCACGGGAGTTTTAGCATGTGAATCATGGACAGCATACGCAATAGAATAGCTCGTTGCGTACTATTTTTAACCGCAAAGTGAGCAAGTGAAGAGCCAAATGGAAGCAATAAAATACAATACACTCTGCGGACCTTCATTTCTTTTGCGGACCGTTCTTATGTACGGCAGATTTGATTATTCTGCTTTTGGCATAACAGTGCCCCAGAGCACGTCGAGAAATTGTATAATTCGGAGAAATCGACGATTCAGAAATATTTGTTTTAATTCGATAAAAATGAATCCTTAACTCGTTTTAGTGACTTTACAGTTTTAATATGAACATTTAATTTACCATCGGGGCTGTTTGCCTGCAAGCCAGCCTATTACTGTCGATGACAAATGGTATCCTGCCTCGTTCATTTAAATGCCCTCTCCCCGTTCTGATCGCCGCTCCCTCCCTTATCCGTACCAAAACACCCCTCCAATTCAATAATAAAGCCAGTGGTCCTATTTGCCACTTGCCACATCAATTGACTTATCGTTCCCTCACACCAATCGCTTTCCTGCCCGCAAAAGCAGTAGCGACAAAGAGCGATCAAACCTCTCTCTAAATGGGCATAAATAGGTTAACATATTGCAGTTTAATCCTTTTTAATATAGCTAGCACCACATCCCACACCATTTCGATTAGAAGCCTCAAATACGGTCACCGGCTTAAACCGCAATAAACGGTACCTCTTGCGCTCTTCCCCCTACTCCCTCCTATCGCTCGCCCCTCTCTCTCTCCCTATTTTGAGCACCGTTTGAACCACTTGTTTGCCGCCATCCGAAGGAGAGAAAACAAATAACCCTCGGCGGCCTCGTTACCAAACAAAATCGACCGAAATCGACCACGAAAAGCAATTTGTCATTCCCGCGCATGGCGACCAAACCGACGGTGGTGTGGTGCGGGTACCCGTACGGCACCGCACGCCGCAAACCGGGAAATCATCTCGCACGCCCGGCGATGATTAAAAACGGGCTGTCCATAAACGACGATGATAATAATCCGTGAAATATCACCAGCTTCATGTGTTGATGTGTATATGCACCACAACCATGCATTTGTTGTCATCGAAATGCAACATCCTCCACAGATGCTTCTCTTCCTCTTCCAGACCCGGGGATTGCAGGATCAAACATTTCTTCGTGCATCCACACCCCCCGGGGACACGGCTAACAAAAGGGACACAGGATGATTCTTTTGTGGACAGAGGGATTACGGTTCGGAATAAACAGTACTTACCCTTGAATGGCGGGCAAAGAATGGCGCATTCACTCGCGTCGACGATGCACCTTTTGGATCATTTGCACCGAAAGAAGCGATTTTTTTTTTGCTCACATTTTACCATCGGGCTGAAATCGGATCGCGGATCGCTGCACACATACACAGGGATCGGATGCTCGTTTGTTTACACTTGTGCTTTCTGCGACTACTCCACCATTTATCATTCGTCCGGATTAATCGCCGGGCAAATGCAACGAGCCGAAAGGTGGCATGCGCTAGCAAACGGAGACCATTTTTTGTTTGCTGTGTCGGGGTACTACGATGCAAGAATGCCGGGGAAAGGATTAACAGTTCCGGCACAAACAAATGTGTCTCGTTTCTCGGTATTGCCACGAGTGTTCATTAAGTACTTTGGGGAATGGAAATTTTGCACTAACCCACGAGTTTCCAATGATAGTCCATGATAGCGTTCTTCGTGATAACTGCGAATTATAAATTGAGATTACACTCCAGCAATTCCACTTCCGCAAGAACAAGTGAGGTTATACTAGTTGCACTGTGTCTTCCGTTTGTTTACGTTTTATATCCTTGCACATGCATGAACCTTGTGCAAAAAAACTCTAAATTTTTAATTCCATAATAACAAAAAACTTACACTTTTTCCAGTTTAAAATAAAGAATTTGAGCACGTCTGATATTCATCTAAATGTTTAAAAATGTTTCAAATTTATTAAATTCATCAACTGTCAATCTCTATGAACCTTGGGCCTCTACGGTGCTGCGTCCAATGTCAACGCGACGGTATCAAAACATTGTCACTTTTTCACGCATTCGGGCAAACATCGTCAAACGGATTGGACAACGAATCGCCCTGGTTCCTTCGAAACAAACCACACAATAATTGAAGAAAAAACAACACATCAATCGAAAGAAAATAAGTCCGGCCCCACCATGAGCCAACCGACGGAGGAAAAGATGGACATCGATAACGAGAGCGCATCGGCCACCGCGAGTACATCGACTTCAGCTTCTGCAGCGATGCCACCGACCGCATCCACCTCGAAAGCGGCATCGCCGCCGGCCGTTTCCGATATGGAGGTGGCCAGCGGAAAGCCGGTGCCTGTGCAGCCCGAGGGCAGGAATGTGATGGCCAGCAGTGCAACGATCCCGTCCGTGACCTGTTCGCTACATCCGCTCGTCATCATGAACATTGCCGACCACTGGACGCGCAACCGGGCGCAGAAGAGCAGCCGGCCGCTGATTTTCGGTGCCCTGATCGGCAAGCAGAAGGGCCGCAATATCGAGGTGATGAATTCGTTCGAGCTCAAGTACGACATCGTGAACGATGCGGTGGTCATAGCTATGGATTATTATCAAGTGAAGGAGGAGCAGTGTAAGTGGGGGGAGCATGCGAAGGAAGCGTTTGTTTTAATGTTGAAATGCTTACATTAATCTTCTCGCACCACTTTTGTTCACACAGATAAACAAGTGTTTAGTGATCTCGACTTTCTTGGATGGTACACGACCGACACTGTGCCGTCGGAGAAACACATCAACATCCACAAGCAAATATGCGAAATCAATGAGTGTCCGTTGATGTTGCTGCTGGATCCACTTAACCGTAACATGAACGTAAGAAGAGTCAAAAAGTACAAGGAAAGGAACAATCGTCTAGTGTATTTGAACGCTTTTTTCAGCTGCCAATCTCACTGTACGAGTCCGTGATTGACATCGTGCAGGGCCAGGCGATGATGCTGTTCGTCCCACTGGTGTACACACTCGCGACGGAGGAAGCGGAACGCATCGGCGTGGACCATGTCGCCCGCATGTCCAACAACGACACCGATGCTAACTCGACCGTAGCCGAGCATCTGCTCGCCCAGTACAATGCGATAAAGATGTTAAACTCGCGCGTAAAGATCATACTGGCGTACATTAAGGCGGTCGAGAACGATCAGCTGAAACCGAACCAGGAGATCCTGCGCATGGCCTACTCGCTCAGCCGCCGTCTACCGATCGTGCAAAACCCATCGTTTAAGGAGGAGTTCTACACGGTTAGTGTAAAAAGTTGCCTTTTTTTGGAAGAGATTATGTAGCTTACATACCGTCTAACATTCTCCTTTTGCAGCAATCGAACGATGTCGGTCTCATCACGTACCTCGGAGCACTAACGAAGGTGGCGAATGATATGAATCAGCTGGTAAATAAGTTTAACGTTCTCTACGACCGCCAAGCGATGGGACGACGCTTGCGAGGCATTTTCTTCTAAAAACGGCTTTGCTGCTCACGTTTTAGTACGTTTCTTTTATTCCTGTTCTTTTGCCCACTTCCTTCATTTTACTACATTCATCTCACGTCGTCCCTTACGCATCTTCCCCAAACCCACCCCTCCTCGTCCTACTCCCCCCTCGTTGCATATAGCTTGTATAGTTATGCTATGCAATAAAGAACAAAAGTCGTGTGGCTTTAAACAGCTCTTACACAGACACTCTACTTCTGCTCCTTCGAGGAAGTGCCCTGGGATGTTCCCTGTGCGCCAGCAGTCTCTTTCTTCTCCTCCTCCTCCTCGTCCTCGTCCTCATCATCATCCTCATCATCGTCTTCATCATCATCATCGTCGTCGTCGTAGTCGTCGTCGGAAGAGCTACCTGAAACCTCGTTGTAGTGGTCGTGACTGTTGCGGTACGACATGTACTCATCATCGTACGCATAATCATCATCGTCTCCCTCATCATCCATCCGTTTGCGCCCGTACTTATGACTGCGCACTGGGAAAGGAAAAGGTCCGGATTATTAGCCACTGTTTACTGTTTACCTTCCATCCACGTAGGCGGCGACAAACGCGCCACTAGCACAACTACTTACCCGACATGCTAAGATCCTTCGTTTGGCTCGTCTCGTAGTTACACTTCGGACAGGGGATCGGCTTGTTCTTGTCGTACTTGAACCCTTTCCGCCTTATGTGATCGTCGCAGTAGCAGGTCTTGCACCGCAGGCACGAGTACTGGCCCAACTTGTTGCACGACTGGCACTTGTACGATTCCGATTCCAGCACCTGGCACGATGCCTGATGCTCGAACTGGTCGTCCTCGCACAGGAAGTTGTTGCAGAAGCTGCACTTAAACATCCGACCACCGTGGTCCCACACGCCCCGCTCGCACTCGATGCACACCGCATCCATCAGCGGGCAGGTGCAGGCGTGCGACTGCAGACACTTCCTACCGTGGCAGATCCACGCCTCGCAGTGGTCGCAGATCGCACCGACCATCTGCAGCCCGGTCGTGAACACGCCGGCATGCTTCACCACACAGTCGCCCGTTTTCAGCATGCACTTTTGCTTGCCACACTGCGCACAGATCGGCAGCCGCTGCAGGCTCTGGCAGAAGTAGCAGAACGCTCTAGACTTCTGTTTCCTGTGTGCGAACGGGGGAACGGGGGAGAGCCCGTTAAATTAGTCCATTTGGGCAACGAATGCCACCCGGGCACGACCAGCACATACCTGCCACACTTCTCACAGTCCATCGCAACGTTGCACGGTTGCTCCGGTAGCTGAGATTCCCGGTTGCGGATTTCCTTCTGGCGGAGCTTCTGCTTCTCCGCCTTCTTGCGCTGGCCCGTCTTTTTCTTCGGCATCCTGGCAGCCGTCCGGAAACGGACAAACGAAAATTAGGGGAGGATAAAAATGCACTTTCACTCGCCCTACGCCACCATTATCCAACAATCAGGCCCAACGAAAACAGAAACACACAACTGGTTCGCTGACACGGGCTGACGTTTTCCGTGCGCTGACAGCGGGTTCACGTTCTGTCAAAACAGTACACCGGTTTGGCGGGATTGCGAAAATTGCACCCCGCCTACCATGCACCTTTCCTTGTTCCCCCGATCAGCTCAATTCCAAGCTGCACGACACCAAGATGGCAAGTGACTCCCCGGCACGGCCAAGTGGCAAGCGCCAAGACACGCTCGACTGGGCGGAGTGCTTCATGGCGATGGCCTTCCTGGCCGCGAAACGCAGCAAGGACCCCTCGACACAGGTCGGTGCGTGCATCGTGAACGAGGACAACCGTATCGTGGGCATCGGGTACAACGGATTCCCCAAGGGCTGCAGTGACGATGAGTTCCCGTGGTCGAAAACGTCGGACAATCCGCTCGAGACGAAGTACCTGTACGTGTGCCACGCGGAGGTGAACGCGATACTGAACAAGAACAGTACGGACGTGCGGAACTGCACCATGTACGTGGCGCTGTTTCCGTGCAACGAGTGTGCGAAGATTATCATACAGTCCGCGATACGGGAGGTGGTGTACATGAGTGACAAGCACGCGCACAAGCAGCACACGATCGCGGCGAAGCGGATGTTCGATGCGGCCGGTGTGAGGTACACGCAGTACAAGCCGCCCCACAAGCAGATCGTGATCGATTTTACCGAAATTGACTGGGACAGTTTGAATCAGGTGCCGGCAACGCCGAAAAAGGACGACACCGTAACGGACGAGGTGGACATGCGCAAGCTTTCTCTAAAGGAGCGCCTCTAAGGCGACATACAGACAACGGAGGACGGAGGATAGCGAGTGAGGGAGTGATTATAACAGTGCTATAAATTTACCCAAAGAGGTGGTTTTTATTTGGACTTTACGGCGTTTCACAATATAGGTTCTAGAGCTTTGCGATTTTAAAGTTTCTTGAAAATCGTCTTTTTAATCACACCCTTTGCCGAACGAATCACCTGCCGGCGCTCTTCCTTGTGCTTTTTCAGCTCCGATTGATAGCGCGCCCGTTCCCGGTCCATTGCATTCTTGCCACTGCTTGACCGGCCGGTCGTCGTGAAGGTAATTTCCCGCCGGCCTACTCCGTTCTGGAACTGCACATTCGTCGTGGCGTGTTCCAGCTTGTTCACGCGTTTACCAAGCGATACACTGCAAAAAAAATGGGTAAACATCGTTGCAAAAGTGGTTGCAGAGAGCTCTAGTAGGCTGTGAGTGTACGTACGATTGGATTTTCTTGGCCGGTTGCATGATGTCAAAGTTTGCTCCTTCCTCTACCGTTAACGAGAACTCCTTATCGTCATCCTCGTGATCTGCTTCCTCGCGGGCCCACGATTTAGCTGGTCGATTATTCCTCGTTTTCGAATAAGCTGGCTTTGCGTCTTTCATTTCCACGTCCTTTTCTTCTTCCTCCTCCTCCTCCTCCTCCTCTTCGTCTTCCTTTTCACTTTCACTCTTCTCGCTGTACAGATCGTCATCCGTGCTCTTGCCCTCATCCTCCTCGTTCGGCTCCGTGACGACGATCTTCTCCTTGCGCCGCGCCTTATCACGATCGGCGCGCTTCAGCACCGCACTGAGCAGACGGTAGTCCTCCGCCTCCTTGTCGATCTCAAAGTCCGGGTTGTCGAACATCTGCTTGAACCGATCGTCGCCGAGCAGACCCTTGGCAATGGCGCTTCGCTTCGCGTTGCTCATGTGCTCCTCCTGTATCAGATGCTGCGCCAGCTCCCGGTTCACCTTGGGCAGGGCCGACTTAATCTGCAGACGAGCCGGACGGCTCTCTTCAATCTGCTTACGAATCTTATCCTTACGGAAATTATCGAACGCGAACGAGTCCGAAACCGCCTTGGCCTTGTTGTACAGCCGAATGTTGATGAAGAACCTGCGGGATGGACAAGTGTAAGTAGATTCGTTTCATTTGATCCCACCTTCCGATACGTACCCATGCATGTAGGCGCGCAGCATTGGCGTTCCTTCCAGGTGGTCCAGCTTCAAATCGGCCAGCTCCTGCTTCGTGACGAACTTGTAGTCATCGTACACGTTCTGCACCGTTTCGGACGCAATCTCCTCCACCAGATTGTCCAGGAAGGAGCACCACTTCGGCGCAGGCCCTTCGCTCGGGATGTAGTAAGGCAACATTTTCGTGTCCTCCTGGGCGAACATAAACAATCCACTGCCCGGGAAGTGTGCAAAGTCGTTGAAGTTACTGCGCGATTCAATGCACGCCTTCTGCTTCAGCGACGTTTCGTCCCAAATCTTCAGCATGGCCCCGTCGAGCGAGTAAACCGACTTCTGGTCCGGCTGGAAGCGTATCTTCTTGATGGGCAGCTGGTTCAGATGGTCCTTGATCGCGATGGGATTGCGAGCGCGAATGTCAAACAGCAGCACGTGCCCACTGGATGTTCCAGCTGCCAGCGTAAGGCCGGTTTTGAATTGCAGCGCCGTCACGGCTGCAACCCCGTTCGTGCTCGGCAGGTTGGCAGCAACATCCAGCGTGCCGCAGCACCTTTTGTCACGATAGTCCCACGCCTCAAGCCTACCCTCCTGCGTGCCGACGCAGATGAGCTGATGTTCCGGGTTGATCGTGACACTATCGATCGCGCTTGCTGTCGTGCTCGTGTACGGTAGCAAAAACTGACCCCGCTCCATGTTTAGCCGATAGATTTCGGGCGACGTTCCAACGAACAGCAGATCGCACGTTGGCCGGTGATATACCAAATCGCGGCCAAACTTTGGAATACGCAACCGATAGTGCCGACCGGCTGCGGCGTGTATCTCCACGTACCGATCGGCATGCAGAAAGGCAAGCTTGCTGTAGTCCTCCGACAGGATGGTGAACTTTTCCACCTCCGAGTCGAAGCATCGTTCGAACTTTAGCGACAGATTGCTGACCTCAAAGCACTTTACCCTCGGTTTGTACGTCCCGGTGGCCAATATGTACTGCCCATCGTCCGAGATGGCGATGCAGGAGGCGACCCCGGGCATGTCGAAGTCCTGTATCAGCTCGATGTGCCGATCGGCGTCCGGATTCTTTTTCGGTGCCTTTTTCTGCTTCCGATCGGTGAGCCACTGCGGTTTGGAGGAATTGGGAAGTGAACGTGAATAACAACTCAACAACGCATGAAATGGGGGCAACGCGATGGTGTACTTACTTCCGGAATGGATTTGCCCCCGCTGAGATTGTATATTTTCACATTATTTATGTCGGTCACTAACATTTTCGGGCCTGTTTTTTACATCGAAATTGCACGCGTGCGGGAAAAAGGTGTGTTTATTTCATCTGCGCCATGCAACTTTGCTGTCAACGGGAGCACATTGTAAACATTATTGTTCGGCCCAAGGTTAAGAGAGATGGTGGTGAGAGAGTGAAGCTGTGGACAAACGAAAAGGGAAAACCATTTGGACATACAGATTTGGACCATTTCGAGCCCGTTTCTTGTTGAAATTTTATCACAAATTACCTTTTTATTACCTCATTTCAGTATCGAAAAAGCCAGAAAAGATGCGTTCTGGCTTGAGGTTGTTTGAAATTTGTCAGTTTTTCACGTGACGTTTGACGTTTGAAAGATGACGCAGAGGGAACAAATTACCAAATGAGCAGGTTACACCACTCCACCAGCCCCGCGTGACGTACAGTGACCATGTGTCAGTTGAATTATACGTTTGGTTATTTTTTGTATATTGCATGTAACTTTTGATGAAAAAAACTTAATCCAAATGTTTTATAGAATATTCTTACAAAATTTAAGATGATTTCTTATCCGTTATATAAGAATATATTATAATTATTAACATAATGCAATGCCCTGTGTACCGCATATGTCAAATGGCGAAATGTCAAAACGACACAGCCGTCCATCACCTGGCCGTTTTCCGTCAACCTCGAGCTTTTTCGAAGCAAGCCAAAACGGTCGCAGCAAAACGCGTAACGACGGGGACGTTCCCTAAAATTTCGGAACCATCATCCATTATCTCTATTATCCAACGTTGTTTCGCAATCCTACCGTGGGCTGCGGGTAAGCGCGCCGTAAAGCAGCGGTGCAAAGGTGAAGAGACTGCCGGAAGCACATCAACATCACGCTGCAGTCGAGAGCGCGTCTTGGAAAGCAATTCAGGGAGAGAAAGATGGATGCATCACGGTTCGGCCGCACAACAGCAGCAGCAGCTGCCGACGACGACCACCGTACCCGTGTGTGTGTTGCGTGAAATGAAATTCGAGTGTTGTGTGCTGCCGCGCTCTGTATGCCAGCCAGTTCGGTCGTCCCGGAATGAACGAAGTGAATGCAAAATAAAAGCAATATTGTGACAACGTCGTGTCGTTCGGTATTGCGACAGTGGTGCCCCAGAACAAGCCAATATACCAAATGCGCGTGTGTTTCTCCGTGTTTACTGTTTCGTCGTGTGTTCGTCCGGTACTAGCAGAAGAGCGTGTTGGTGCGCTGTAACCATCTTATCATCTAGTCAGTGAAAAAAGGCCTGGAAATTCGAAGCTGCCCCGGCGTTTGTTTACGTTACGACGGGCCCCCAGCAACGTTTGCATTGGGTTTTCCTTGCCCATTGATTCCCTCGCGGAACCAGCTTGCAGTAGCATTTTGAAAGGTGACAAGCCCGAAAGTGGGGGGTGCGCATTGCCGTATCCAAATTTGAGCAGACCGTTCGCGTAAAACGGCCCATCCGCGGAGCATCCGGTTACGCTGCCCGTTCGCACTTGTCCGTGTGGGCAGCCGAGGCTGTAGGAGCGCCACCGCTGCTACGCCAAGAAGAAGCTTCAGTTCCACGTCCAGGAACTCGTGCTGCGGGTTCGCCCTACAGGGTCCAAAAATAGACCCACACAGCAACCCAAGGGGTAACAAGGGAACGTAAACAGTGCGCGAACAGAACACGGCGCGTTGCTTTCCTTTTCCCCTGCTGGAAAAGTGCCGTGTGTTTTTGAAAAAGCGCCCAAGGGTGTACATTTGGGTGAACAGGCAAAGAAAAAAAGAAAAAAAAAACAACAAAGAACACAAGGTAAAGCAAAAATACGACCCTCCGCGTCGCGAGTCTGATTCAAATCGCTTCCCGGGACGATTACGGAGTTTCCGATTTCCCCCTTTTTTGGTTGGTTCGGAGGGGAACGGTGCAGAAAAGCCACCTTATTGTGCGTATGTGTTTGTGTGTGTGTGTCCCACGGTGTTATAGGTGTGCGCGCATGGTGGCTCTAGTTGCGCTATCAATTATCATTGCCGATCCATGCGCACCGGCGCATCGAAAAGTGTCTACCGGGCAGTAAATGTGATCCTCGCTTTTCGTCCCCCCTCCCAGTGGTGGGTTTATGTATGTGTGTTTGGCGAAGAAGAAGAAGAAGAAGTGAGAAAGAAAACACAAAAAGCGAAGAATCCCATCATTGCACGTGCGACCTGTGGGTCCTAGCGCGATTGAGCGAGATAGACGGCGCAGAGCGAACGAGAGAGAGCACACCCTTATGCTCCGTAGCATAGCAGCAGCAGCACCCCTAGAGTGTAGCACCGGTGGTGCGTACCCTATTGCGTGTGTTGCCTAGGTGAGTGGCAGGCAGGCTGTGCACGAGAAGAAAAGGAAAGCCAAAAAAAGCAAGTACGGAAGGGGCGCCGCCACACAACCCAATCCTCGCCGCTTGAGAGCATAAAAGGAAGTGACGAAGGGAGCTGTTGGTGGTGAAGAGAGGAGGACCGGTGCGGGAACAAAACATCTGCCGTGGAAATAATTATTAAACACACGGGCCAAACAGTACGACGGCATATGCTGCTGGCTTGATTGTCTTCTCCCTCTCGTGGTGTGGTGCGGAAGAGAAGAGAACAGGATACACACACGATCAGAGAGAAAGAGAAAAAAGGACACTCGCACACCAACACGTGCAGCAACACCTTAGTGCGAGGGAGAACGAAGACTCGACGGTGTGTCCTTAAGCGCCATCCCGTGCCGGAGTCGGTCGGAAGTGGGATCTATCTGTTTGTGTGTGAGGTCGGACCCTCTCTCATCCATATCCTCATATTATCCTAGGATCAATTTACGTCTGTGTGTGTGCGTGTGTGTTTATGTATTAGGGAGTACAAATCTGTCTCTGCTGTGTCTGTGTGTTGAGGAGAGTTGATTGAACTTTTGCATACACTCCACGAAAAAGGACATCCTCTAAAAGCAGAGCGACGGATCGAGCGATGTCAGCAACGATGGACACATCGGACGATGATAATTCCGAGCATTCGCAGGGAGAGAAAGGATCGAGCAAATCGCGCTGGACAAAGCATGAGGTAAGGAAGGGGGAATTCATATTTAAAAAATAGCATCTTGTTTTGATTAGTTGCGTTCGATAATTATACAAAAACTATTTTCTATTTTCTACAGGATGCCGCCCTCAAACAGCTGGTAGAGCAGTACGGCGAGCGGTGGGACATCATCTCGAAGCTGCTGAAGGATCGTACCGACGTGCAGTGTCAGCAGCGCTGGACGAAGGTGGTGAATCCGGATCTTATCAAGGGACCCTGGACGAAGGAGGTTAGTGTGTGTGAAAAACAAAACGAAAACTATTGCTCAATTGTACTCGAAGCGCTCATTTGATGGGAACATTGGGCCATGAAACCGATGGGACAGCTGGTTCCTCGAACACACGTGATCACTCACTTTGCGGAAACACGACCAGCTGTCACTGCCACTGTGCTGCTTGATCAGCAGGAGGACGTGTCATAGACTGTCGACGAAGACGACACGGGTTTTAAATATCATATCTTTTAAGAATTTGATATATTGTCGCTCAAATCCTGCAAAGCTCTCAGCGCTTAAATTTGATTTATAATATGAACTTTACCTGTTCTCATCATATTCCAGCTCACAGACAAGTCACAACATGTTTTCACTTTACCTTGCGACCCCTTTTTTGTCGATTTTCATCCCATGCCTGTTTGAAGTGCTGCGAGCATGTATTACAGCATGTGTGAGTGCCGCAAAACAGCGCAAAACAGGACCCCAAACTCATTCCGCCAGGGGTGTTGTCGCCCATTAGCTTTTTTTTTGCTTGCGAGAAAGAAATTGCACACTAACAAACTAAAAACATCCTATCGAAAGGGGGAAACTTCCCTGCCCGCATGCGATCCCATGAGGTAATGGGTTGGCCCAGTACTTTGTTTTATTCTTGCTCCTATTCCTGAAATTTTCCCCCTTTGTTATGATGGTATTGTTCTATGCCGATCGTACTTCCTGCTTGTGGTGGTGCGTGATCATGGTGGTGGTGGTTGCGTTGCGCTTTTCAATCGTACGATCAATTGAGGGGGGGGGGGGGGGGGTGGAAAGGAGGTCCGTACAGGTTACGGCACAGGAACGGTAGGGGGTTGATTAAGGTGTAAGGCGGGCGCTTTTAGACGCACCGAAACGAAAAGACAACCGGAAGTGGTGCTCCTCATGCGGGAGGATGAGTTGTTGTTTTTTAGAGGAAAAAAACGAAGATAGCGCTATGAAAGGAAAATGGCGTAGAAAAGAAGATTCTAATGAAAGGAAAGGGGAAAAATGCGCCACACAAATTCCTGTTGCCAGCAGTCTTGTGTGAAAGGAAAAACTTTCCAACGAACGGAACGTCACAAAAAGGGTGCCTTTTATGATGAAAACACACATCCAAACTCTCGACTGTTGTTGACATGACAAATTTTGGGGTTGGATACAAATTTACATTCACCGAACCGTGTCCGATCACCTTGATGGAATCTGACGAAGGGAAATGTTCGTCCCATGCGTTCCAAAGGGCTGAGATATATCATAAGATTGTCAGTAAAAGTTATAATTTGTAGAAGGACGTACAATTGTTCCAAGCTCGCCCTACGAGCTTGAAGATGGGTGTATTCGAAAGGGACCTTCAAAACAAATGCCTTCAAACAAATCTTTTACAATTACCGGAAGCGAATTATTACAGCAATGTAGGAAGAGAAGAGAGCAAGAGCGACGATGCCGGAATACGATCCTTCTTGCGATGACGGTGCACAAAACCAGGTTTAAAAGCGTTCTCATTTCGCTCTAGTCTATTGCTTAATTACGGTTTCTTGTTACAAACTTAAAGAAGCACTTTACTAATGCGTTCCCTTTTTTACCCCTCAATTCCAGGAGGACGACAAGGTGGTCGCACTGGTTGCCAAGTATGGGCCAAAAAAGTGGACCCTGATCGCGCGGCACCTGCGCGGGCGCATCGGCAAACAGTGCCGCGAGCGATGGCACAACCATCTCAACCCGAACATCAAAAAGTCCGCCTGGACGGACGAGGAAGACCAGCTGATCTACGAGGCGCACAAGCAGTACGGCAACCAGTGGGCCAAGATCGCCAAGCTGCTGCCCGGCCGGACGGACAATGCGATCAAAAACCACTGGAACTCGACGATGCGCCGCAAGTACGAGGGCCCGGAAGCGGCCCGCCGGCGGGTGAAGATGGTCGGTACGCCGAACCAGCCACCGAACCACCATCCCCATCCCCAGCTGCAGCACCACGACTATCAGCAGCAGCAGCCCGGGGCGGGCGATGGCGAACAGAAATCGAAAGCACCGCGCTATCCGCCGAACGAAAGCTTGCAGAACATTATACGCAACAATCGCAAGAAGCCGTCGCTGGACGAGAACCAGTTCCGGGACGAGATACCGCTCGAGGAGGGTCACGTCGCGGGCAAGGTGGCCGTATCGACGGAGCAGGGTGATTTCCTCATCATTCCGCTGCCGGATCGCGAGAAGCAGTACGTGATCGAGCCGGTCTATCCGACGCGCATCAACGCGAAGCTGTTCGGGGACGGTAATGCGGCGCACAATAACAATAACAACAATGTAAGCGAAGGGCAGGCAGCGGCCGTGGCCGGCTATCATCCGCTGGCGATCTCGGGCCAACAGTTTCTTCCCGCCAATGTGGATCTGCACGAGCTGATCAATGCGACACGGCTGGACGATAGCGTTGCGTCGGAACAGTCGATGACGGAGCGCAAGACGACGCGCAACACTACGCCGAACATTCTGCGGCGAAAGCGAAAGCTTAAGGATGATCAAGAGCTGGTAAGGACGCGTTCGAACGAGTCGATTTTGCGCGTGTGTGTTGTGTGTGTGTTTGTACGGTCAGTGGATTTTTGTGTTTTGTTTGGCTGTAACTTTTATTTTTTATGTTTTTTTGGTCAATTTTGTTGCTTTTTGCCATGATCCATTGTTTTATTTGTATCGCTTATCGCTGGGCTAAGTAAACATGCACTTCTAAAGGACTAGACAGGTAAATGGGTAACGAAGAAGGCAATGGTACCAGCCGCACAGAACAACACAAAATTTGCTGCATCTACTACACACACCTTTACATATAACACTGATAACACACCTTTTACACAATTGCTTACCACCAACTGTTACCACCACAATACACTATTAGCATGACCTTTTAACGATGCAGGCGCACTATAACGACCAGCAGCAGCACCAGCAACAGGGGGCGGTTGGGAATGCAGGCGCCGGTCAGGGCAATCATGCGCACGCAGGCCAGGACGGTAATGCGCGCGGCGGTACGGACAAAATGCACCTCATGTCACCGTCCATTACCCCCATCAAACCGTTGCCGTTCTCTCCGAGCCAATTCCTGAACTCTCCCAGCCTGAACGTGTCCTTCGATCAGCTTCCCGCCAGTACGCCCGTCAAACGAGCGGCAGTTAAAGTATGTTTTCTGTTTGTTTCTTTCTTTTTTCCTTTGTTTGTTTGCTATAATTTTAATGCTCTTGTATCTAACATTTTACAATAAGCACTGGAAAGACTTTGTAAATGGTGGCCATGTTCTCAAAATTAATGTTTATATTCCTTTGTGTGTATGTTGTTTCGGCGGGTGCACAACAGAACGACACTAGTCTATTAAGCACGCCAGTTCCAGCGAAGGATGTGTCGATCAAGATGGAAGCGAAGAAGGATCAGGAGAAGGCAGCTGAAAATGAAGAGGATGGCAAAACGAAAACACCGCTAAAGGAGAGCGGCAAACCTGTGCCGATCGAACCGCGCACGCCGACACCGTTCAAGAACGCAATGGCCGAGCTGGGAAAGAGACGTTCCGAGATGTGAGTTGTCTGCTTGCTACTCGCAAAAATATTCGTTTTATAATGGCGGAAAATCCTTTCACCCCTTCAGCTACATCCCACCGAGTCCGGCACGTATCGGCGAGGACATTGCGGAGATCATGAACCAAGAGCAGGCAAGCGAAACTTCCTCCACGCTGGCAAGTGGCAGCGACACATCGGCCGGCAACAAAACGGTCATCAGCAACAATGGCAGTGGCACGCAAACGACCGATTCGAAGGAAAACACGCTTCCCGCGCGAAGCGGACAGGTGTCGCCGCGCATGAACAAGAAGGCGTCCTCTTCCTCCGTCTTTTCGCAGCAGTGGGAAAACTCAGACATGAGCTTCTTTGCGGAAACGCCGGTAAGTAGTGGATGGGGAGGAGGAAATTGTATAAAGATTTATTTTATGTTTATTCCCTTTTCTCTTTTTGTCTTCCTGCAGAGCAAGTCGCTTATCTCGGACTCGGGTGTGACGCTGTCGCCCTCGTTGCGCGATCCGTTGCGTGAAGCAGAGCTCCTGCTCGACGGTAACGAGGGTGGCAAGGAATCATCGGCCAACAAGTCCACCGTCAAGTCACCGGTGGTAAGTTAAACACCCCGAACTTTATCCCTTTCCAAAGATCCCTTATTGGCATTCATAACCTCTTTTTTCTCCATTTTTGTAGCCCGTCGACCCGAAATGGGAAAAGTTTGCGTGCGGCAAGACGCGCGATCACATGATCGTTTCGCAGCAAGCACACAGCTGCCTGAAAAAGACATCGCTCCAGCCACGATCGTTGAATTTCTACAAGTAGATGACGATTGACACACACACACACGTGTGCGTGGTGGTTGCTGATGTCCCCCTTTTTTGTGCAAAAGCAATCGATTTGAAATGGGTAGAATCGTTGCTCTTTAAACCTTAAGTTAAGTGTTAGGACAGCGGTACAGCAGCGTGTGCACCGTGCGCGTGGTTAATGTTAAGAAACGATTCTTCCCCCCGCGAGGTCGTATTCTTCTGGTGGTTAGTTTAGACGGGGGAATTGGGGAAAAGGGACACACAGAGCGGGGCACGCACGCGTTGCTCTCTTACCTAAACTCCGCAAGAGGAGAGTTTATGGTAGAGGGCATCTAAAGTAGGAAGTAAGCGTTTTGAAACTAACCAAAAACCTCACCCTTATCTAATAAGAAGCTAACTACTAACAAGCTCTTTTTACTGTACAGCGAACAAGTTCGTACAAGGAAAGATAGTACACACACACATACACACAAACAAAGGTACCATCATACAGTCAAGCATTAGGAAAGCGTAGTAGTAGTAGTAGTACACATTTTACGATGGCATATATTTTGAACGATGGATAGGTATATATTTTTTGCTTCTTAAAGATTCCTTAAATGCGCTACAACGAAGCAGCGAGAAGCTTTTACATGTTGTCCCCCCGTTTTTGATACAGTTTTTTGACACACCGGATTTACAACTTTTGTCCCCCTTTTTTCCTCAAAATTAATTTAACATAGGTATACAATACACCGCTTTTGTTATGACTTTTATATTTGTAAAATCCTTTTTGCGCGTTATTTTTGGCCAGGACAATTTTGGATGACTTTTTTTTTTTGGAAAGACGACGATACAGAACACATTGACGATAGGAGCAAACGTTTATTATTTTATTATTTTTATTATTTGCTCACAAAAGAAGGAAGGGATACGTTTTGTTCGACAGGAATTATATTGTAAAAATTCAGAAGAAAAAACCATCATACTGTACATTGTTAGCCAGTCAGTGCGCGTGCAGGGGTTCCTTTTTTTCGAGCCATGTAGGGCAAAATTTTGAGGACACAGTAATAGAGCAGATTGTAAACGTAAACACTATTTTAGAACCGTCGAAAGGTATAGTATTGTGTAAGCTCGGAGGAAAAAACAGATATTTTGAATAAAGTACTTCTTTGTATTTGCCCTCAAAGTACAGTGGATTTGTGTATGTTTTTCTGGGTGAATGGTGGTATACTCCGATAAACGTTTTGATTGGGCCAGTACTCATTCCTTTATTTTTTTACCATTTGCTTGAACTCTTTTATCAAGTGTGAAATCCCTACAGAGAAATAACAGCGATTTTTTTTAAGCTGATAAAGTAAATTCTCTTGCAAAACAAAGCAGCGTCGTATGAGCGTCAACAATTTTGAAAAGTAACGGTCTTGCCTGTGCATCATATAAACCTTGGGCAGTAATAATGGATGGTAGGCAGTTTGATTATGTGAGATCTTTGCATCGATAAGAAAGTTAATATTAAAATAAAGCATGAATTGCTTGAAAAGTTAAAGCAATTTAAGCGATTCATTACATTTTTCATCTTTTTACACATGGAAGATCCCTGCAGGACCAACCATATATACTCACCTTGGTCTCACCGGGCGCTGTATGTTGCTTGGGAAATGTTTACAAAACAAACCCGATCCACAGCATCACAATTTCCCGCTCAAAAGTGCTTGTCTGCGTGTTTCGTTTCTGTTTCTGTCCGGCTGCACGATGTCCGCGAATAAATTCTTTTTTGTGTTTAAAGGTAGGTCCAATTGGAACCATTTTCGCCACTGCATTGTTGTTGCTAAACCCCATTTTCTTGATTTATTTATTTGCAGATTCCCTGATCGAAAGCGATGACGCCAGCATGAGCATCGTGTCCCTGCGCAATCCTGCGACAAGAAACGCAACCAAGTATCTATTCCGGCGCAGCTCGAAGAAGGCGTGCAGTCTGTACGAAGTGAACTGCTTCAACGAGCAGCATCGCTCCTGGTTTATCAACGAATCGGTTTGCTCGAACGGCAAAATCTTCTTACCCACACCGATCGATCCGCTGTTTCTCGTGCTGCCCTATTTGGTGGAGCATTGTAGCGAACGGGCGGTGCCGTTGGATCAAATCCTGATAGACGATAAGTTCCCATGCACCTCACAGCTTGCTGAGGTGCTGCCAGCGGATCGTTTAAGCTTGATAGCGGATGAAAAGCGTGCCGGTTCGATACTGGCATTGAAGTACAACGAAACGAAAGCACTGGAATGGCTTGTCAGTAAGTGCCATCGGTTGAGCAAAGTGATCGGTACGGAGGAAGGTCCAACGGCACGATCACTGAACTACATCAAGGAAGAGAAGGAAAACGAGAAGGATGAGGATGAGACGGGCACACTGCATACGGCACTCGGAATCGTGAGTGATTATCTTTCGCTCGAGTTCGGACGGAAACTTTCGGTGGCGCTGGGATTCCCCGAGGATGAAAACATCTCGAAGAAGCGCAAATCCGTGGTCGATCTGGAATCGGCCGTGGTGAAGCGGATTAAAAAGGAGGAAAATCACGATACAACCCCCATAAAGCTACCGGCGGCTGAAAAGAAGGTCTCTGCCAAGGCGAAAGCGCTAGCGAAGGCGGCGAGTGGGTCGAAGAGTATTTCTAGCTTCTTTAAAAAATAAAATCTCCCCTTCGTGTGTTAGGTGTGTTACGTTAAAAGCATTATTATTATTATTACGTTACATTAGTGCAGAAAGCAATGGCCTCTTGGTGGATGGAGGAAAGCTGATTGCTACGAAGAATATTAAATACATAATTCTTTGGTTCGGCGTGTGCCTCTTTACGTGCCGGGTACGGGTGCCTGCAGTTCCTGCTGCTGGCACAGCGTCACTAGCCGCTCCTGCGCACCCTGCAGAATGTTCATTATCACAACGACCTTCTGTTTCACGCGCACCATACGCTTGAAGTATTCGTGCAGCACGGGATCGTTCTCGAAGTTGAGATTCTTCATCTCACCGGACAGTTCTTCCAGCTGCTGGCGCAGTTCGCTCTGTGTTTTGCTTGCCCCGCGGATGTTGTTTTCCAGATCGTCAATCACTGGTTTAAAGAGCCGGAAGAAGCCCTCCGTCAGGATGTCTCGGGTCGGGTTTTCGCACAGATTCTCCGTGTTGTCCGTCCGCTCGTCGTCGATCGATGTGAGCGAACTGTCCGAATGATCGTCGGCCATCGTGGGTGGGAATGTTTCTGCACAAGGAAGTTTATTTGTAGATGAATAATAGAGCAAATAAGCAAGGATTCATTCGGCAACGGCGATCGAAATTCACCTTTTTGGAAAAAGGGGCGATTTTTTCCTCGGTTTGTTGTTATTTGTTATCAGTTGTTTGACATTTCTGAACCATTAGCATAAGGTGTATACAATAAGCTGTGTTGAAATGTGACAGCAACGCAGTTGACGTTACAGTTGTGCCCAAATCATCGTTTGTTTTTACTTTTTAATGATTAACAACTTAATTATAATGTAAAAAACACTTCAATAATTATTATTCTTCCAATAATTCTCCTATCTCGAGAAATCGTTGGCTTTGGGCGTGACAGAACACGTGCGATAGAGATAGAGGGCGCCTCTGGCACTCGCTGTGTCCCAACCTGCCAAAGCTCCGTACTGAAACCACGCGGTTTCCCATTGCTTGTTACTCATCTAGCGTTTGCGGCCAATGAAGCTAGCAGCCGAGGCTTAGAACAACAAATATTGTAAATAAATCCATTTTCCTCAACAAATCCACCTAAATTGTGACCAAAAACCTTCAAAGCATTAAAATGGTGAGTAAATCAAGCTGTTCCATAGTGAATTTGGTGATATTTCACCCCGAAAGACGCTTGCGAAGGGTGTCTTGTGTTACCGCGTGGTTTTTGCCTCGCGCTACCGGTATCCGGTGACTAATCCCCCCTTATCTCTGTTGCACCCCTTTACTCCACAGACTGAAGAGGTTAACCCGAAGGCATACCCTCTGGCCGAACAGGCCCTCACCAGCAAGATCATGACGCTGATCCAGCAGGCGGTCAACTACAAGCAGCTGCGTCGCGGCGCTAACGAAGCCACCAAGACGCTGAACCGTGGGCTGTCGGAGTTCATCGTGATGGCGGCGGATGCGGAGCCGATCGAAATCATTCTGCATCTTCCGCTGCTGTGCGAGGACAAGAACGTGCCGTACGTGTTTGTGCGCTCCAAGCAGGCGCTGGGCCGTGCGTGCGGAGTGTCGCGCCCGATCGTCGCCTGCTCCGTCACGATCGACGAAGGTTCGCAGCTGAAATCTCAGATTGTATCAATCCAGCAGGAGATCGAGCGTCTGCTCGTTTAATGTTAGGGTCCTTTCGACAAAGTACAAAGGAGAGTGTATTACCGAACGCATTTTATTCGATTGTGAGGGGAAATGTATTCCAAAGTGGAAGGAGAGAGCGCGGATAACCTATAAAACTAAGGATTTACGGAGTTGATCCGTAAAACACACACAAAAAACGCTTCAGTCTTTGGCTTCGGTCAGAAAGAAATTTGGTATGTAGTCTTCATTGCTGTTAAATTCACTTTATTTCGCCATAATCCCAACCAGGTCGTTTGTGCCATTATTCATCGTCATCATCAAACTTAATGTGACTGTTTATCTTACGAATCAACTTCGTACGCCCTCGAATGCGCTCCGTCTTGACGCGCTTGTTCAGCTTGTCCTCCCGGTCGCGCATCATCTTGTCCCAGTACTGCTGCTCCTGCTCGCCGCTCAGTATCTGCGCGCTGTGCTCCGCCGAGCAGTACTCCTTCACGAGCGCAACGGCCGACGCGGGCGTATCGACGCGCACGAACGCCTCAAAGTCGCCCTCCTTCAGGTCAATGTACTTCACGTACGGGTGCTGTTTCAGCTCGGCCCGGAAATCCTTAACATCGACGCACGGTTCGCGAAACTTAATGCTCACGATCAGACCGGGCTCGAACGAGAAGAGCGGCCGCTTTGCCGTGGCCGCACTCTCCTCGGCCGCTTCCGGCTGAAGCAGGTGGCTGCCGGTTCCGTCCTGCTCGCCGTGCTCCTCGTCCTCCTCAACCGGCATGGCGCCGTAGAAATTTACCCTCGGAGAGGATTTGATCGATTTGATCGCGATTCCACCGCTCGGATGGGAAGCAATCGTCTTCGGATGGCCACCCCGCTGATGATGGTGATGATGAGGATGCTTGTCCGTCTGGTGGAACAAGCGCTTCAGCTTTTTTGCCTCTTCCTTTTGCAGGTTGAGATACTTGTTTCTCAGCCGGCGCCATTCTTTCCTGTGGAGGGAAACGAGAAGGGGACAATCAATTCAGCCTCCATACAGTTCCACTTTCGCTACTCACTTGGTCATTATTTTGAGCTCGTAAACCTTATCGTCCAGCTGTAGCTCTTTCTTGATGATGCTGCAACCCTTTCTTTGGCGGCATTTCTTCTTTCCTGTGTCCTGTTTCACATCCTGTCCATCGCCCTTTGCTTGGTCCGTCCCATCCTTGTTATCCTGCTCTCCGACGGGCTCTTCCTGATCCGACTGGAACTCTTCTTCGCTTGCTGGCTCAATTTGCTTCTGTCCATTTGCTTCCCGATCCGACTGCTGATCGTCCTGTGTGTCATCGTCCTCGTCACTTGTTGGATCGATTTTGTGTCTCTTCGCTGGTGGTTCATCACCATCCTCCTCGCGCTTGTTACCATCGTCTTCAGCCATCGAACCCGTGGATGATTCTATCGGCTTCTCCATCTCAGCACCCTGTTCGGCTTTCGTTTCGCCAGAGCCTTCACCGTGCTGCTGCGTTCCCTTCTCTGGTTCGTACGTCTTGATGCTTGCCATCTTGGCCGGGTCCGTCGTTTCGTACGCCAGCACACCGCCAAACGTTTGGAACGCTTTCAGCGCCTTCTGCACGCTCGCCTCCTCGTCGAACTCCACAAAGCCAAACTCTTTGATTTTGCCCGAGTTTCGAAACTTGGGCAGCGATACGTACGCCACCGTGCCGTAGCTGGAAAACACATTCCGCACCCAATCGTGGTCCGCTTTCGGTGGCAAACTTTCCACGTAGATCGTACACTCTTCGCTGTTGGTCTTCACCACAACCTCCGTCTTGCGGCGCACCTTCGCCCGATCGTCGGAAAGCTCCAGCAGGGTGGAATTTTTCAACGCATTCGCTATCTCGTCGACGTTCGTAGTGAGGGCTTTGATTTTGTTGAACTTTAAAAACTCTTCCAGTGGAATGACTGTGGTGTACCGAAGGGAGAAAGGTTGCAGTTAGACAATAATACAGGTTAATCGGACCGATA
Source organism: Anopheles arabiensis (assembly GCF_016920715.1). Lineage (NCBI taxonomy): Eukaryota > Metazoa > Arthropoda > Insecta > Diptera > Culicidae > Anopheles > Anopheles arabiensis. The sequence continues at coordinate 6,295,921 of NC_053518.1, forward strand.
CGAATCTTACATGGCCCATTCCCCAGCAGCTGTCCCATGTAACGGTCTTTGGTCAGGTTAGCGTCGGAGAAGTAAAATTCTATCTGCTTGCGAATCGAGTTGAACTTGTGCTTGCTCCGGTGGCGTCCCTTTGCCTTCGTCACAGCTTTGTCCTTTTCCGCCTCTTTCCCGGCATTTGGCTTTTCCAGCGATTCCATACTGAACTAAAATGAAGTGGAAAATGATCCGATTTTCCTGTACCGCGTATGTTTGGGGTTTGTTTATGTTTATACAATTTCAGCCGGTGAGAGTATTTCACGCACAGCAGCACGACAGCAGTGCTGCCAGACAGGACGGGCAGTGCTGTACATTGGGCGAAAAACGTTTGACATTTGGTCAAAACAGTTGGCTTTTAAAGCACCGCGGTGTGATTTTCTCTACAATCGTTCGCAAACTTCAGTGCAATATTGGATTTGTGTATTCCTAAAGGAATTATTTTTGCAATTTATTGTTAAAATTTGTGATTTGTGATGTTTTCAAGTTATTTTACAAAAAATAACAACAATTTTGAGTTCATTTTACTAATAACGTACTTATCCGCAACACTACCATCAGCAGGAAGAGCAATGCGAATTCTAATTCTCAAGGTAATCTGGTCCATGGCGGTCAGTACCAGAACTCCGAAAGGTCTTGTAGTTGATCCGTGCTGGAAGGGTCGCTGAACACCTACCTGGTGAGACATATGAGCCTACCATTCCAAGGACATGCCCCGGCGTATGCCTCTGCAAGTTCGTGATTGATCCTTCTCCTTCTCAAGCCTTCTACGATCGATGATTGTCTCGGGGATCAGATGGTCCAGTACAAATGTCCTTAAGATACCAGAACCAATGTACGACGGACCATACATCTCTGGCATTTTGGAAGTGCGTAGTAGGCGCTTCCTTAGAAAGTAGATACGCTTGTGCAATGCGTCGTCCTCCGCCATCTTGAGGCTGTAGTTGGTGATCATCCTACTGTAATTTCGTGAAGATTCTTGAAGCCAAACAACGCAAACATACCGCCGGGTAGGTTCCTTTTACACTATTTATTTGTTCCATTGCTCTAACCGCAATACTTAATAACAATATTTAAAAAAAAAGTGGGATAATTTAACCTACGTTCACTTTACTCTTCGCATACAGTCTCTCTCATGATGATGCAGCAAAGAACTGTACAAGCAAACGAAGCTGAGCCCTTCTTCTGCTGCTAAAGTAAATATAGCTATCACGCCTGTTTCGAAAGGAAAGATCGTATCACACCTTTTGTTTTTTTTTGCCTTCTGCTTCTGTTTAGTAGAATTTGTTCACTATCTAGGTAAATAATTGATAGATAGTGCAAGCGCGCTATTCTGGTCTTTTTGTACCCAATTTGACTTCTAAGTAGTAGCGACCGGTTAGCTAAGCAAACGCGTGTGCAGTGTTCGTGCTTCCCGTGAATCCCGAAACCCTTCCGTGTGTAGCGATAGCGGCATTAAACCTAAAAATCCTATCCGGATCCGCACGGGGTGTGAATGTGTAGAGAACGTTATTTAGTAGTAGTAGTAGAGCTTAAGTGCCTTGGGGAGGGGGGGTGGGGTAAATCGTTGCAGTTAATGGAATATGTAAGCAATCACATGGCGACAAACCCCGCTGGCGCCTTTGCCGCAGATGAAGTAAGAGTCTTTTTTCCTTTTTGTAAGTTATCATCGCCACCTGGCTGTCTCTGTCGGGTCTCCGAAGATTGCCGAACTCCTATCACCTTCCCTGTGCTCCCATGCGTCCCATATCATTTCTTCTTGTTCTTTTTGTTGCGCTGCTCCTCCAGCTGCTTGATGTAGCCGTAGTTGTTGATCTCCTTGTACTCGTTGTCGCACTTGAGCAGCAGCTCGTACCACTGTTCGCCCTGTACCCGGGGTGCGTCCACTGTACCGCCGTAGACCGCTGGCAGACATTCCTTCGAGATGTGCTTGTACAGCGACTCACGATCGGTGCCGTGGAAGATGATACGGTTGCGCAGCTTCTCGCGCAAGATCGGCTTAAACAGTGCGAACACCATGTTGAAGATCTTTGGCTGATTGATAATGTGTATGCCCTTGATGCGCAGCGGCACCGCGTCCTGCAGCCAGTCTACGATTCTCTTCGCAAACGGTGGCGTAAACTGCCACGCCTGCTGGAGCGTCAGCCCGTCCATGTCGAAGATTACGACCGCACCGTGCACCTGCGTTTCGGGCTCGAGCATTGCCGCCTCGAGGAACAGGACGCAGCCCTTGAACACCTCGTCCAGGGAGACTTCCTTGTGCTTCCAGGTTTTGCCCAGCTCCAGCAGCAGCACACGCCGTCCGAGCTGATCCCGGTTCACCTTGAACTGGTAGTACCGCTGGATCTGCAGACGGGTGGAAGGTTTGCATTGCGTTAGGGACTGCGGACAGTTTGAACCATTTTCATCATATTATTCTTACCAGCTCACAGGCACTTTTGGCGTAGAATTTACACGGACGCAGGAACCGGATCATCCAGTCATCGTTGTCTAGCGGCACTACCAAGTCTTCAACATCTGGAACAAAGAGGAGGAAGAGCAAAGAACATGTTAAATTTTGAGGTCAGGTAATTGAATTTTTGCAAACATTTAGATTGTTGAATGACGCATTTCATGATCTTTCGCTTGCAATGTGGGTTACACTGTAATTATTGGTTTGTAGGGAGAAATAATCATGAATCATTGTTGAAGTTCCACAAGTGTGTGTGTGAGTGATCGCTTTGAGTAATTGGCTTTGGTGTCCAGTCACTGTCGTCGTCGTCGTCGTCGTGGTCGTCCGTTCGATGTACAAATTATCGTTGAACGTCGTTTCGTCATGATCAACGATCAAATGCGCTGGGCAAAGCGCTTCTCAGGTGGCGCAAGGTTACGAGTTAAGTCTAGACGAGAGATGGGGGAAGAATGTTTTGCTTCAGGAGATTTCGGAATCGTACCACAACAGTAATCATCCTCAAGCGATCTGGAACCCCTGGATGGAAGGGTTGTGGTAAGGGAACGGTGCAAAAAAAAACCACTTCCCTCTGCTCACCATGCATGACTAATGATCGTTTCCGAGCTGAACCGCAAGATCGCTACCTTTTTCTGAATGTCTCGCTGCTCTAGTGGAAGATTTAGAACTCAGAAACATATTGACATAGCTCGAGTTGTCATGACCAATTTCAAACACTAATCGTTACGATCGGTTGATCACACACAAAAATGATCACAACATTTTTGATGAATTCTGAAGTGTTTGATTACACACAAGGGTGATCTCAATGGTCAGTTATGCTGTTGATGGTTTCAATTACCACCTAAAATACGCACAACTAGACTGTTTTTCGTCGAGTCATGCAAAACAGCAGCTTCTGTAAAGGTGCAAAACAGCGCTCAGGGGATTCTTGATCTTTATGAACTTCATGGACTTCATTGGGGAGGGAAGTTTCCTACATCCCCACAGATGATGATGTCGGATTTAATTAAGCTTCGGTGCGGTAATTTGTTGTGCTGCTACACATTGATTGATGGGATTCTACTCGTCTCTATCTCTCGTATTTTGATGCCCAAGGGCAAAGCGATCCCAAACGGTCGGCACGTGGCTTGCTTTCTTACCTTTGAGCAGCGTGCGCAGCTCCTCGATGGCGGCGGCACGAATTTCGGGCGTTTCGCGCAGCTCATTCTTGGCCACCTCCTTGCCGAAGGGCGTCAGATCCTCCAGCTCAAACCGGAGCACGTAGTCGCCCAGCTGCACCGAGGGCAGCTCCTCTACGTCGGATAGCATCGTTGGTACCCCTGTGGAGGATGGAAGTGGAATAAGGTGGAGCAAATTAGGTTATAAGGTTTATAAGAAGCCTCAATAGTACAACTTACTCATTTTGGCTGGAATTTAAATGTCTTTTCGGGGTCAGGGAACGGAAATGAACGTTTAAAGTACAACTGTATGATAAGCGAACTGTGGAAGTTATGCAAAAAAGGATGCCCAATGTACCCAATTGTTACCCAAAACCCGTAACTGAAGATCTTTACTACATTCTACACAAAGAAACCCATGATCGTCTTCATTGCACCAATTGGCTCCAAAGTGACCTTTTCAAACAAAAACATCTAATGATGGTAATGCTTGCTTCCGCGTTAATCAAACAAAAACCTCCGAAATTGTAAATGGTTTCGTTTTTTTTTTGTACGACTGACCAAGCCTCCAATTTTGAAAGCTCAACTCTCAGGTGTTAATTTGCCGCGGGCCGCTAATCGACGGACGCTGCGGATCCCTCGAACCCTTGAACCTAACGCGGCTGAACTGCATTGCGTGAGCTGGAGCGCCTTGAAACTGCACATTTATGTCCTCCTTTCCATCCCTCCGGGCTCCCACGAGTCATGTTGTTTGCCCGCAATTAACTAACTGCCCGCGGACTGCTGTCGATCATCTACCCGGTCCAACCAACCCACCCCAACCCCATTGTCCGATCAGAGAAACGCGATCGTTATCACCAGCAGCAGCAGCAGCAGCAGCAACAAAGGTACATCATCAAACGGTGTTCAAAGTTCTCATGACGCAAGCCATCAATCCTTTCCCATCTTCATTATTAGCTTGACGATCGGTACAAATTATCGTTTGCGCGGCATGATCGCCCGCCCGGACAGGCCACGCCAAATCTAAAAGGGGGAATGGTGTGCTTACGTAATAAAAGGGTGCAGGGAGGGGTTCAGTTTGCTCGGGAGATATGTTTGCGCCCGGGAATCCGTTTAATTGGTACAACAACTTATTGTTGATCGTTCGTAATGCATAAGGGAGGATGATAAGGAAATCGGAGGAAATCGGTTGGAGTAGCTCAAGCATTAACTGATCCGAACCTCTCCCGCCGCGTGTGTATCTCTAAGACCCGGCGATCGTTGCGTTTTTGATGCTACATTTACATCGGGCGTGCCTACGATCTGGAGCGATACCGTCAGAGGAAAGATCGTAGCGGGGAGATCGTTATGCAAGTGCAATGAAATATCCATGTTCTTTGGGCGTCGTCGTTTCGTGTATATTAGCACACAATTGAACGCATTTGGTGCGTATCTACAGCAGGCACCACTCAGTAACAGCTCACTCTGGGGCACACCAAAATGAAGTTAACTTCTCGCACCAGTTCGACCAGGTTGCCACCTTTGCAAATACCGTCAGCGGAGTAGGTCGAAAGCAAACATTTTAATGCAAACCAAAACCAAAAACTGCTGCACCACATGGGCAGCTGGAAGTGTATTTGAGTTCGGGGGGGTTTTGTTTTTTGGTTTATCTTTGTTAAATTGAACACAAACATGCACACTTGGGCGCTGCGATGCGGTGGTGCGTTCGGGGTTCACCTTTCGCTGTGGAAAAACACGAACCGACCCCCCTCTTTGAGGTGCCAATTCTGGTTACTTCTCAACGAAAGCCAGCAATCCTTGACCGTTTGTCCGGCGGTTGATTTCGAATTGGAAGGGAAACTCACACTCAAGCGTGTGTGCCCTCTGTGCCGAAGGTGCGTGTGCGATATATGGAACGTGTAATACTACCACCTAAACCCGTCATACAAGAACTTCGCGTGGGAATGGGCAAATGTCTTCGATTGCTGTTGGAAAACACTTTTTGGGAAGCAATTTGGCACTTAATCTGCTTTTGAGGGTCACTTTTTGGATTTGAGGACTGGGGTTTCGTTTAACTTTGTGTAGAATGTAGTAAATCAAACTTATTCCGTGTCCTTTTCAACATTATATTAACACTTTTACACCACAAATTGTACTAACATTCGTCTCACTGTATTCAGCAACACACTAGATCACACAGCACAGAGTGTGCAGAGCGTCGACAGCAGAAAGTCGTCGGCAGAGTCGCTTCCGTCGCCCGCGAACGTGTCTCGGCAACTAGCGAGAAGTGCGAGAATTCTGAGCTCACCTGCCGCTCTGTCGGCTGCTCTCTCAATCTACCCCGATCGTGTCGATACACAACACAACACACGATGTTTGCCAAACTGCGCCTGTATGCGTGTGTGAGTGTACATGATGCGTAAAGTACGATGCACTTGCGCCCGTTGGGCAGCAGACGCGCGCGCGCTGATGGTTTAGCAAAAGCAAAAAAAGCAGCGATGGGTATGCATTCCCGCTCACAGACTGAAGTGCATTTCCAACTGGGAATGGAATAGGAAGCAAAGATGTGCAATACAAAACCAACCACCCAATCCCAATGTCGGTTGTTGTTGGCGATCGTTTGCGAAATGCGCATTCCCTTGCGCGCACCAAGAAGGAGGGGGTTGCTTTGGTTCGGTTTTGGGATGGTTTTGCTTCCCGATCGAGTGCATTCACTCCCGCAGTGGCATTGGATGAGATGATGGGGAGGGTTTTTGTAAACGGAAAGTAGGTAACCTTGAGAAACTACGACATTGTCGGGATATGATCTTGTCTCTCGCGGGTTTTGTCCATAAGCGAACATGAACAGGGGATGTGTTTGTTTCGGTAAAGGAAGGGATGAAGGATGGATCAAAGCAAACCTGACCCTTAAGATCATGGCCGGTCGTGTTGTGTAAGCACATCGCCGCGGAGCATGACACTCGATCGAGATGATGATCCTCACGTGTACCAGCGTGGGGGCGGTTATTGATGAATCACACTACTACGCTGGTGCGGTGTGTGCCAGACGCGCAAATAATGTGCAAATCATGCAAATTCACTGTTTTACCACAGTTAACGTCACAGCAGATAATGCGGGACTGTGAATGAACGAGTTGATCGGGTGAAGTACAAGAGATTTGGCAGCGGTCGTTCTGTAACTAGAATCTAATATGATTTTAGTAATGATTTCTCATTAAAAGGAATGCTTGACCGTTTAACGGCTAATTTGGTTAGAATAACGTTCAAAGCAAGCAAATAATGGCTAGCTGCGTTGCCCTCGGCTTTGTAACGCGAGGTGATTTAAACGAAAAACCGACAAAAGAGTTTCACGCATCAGTGCGCGCGCGAAGCTCAATGAAAAGCTGTTGATTAGAGCTGTATACTTTACGGCAGTCATTAGGGGCAAATGTTCATTATTTAATAGTTGTTTTACAAACTTTTCACTAAACAATAAATGGATTTTCGGTTGAGAGCGAAATTTACACCAATTTCTGGTTGCCCTACAAAAATCCAATCGCTACACGTCCGTTTGCTGTTCTGCTTATCATTGACTAGGGCTACGTGTGGCCTCATTTCAACCCGGAAGTTGTAGCATATTTTCCAACAAAGCGTTTAACAGTGTTCTGTATCGTTTTTTTGTGTTTGTTTTAGGTGTGAAGCAAAAATCAGGAAATTAAAGCACTCTCTCGACCTTCATCCCAGTTCCGAGTTCATTCTTTCGACTCGAGCTCTAGACTAGACAGGATGGATTGATTTGTAACGATCTCTGGAAGGTATGGCAGTATAGGAAGTCCGAGTTGTGCGATCGCGAGAAAAGCTGGCGGTGGTAAGCATGCTTGCTGCAATTCTCCCTCCGCACCGAAAGGCTAACTGGTTAATGAAAAATTCATCGACGCGACGCGCACGGCGTACGCGCGAGTGTGGGCGACGACGTACGCGTCAAGAGCGTGCACCGGCTCTCGTCGGTCGATGCAAGCAACTGCAGGATGGCAATGTTGCGTCTGGGTCCAACACGTCCATTCTCGCGCTCGATCTCAATCATTGGGTAAATTGATTCTTCTACAAGCGTGTAGACGGTAGAGAGCTTAGGAAGCTCAAGCCACACACATGGCTAGTCGCGTGCACAAGTGTTCGGCGTCGCGGGCGAACGTCAACATCGCACATCGTAGGCACATACATATTATTAAACTCACACGACGGTACGGCACGTTCTCGAAGCACTTCTATTTGCGCGCCTAATTCCCGTGCCCGTGCGGCCGTGTGTGAGGTAATCGAGAGTGTTGTTGTTGTTGATGGTTTGTCCACTGGCCGGTGCATCGAGCAAACCGACTCCAAAGGTGTTCCCTCGACCGCAGTACTTTACCGGTACCGGTTTCTGTGGCACCTTCTATCTAGCCCTACCAGTACGCATTTCGTGTCAACAGTGGTCGAGCGCTAAAACCACTCTCTTGGATCAAAGGTTGCTCTATGACACAATACATCCGGACGTACGTGTGTCGTCATCGTGGCTGGTACAAAATGGGAAGCTATCATTTGATACTATCAAGCTCTCAGGTACGATCGATGATCGAGCGGGGCAGCAGATATTAATAAGCGGTGGCGCGATGCAAAGAAGGTTACATTGTGTCGTTTCATTCCAGCGCCGGGTTCTGTTTTTTCCTGACCCCTCGGTGGTATGATATGATATATTGTTGTGTGTGTGTGTAACACTTACTGTTTTGCTCGTTTGACGGCCCTACTGGGGAGTTGGTTGACACTGTCCACTGCTTTGGTGGAGCTTTTGCTTTTCCCGAACTTTGGAACTCCAACACACGCAGCCGTTGGCTTAAGGTTCAGCTTAGGTCGATGGCGCACGGGGGTCGTTGGACCTCGGCTGCAAGGCAAAGGGAAAACAGGCGTATTTCCTGTATTAGAACAACACAATCGATCACTTTATATCATGCGATTTTGTATGAGACACTCAGTAAGCTACATTTAAGAGGTTACAACATTAGAATAGAGCACTGATTGTTTCGTTTCTTTCCTTCAAATTCACTCTGAAGCGTTGTTTTTGCTACAAGCTACACTGGAATTGAAGAAACTCTTACACCAGATTGTTCAGACAATTAATACTCGCTAGTCAATGAACACACACAGTCTGGTAATCCAATTGCACTTCAATTGCTCACTCTTCACTCTGCGGACATTGGAAGGTTTGTTCCTGCAAATGTCTTTTTCGAAGTGTCGTTCGAAGCGCGCACTCGGGGAACGTTCTATCACTTCTGGGGCCTATCGTACCGATAGTGTCGAGTTGCAGAACATTCGCCCGGTCATGCTTAGACTGACGAATCTATTTATCGTGCACAGCACTTCTTGGTGTACCCGGCGACAACGCGTATCGTGGGGGGGGGGGGGGGATACGGCATTGGGGATATGGCTTTGGTTGACGAACTCCGCCTCATCAGCGCCACGCAAACCAAATTTGCATAACTTCTAGCAAGCAAAGCACTTTAAATCGCACATTAAAGCTCTATGGAATAGCCCTGTTTTCTTGTTACACCGATTACAGACACAGGCACGCACGCACAGAGGTGGTCCACATGCATGTTACATGCAATTTGGGGAAATAGGGTTGATGCAATACTTAAGAAGCGATTGATACGCTAACTGTGTTTCAGTCTATCACTCGGAACTCTTCTTTTGCGCACGCACCCACAGTACCACGTGTGTTTGCAATCCGCGTTGCTGATGCGTACAACCACGTCACACCCACGTCCACCGGAGATGAGATGCGACACCGAACACACACACACACGCACGCACGCACACACCGATTCTCTGATGACGCAGAATCCTTTGCACTCGCTTTTGGGGGGACAAGTTTCTGATAGGAAATCGTATTGGAAAACCACAACACTGTTGACGCATACCTGCTTCCAATGGGAGAGAAAGCGCAATTCACATGCCGCCGTCTGTGTGCATCAAAGATGGGGGTTGCCCTTGGCAACGGATGACAGTTAGCAAAGACACAGTGAATAGGGGAAGTTTGGCACGTGCTCGTCTGCGCAAAAGCACAAAGCAGATGGGTTTGGTAGGTACGTTGCGGCTAACAGCTGATTCTTTGCATGGGAGTAATAATAATAACACAAATCACTTTACCGCTTCCAGCGCATAACCCACCGTATTTTCGAGGAGCCCGCCAGAGGAGTCGCACTAAATGCACTACCAGACTTAGGCACACACTACCGGATGGTCACAGTACGAGATTGCAACTGACGCTGCCTGCAATAGGGATGAACCGATATATAACACTTGCAAGTCTGGGGCACAACGCTGCTTTGGTTTGCGTTTCGGAAGACGGAAGTGTGAGAGTGACCCAATGAGGGGGGAGGGAGGAGGGGTGGGGGGAGATAGGCGTGTACTGCTATGCATAAGGCACACAAGGGGGCGGATGATGATGATGATTGCCGCCCGACGATCCGATCGTCGGCTTTGTGTGTTCGACTGTGTGAGCCACTTATTCACTGTGCGCAGCCGACGCGCGCGCGCCCTATTGCCACTTTGACTCCGAGATTGTGTGGCCTCCTCCACGGGCGCCGTTGTGCCGTTCCGGGCAAGTAGGAAACAAAGCGAAGCTGATAATGTGTGCACATGCAGAATTGCTGCTGCTGCAGTTGGGCGCAAAAATAGAATGGAAGCGATTTTTTGCTTGCTACTCTCACCACCACCACCCTCTCCTCCCTTAGGGTTGGAGATGCACTTTTTTGCGTTCACTCACCCCGCCGTAGCTAATCTACACAGTGCACGTTATTCACGTTATCCGCAGTCCGCACCATGCAACGCACCAGTGTTCATAACGGTTCTCGGGTGAGTCTTAAATTAGAATTTAAATACACACTGAACTTTGAACTTTTGGTAAGGTGTGCCGTATAAGGAAGTAGGAGAATTTGTGCGTGTGAGGTGGGGCTTTTTTTGTATAATTGTGCTTGTCACGCATTAGAATTTCTTTGTGCGATGAGTCACTTCTTTATCCTTTGCTAATGGAATTAATTAACGCACAAAGCATTTCATCATCCACCACTTGATGACATTGCACAACTATCCCGGGGAGGGTCTTCCTTCTTTCACCGAGCAAAAGTGCACCTGGTACACCGCTGCAGCTCCACTAATCACTTTAAAATGAACACACACACACGAGGAAAAGTTTCAATTTCAAAACCAACCACACGACCATGAAACAGTTTCCACGGAACGCTGAGCTCTCTCAATTAACTCCGTTTAGCTCGGTGTCGAAAACGCGGACATTTTCCCATACAACAGAGCAAAGCGGAGCAAAGCATCTTGTTTTTCGCTTCCTTTGCGTGACTGCCCTCTAAGCTTGCACTAATCACCAAAGCTCGTTCAACAATGGCACCATAGTGTTTCTGTCTTCTATGCTTACCACTTGAACGACCACACAAGAGAGCGACCCGAAAAGTAAAGTAACAACAGCACCACCAGCAGCCAATGCTTTTGCTACCTTCCGCGACCGAAATGTTTGTCCTACTGGTGGTGCGCACCCAGCAGCGCAGAAGACGGCCACGGGCGTGCACGCCCGCCCGCCCGCCCGCCATGCAGTTCAACCGGCGTAGTGTATTCAAATTTCTTCAGCGACCTCTCCTACTCCACCGTGTACTATTCGCTGGGTCCAAAGCAAAGCTTCACCTAGCTTTTGCAGAAAGAGAGCTCTCGTGGCGGTGAGGTTTGAGCGTGTAAGCCACGTGAGAGTGAGAGAGGGGAGTGGAGTTGGTACAAACCCGGGCTAAGATTCCATATTTATGACGGGTGCGCGGGGTGAAAGGGGACGAATTGGACACTCGACCACCAGCCAGCCAGCACCCCACCCCGTTTATAGATGCCGGAGGTGTGTGTGTGTGTGTGTATGATCTGCTGGTTGCCAAATGGTTTGCACCAGTTGCTCAGTTGCTTATGTTGCGGTTGCAGTCCATTTTCCTCCCGTGTGGGCAAACAGCCAGCACCCAAGAGAGAGAGAGAGATACTCCAAAGCGAAGGAGCACTACGAAGTGGTCTGGCAAACAGTTGGCTCAGGTTTGGTGAACATACATCCCCCCACTGTTGAACGATTTCTTGTGTTTTTGGGGTGTGTTTCTTGCTTATAGTACGGTTGATGAGATGAGGAAGGTCGCGAGTGCGCGATCCACACGTGAAGATGAACAACGGAAGGTCCCCATAGTGACCACAGCAGGCTAGATTGCTCACCACACCGGAGATGGATTGCGCAATGACTGTTTGATTCATAATAATTGCGTGTGCCATCATTACTCCGAGCGGTAGCTGAAATATGAAGCTTCTTCTTTCATTCACGCAATCTGTTTGGTGTCTCGTGGCACGTGGAAGCAAGCGCAGGCACGCAACACATTACGCGGATAAGTATGGTGAGAAACGGAAGTACGTCTGTCTGAGCAATTGTGCTTTAATGGGAGAGCAACATCTTGGTTTGGTTTGGGACGATCGGTGCTTAACATTGCGGAAGTCTACACCTTGTCTACAACAAGAGGAAGATGCTGTTATGGAATGATAAAAATTTCACAGACAAAAGCCTGTTATCGGGGTAAAATTGGAATGGATATCGACTTTAAATCATACGAACAACTTTGTTTGCGATTCAACTCACTGTTGCCGCCACAGAGCGAGAGGTGTCTGACCACTCTCACACACAGTCGGTGTCCCGTGTGATTTTCCACACATTATTTCCATAGCACAAAGTACAGTGGGGTATGCAGGATGTGTGTTATCATTAATTTTAGGTTAATCAGATGCACCCCCGAGGGTGACCGAGTGCGCCACACGCTGGAGTAGTGATGTGCTTCTGAAGCGCACCCACGACTCCGATCCGACTTCGGTTATTGTTAATCCGATTCCGACTCCGACAATATCCGAACCACAAGTTCCACCCGGAGTCGGAATGGTCCGGAGTTGTTCGGAGTTGGAGTCGTCCGGAGTCGTTCGTTGTGTGTGTTTTTTGTCTTTCACTTTGCGCATGCACTTCGTATACAGGCCTTTGTTTCGAAGGCTGACTTTAGCCAACTCCGAAATTATCGGACCCATCACTACTCTGCGCGCGCGAACATTTGCGCAAAACGCGGAAACGAAACACGCGCTACGCGCAAAACAAGTCGCAGTCGGGTGGAGAGCGCGCGAACAAAAACCACGGGGTGCGTGTATATTAACTCCCAATTTTGTGTTTTTATCATCTCACTCGCTTCTCCCTTCCCCACTGCGATGCACAACATCTTCACGGATCATCTGACGGCGGGTGATTATTAGATTGTAAATAGCCATTTGTTCTCGTGCCTCGCATGCGGCAAACGAGCGAACGATTGACTTCTGTGGCGCGGTCGTGCGGTCTCGAGAAAGTTCAGCAAATCGGTGAGACCGCGGGGAGAGAGAGGTAGTTAATTGCATCTTAATGCAATATTGTCTCCTCACTAGAGGGGAACCGCGGTGGGTAGAAGCAATAGCGGCGTCGACCGTTCTGACACGGAACAACAGTTCAGCTGGGAAAACAATGTCGGGGAGGAGGCAAACTGCCTGAAAAGGTCAAATAGGGTGCCATCATCATCGCCATCATCTCGATCGGCACTAATTTCCTAGTCGGCCTGGCAGGCAAATCAGCACAGAAACAACTCACACACACACGGGTTCGGATTGACCGTTATCAGTCAAAGTTTCTTGCGGTTTTTTTCTGAGTGCTTAGTAAAAATATTTCTTTTATTTATTGTATGCGTCGTCTTTGCGTTTTGGTTAGAGTAGTTCGTCATTGATGCTTTTTATTGACCAGCGCAGCGCTACACCTATTCAAATTGCTCACTTTCTAACGCCTTTTAAAACTTCTCTCGCGTGTGAAAGTTTGAAAGATCCGATGCAAGCAAGCGGTTCACAAAAGGTATGAAACGGTTGTATTATGTCGGCCTTTTCTAGGAATGAATTAGAATTTGTGTCTTTTTACCTGCCTCCACCGTTCAGCTTGAATTGTAGAAATTAGCTACACGAACCCCCCGAGTACGGCAAGCTGTGGGGAGGTTTTTTTTTCTTTTCTAACTTAAAACAATTCCTACACTAACTATCTGCAATTATAAAAAAAAAAACAATTACTACACACACGTGAGTTTGATGATGATCTCAGTCCGAAGACAAGATTTGCGATGCGTGAAGGAACATGAAAACAAAGATGAATTGGCCCTTATTACACGGCAGCGAGGGATAAGGGAGGGAAAAAGCTGCCTGCTACAAAAAAGAATTACAATTAATCAACAACAATGCTTTCTTTTTCGTCTTCTTCTGTCCTTAACCTATTACGAACCGGATATTACATGAGCTTCCGTCTCTTCTCCGTGTCTTTTTTCTGTTTGCTTCTAAATCTAATGCCACAAACACGAAGGACATCAAACATACATACGAACACACTCGCACACACATACACACACACACATACACACGCACACATACACACACGCACGAGCAAACCTTCCAGCCATCCTTCCTCCTTGCGGGCGGGATCCCGATTCCTGTATCAGTTCTTGGCGGCACCGTTTGGATTTGGTTTAATTTTCTCGTACATAAAGTCCTGCATCACATTCCTGCCCGGCGTCCGCAGCTTCTTCTGCACGAAGTGAAACTGATCGCGGGCAAACTCGTACAGCTCGTTCTCCATCTGCCACACGGTCGATTCCTTGATCTTCGCGACCGTTTCGGCGGCTGGCTCAACCTTGGACTTGGTTTTGCGCAGGTGCGATTTGTTTGACTTTTGAAAGTGTGTCACCGCACCACGGTAGAGGCGGGGCAGCGAAAGCTCCAGCAGCTCGATAAACTCGTCCATCTCCTCGGTCAACCCGACCAGGAAGTAGTCGTTCGCTAGGTTGCGCTTTGCCTGCTCCAGGGCCCAGCTGCTGCCCGGGTTCCAGCACTCCGCATGGTGCCCGCAAAAGAAAGGAATCTGCAGCCACATGTTGGTGGGATCACAGTCGGGCTTCTGGCGGGCGACACACTCGTCGAACGTCATCGTATCGCCGGCCCGGTGGCGCACGAGGTACGGGCGATAGTCGTCCCCGTAGCGCAGGAAGTAGTAGTACGACACTAGCCGATCTAGCGGCTGCCGGATAAGGTTTATGTACAGCGGTTTCGATGGCATGCCGAACCTGGGCGAGGGAAGAGAAGTGGCGTTAGTAGGCGAACACGTGTGGGGGCTTATGGGAGGGGAGCAGTACTTTGAAAAGTCTAGGAAAGCCATATGTCCATGGTAGAAGGCAGGTTTCATGCTGTCCCATGCGGTTATGTTCCGCACAAACTTGAGCTGGAAAAGGGGAAAATGGGGGCATTGAATTTAAATCGTGTGTAGACATGCCCCATTCATTCGTCACGCCGTACCTGATTAGGAAGCGACAGTACGTGCATGTTGGCGGTAATGTTAATGTGCAGTACGTGGAATGCATTCTTCTTGCACAGATCGTACGTAAGGTTGACGAAGCTGGTGCTGCCCGTCTTCGGTACCCGGTTGTAAATTATCACAAACTTTTCATCGTAGTTTCGGTACGTCGTGATGTCATCCACCTTGGCCGTGGCCGTCTGCCAATGATTGACGTTGCTGTGTATCAGTTGCTCATTGTTACCTATGTGGTTTCCATTCAATGGGGAAGAGCAAGAGATAGTGCAATCAGTCTCAGTCGGTCGCCATCAGAGTGCCCATACTCCCAAATCTTACCCTCAGCGAGATGAATCGTTAGCTGCTTATCGGCAAGGATGACCTTCGTCGAGAACCAGTTGTACAGCAGGATGAACGCAAAACCCACAGTAATCAATATGAGCAGAAACAAGTATTTTGTTGTTATCATTTCCGTTCCTGTCCCAACCAGGAGCAAAACTTCTTTCCTATCGCTTTGGCCACCAATCACCTACAACAACACTCTCTGCTGGTCGGGGGGGCTGTTAGGTGGATGAGCTAGAAGAATACACTAAAGGCCGGAGAAGGTATGCGGGGAGATCGTTCACTACTACTGAAAATTAGACACAACCACGATCGAGGGGAACATTTTTCTTTCCGCTTTTCAGCATTCTACGTGTTTCTACTTCTGGATGGTGTAAAAACGATAACAAATGGTCTCTGACGTACTGCGGTCTGTTGTTTACCTTTCTTGTGTTGACAGTTGCCTGTAGGGATGGTCGTGCAGAAGAGACGAAGTGTTCGAACAGGGAGATGTAAACGGAAGCACGTTTCAGTGCAGGAGGGTATTTTAATTTTTCGGTTATTTTCCTTTTTTTTAAGTTGTTGTTTTATATTTGTATTTTCAGACCAGATATCTGCAATACGAGATCTTCGGCATTTGCAAAAGCTCATCAATTCAAAGATGCAACTTAAACTGTTTGAAACCTGCGGTGATGAATGAAACCCCAACGGCTAATTCAAACCCATGCTGCTTCACAAAATACCCATAATCATGACCGGTGAGCGCTCCCGCAGTGCAAACACATTTACCCCTCGCACACTGTCCAAAGTTGTTGCTTTTGCTTGCCTTGTTGTTGTTGTTGTTGCTGGTCGCGAAAAATCGCGAAAACGGAGATCCATCAAGCAACGACGACGACGGAGACGGTGGATTAATAATTAAGCCCTCGGTGAAGAACGGGGCGGTAACCGCGGGAACGGACAGTGCGCCCCCAACGACAGACAACGAGGTCCGACCGTCGCATTATCTCATATTCTCGCAAGTGGCAGAGGAGGCATTCTCCCCACTGCAGGAGGGACCCACCGGTAAAGCTATGCTTGCGATTCTCGGCGTAGCAGAAGGGCAACAAGCATAGGAGAGAGAGCACACACAGCATTTGGTCGACATATGTTTGGCGCGATTGCTTCCATTACGGGCGGCGGTTGTGTAAATTAAGGCACAAAACGTTGCTCCAAATGCGATAAAGCGCGGTGGTTGTGTTGTCGCGCGCGCTCCCGTCCGTATCAGCGTTCTTTCTTTTTTTTTTTTTTGGTGGTGCGGAAAGTGTGCCCGAAATTTTGCACATCCCGGATTTGTTTCTCGCTGGCAGTGGATGTGTTGGTTTTTCGGTTTGTGAATTTGTGAATTTGTGATTAGCAACAACAAGGGGAGAGAAAATCATCAATACAGCCATGACGCGAACAAGAAGTTTGCCATCGAAGACGATGGAAGGGTGCGAAGACAAGCGGTCGGAGCAGAGGTGAGTCACTTGCCGATGGATGCATCTAGAAGGAATTGGTGACTTCATTTATCGTATCTCGCGTCTCTTTCGCGTCTCGCAGGCTGTTGCACAAATGGACCCGCTACTCCAGTGCCAAACTCGAGGAAGTGGAGGAAACGCTGCTGTCAGGTGGGTAGAAAGGGAGAACAGCAACGGCTAGCATAAAACATAGAAGGCCACGCTAAGCAGCCACTGGCGAACAACCTGTGGAAAGGGGGTGGGGGGGATACGGTGCGCACTCGCGCGCAAGAGGCTGGCGCGTTTGTTTACTGTGCAAACAAGTTTCTTGTTGCTTGATGCTCAAACCCGTTGTCCTTCCCTGAGGGTTAGACCAAATTCTCGATGGCTCTTGCACACCTTGTGCCTTATAATGTGTATGCTTTTTTGCTCCTTTCTTTATAATGCTCCTTACCCTTCTTTTGCAGCCCTTCGGAAACCCTTTGAAAGTATCTTCGTCGAAGTGGGTCAGTGTGTCGGGACGAACGATAAGATACGCACGGTAGCACTGAACCGGGAGTCGGAAAACATTCCCGTCCTGCTGCTGCACGGACTCGGGGCAGGTGTGGGGCTGTGGGTGCTCAATCTCGATGCGATTGCCGACCACCGGCCGATGTACGCGATCGACATACTGGGGTTCGGGCGTAGCTCCCACCCGAAGTACGACGAGGATCCGATCGCGGCTGAGCGACAGTTTGTCGCCTCGATCGAAGCCTGGCGGGTGGCGATGGGGCTGGAGCGGATGTACATCTTGGGCCACTCGATGGGTGGCTACCTTGCCTGCAGCTATACGATAACACATCCCCAACGGTAAGATAAGGCTCCTTTTGCTTCACTATTAGAAAAGGGGGTTTAGCATTTGCACTCATTTCCAATAGGGTGGCTGGTTTGATTTTGGCCGACCCGTGGGGCTTCATGGAGACACCGCCGAGGATTAAGCGAAAGTACTGGATCCGCATCCTGTACCGCACTGCACGGAAGATGAACTTTTACCCACTGACGGTGGTGCGCATGGCCGGCCCGACTGCGGCCTGGATTTTGAGCCGCCGGCGGACGGACATTACTTCGCGTTTTGAAGGAATCGTACCGGACGAGCGGATTGTGGCGGACTATCTGCATCTTGTCAACGCTCAGAAACCTTCGTAAGTTAGGAACATGGTTAAGAGATGTTTCACGTTACTTCAAATGGTCCCTCTTTCTTTGCATTACATTAGCGGCGAGACGGGTTTCTGTGCCATACAGAAGAACTTCGGTTGGCCTATCAACCCGATGCTGAAGCGCATCGACCAAATTGATCCCACCATACCCATGACATTCATATACGGATCCGAATCTTGGATCGACTTTGAAGCAGGCGAAGTGACAAAGCAGAAGCGTGCGGGAAGTTTCGTCCAAGTCAAGGTAATTGGTAGCTCAAGGCTGCTGCCACTGCTGCTGCTGCTGATAGGGTGCGCTGCTGTCGTAATTAAACTAATCTCGACCCATTCCTCCGCATCTTCCTTCGTTGTAGATAATCGATAACGCTAGTCATCATCTGTACGCGGACTTCCCGGACATATTTAACCAGCACGTAAACGAAGCTTGCTTCACATACGACAAACGTATCAATGCGCAAAGCAAAGTGACCGAGCTTGTTGCGGAAGAGTGAACCACCCCTCACACCACACCTTTTGCCCGTCCTTTTTTTCCCCCCCTCGGGGTGTGCCACTCCTCCCGACGAAATGCCTGCTTAGTGATTTTAGTGCGACGAATAATGCCATCGTTTAAAACAGAAAAATGCCTCGAAATAATGTACCTTTTCTACTGCCAGCAAAACGTAACTGGACACAGCTGGACACACACACAACGTCTCTGCACACAAAGTAACAAACACTAACCTTAGGGTGGACAAAGACGCACAAAAGCAAGCAATCCTGAAGGAAAACATGGGCATACATGGCACGGTTTGTGTGTGTGTGCGTGCGTCCCCACCATGTGAACGGATAATGCTCTCCTACTATATACTCCACACGATCGCGTGCAACGCAAAAAAGCAGTATTTTCGATAGACACGAGTGTGCGTTACGGCGAGCACAGGTAGCTAGCAAAACAGTGATGCCAACAAACGTATATTACTAGAGCCTCCAAACACATACTAACTATATGTTCCTTTTATTGCGAGAAGAAAGTGCATAACGAACCACCCAGGGCATAGAGACTATTATTAAGCCATTTTAAGCTTCCAATTTATATTGTCCGGATTATATACCCTCCCAGTGGTTTTTTTAGGGCGAACCACGCGACACGGGTCAGTGCAACGAGCATACATCAGAACCATCACCACCTCCTTCCTTCCCGCCCCTTTTTCTCTTCCCTAAGATCGTGTATTCATCCCAGATGAAGTGATAATGTTAGTGGAACACATACACACTGTTTAGTGTTTTAGTACAATCTTTTGAAGCGATAGAGAGAGCGATAGAGAGAGAGAGAGAATGCATTTTATATTATCTTCTGCACAGCAGCAGTTTTGTTACCAGTTGGCGGCGGCGTGTAAGCATTTTTGTTCGTATTTTACACATTAGATTTTACCTAACAACGGTTGAGCAATGACTAGCGTCTTATGAACGAAAACAAAACAAAAGAGAATAAATAATTGGCGACAAAAACAAAACAAAACAAAAGTACAGCAGTATTACGAATTAGTACATTTTTATGGAACAGAACTGAAACAAAGCGAGATTTGGAAAGGTGTGTGTCTGTGTGAATCTTAGTATAGGGACAAGAAATAATATTATCTGTCTGTCCGAGAGACAGAACTAATCATACACCCATCCGCTCGTTTGTTTGTTTGGAGCAGTCCTGGTTGATGCTTTTCCTACATCTTCCTTTATTAGGCAGCAGGAGATGATAAGGAAGTACGACACAAACATGGAACGACTTGTTAACTTTTCATCTCGAAATCGTGTTGACCCATTTTAGATTCAAAAACACAAAGTGTTCCCCAACACGCATTCGGCAGCATACGGTTTGAGAATAAATATTTATTGCGAGCTCCTAAGCGTTCGTTTGTGTTTGCGTATTGAATTGTTTTAGCTTTTTTTGGGAGAAAAATTGCTTGGCCTATACCGGAGCACCAACCGACACGACGAATAACCGTCCGTATTTGGGGTATTTTTTGACGGCGAGGGATATTTTCAAATTTCAGTCAAATAGCCGTCAAAAACCACCGATCGCGCCGACCATCGCGATGTGTGTTTGTTTACATTTTGTTCCATTGCAATTCCGCACGGAATCGCGCGCCATCGCGACGCTATTATTTTCTTTTTTACGTTGCGTTTTTGAGTAGAATTTAGATCAAATCTTACCTGTTTGATTAAGTTGAAGATATTTTAGTCTTGGTGATGCGTTAGTTAAGTTGCAGCAAACCCGTTTACTGTTTTTGAACCTGGGAAACCTGTTGTGTTCTGGTAGCGCAAAGAAGCTTTGGGAGTGCGCTCTCGGTGGGGGAGATTGGCAAAGTGTACAAAAATAAACTTCCTTCCAACCTTGGGTTGGTGCGCAAAGAAACAGCTCTCCGATTCGATAGTGCATGGTCGCACACGGGCAACATGCTGCTCAGTAATAAAAGGTAATAATCAACCATCATTCTCTTACGCAATGGAATAATCAACTTTGTTTTCAGGTACGGATTTGTGATTCTTTTTCTACTCGTTGTGGATTGTTTTCAACCGATTGCTCCTTCGTTCCTTGAGTACATATGGCCGACAGATGAGAGTGGTAAGTACGGCCTTAAGAAGCCGTTAAATTGATGTGTGTTTTCATCGATACATCTCTTCCCGTTTTAGCCGAACCGTCGACGGCGATGGATGCTTTCCCTTCTGTGCCGTACGAGCTATCCGATGCGGATGAGAGCTTCATCCGGGATGCCTCCAAATGGCTCGGTACGAAACTTTCCAAGCTGGATCTCTGCCACCATCGGATCATTTTAAAGCTAAAAAACTCCTGCCACGAGCTGAACGCTGAACAGATGGGAAAGCTCGCGGTGCTATTGCTCAACTGTCAGTCCGATTCGGAGGGCCGTGCGGTGTTTCCGTGCACCGAAGAAATGTCGCTCCGTCAGTGTACCGAGCAAATGGACCCGAACACGTGGAACGCGTACCATCTGATCACGAACCGCGTGAAGGCGGTTTGTGCTAGCGTACGGCACGAACAGTTCCGTGGACTTACCGAGCTGACGGTAAACAAGCTCATGAGTACGGCCCACGAGCAGGTGCGAATGATGGACGAGCTGGCGGAGAAGCAGTCGCAGCTGCAAACCATCACAAAGCAAGTGGTTGAGCAGATGGTGGACAATAGTGAGCGTATCGTCAGCCAGCAGGGCAACATCCTGAAGCTGTCCGAGGTGCACCGTGCCAAAGTCGAATCAAACTATCGCGACTTACTGCGCGAAAAGGGCGTCATTAAGGCCGGACAGCAGGAGGTCGCGGTACTGTTGACGGATCTGCGCAAACGGATCGACGACAGCGTGAATCAGCTGGAGGAGCAATCGAAACGAAGCAAAGTAAACCATGACGCGTTGCTAACCGACCTGGAAGCGTTACAAGCGCACGCAGCTCAAATAGCGACGAAGATCGACGAAACGGGAGTTCATTTCGCGCAGCATCATCGGGCCGTTGAGGAGCAGTACGGGTACACGTTGGAGCAGCTGCAGCGCATCAATGCCACCGTGGCCAGTATGCTGGAATCGATTCGAACGTTGCAGCACGATTTCAATCGTCAGCTGGCGTGGCTGGTGGAAAAGCTCGGTGGTGGTGAGAAGATTCTGCCAAAGTTGAACATTATTCTGATGCACATCGGATACCTGCTGCTGGGTATGATTTGTCTCGCGTTTGTCGGAGCGGACAAGCTGTTGCGTTTTGTATTTGTTGCTGCCGTGCCGGGGAACCTGATCGGTGGGCTGATGGAGCTTTTCGAACCGGACGTGTTGCGCCTATCGGTTGGGTTGGGCTGTGTTGCAGTGGTGGATTTGCTGTCTCGCTTGGTTATGAAGTTTCTGACAGTTCGTCGTTCCCCATCGAAGCAACCCGTGGTGGAAGAACGCTCTGATCAGAGCAGACAGCAACGGTCAGAAGTACACAGATCTACGAACGGACACAGAGCTGTACGTCCCGCTGAAGACAGTGAAGAGGAGGAAAGTGAGCCAGAAGGACTGAGACATCGGGAGCGCTTCAGTCGAGAAAAATCAACCAACCCTAACCTGGTCGATACCGTTCGGCGTAGTGTGTCACGACTAGGGGAGGATTTCCCAAGGCGCAGTATGACCCCGGCGGAGAGAGCGCTTGGCATAACCAACCAGTGTACTGCTCGAACGATCCGAGGAGGCGAATGTCGTGCTTTCACAATGCATGGCTCTGAATTTTGCCGCTTGCATCAGCCGAGAGGAGTTTAGTGAAAGGGTACGTACGTACATATATTTAATTTATTTATTTTTCTTGGTTGAGATGGGTTTGGATGGGTGTGTGTTCACCATGTCATAGGGTTTGTTAAAATATTTTTTTGTTGGCCTCGCTAATTTAGAAAACAAAAAATACCTCAAGTAGTGTAATGTAAAATGGTAAAAGTAAGAGCAACATGGACAACACTTAGAAAATCGAAAAAAAGCAGGAAATATGACAATAATTGTATTCGGTATTGTATGGTTTATTACAATAATTTTACCTTTCTTTTAGTTATTTTCGTTCTGATTTTAAGTTTAGATATCTGGTATTTGGTTGAAGGATTGTGCTTAAGCTAAGGCAAACCTGTTTTTATTTGATAGTTATATCAACTTCAGTTCAGTTAAGGTTTAGTTCATTTGCTGATAAGATTTAGTTCATTTCCTATTTGAGTTTATGATTAACGTTAAGATGTTTAATGATTACATGGAGCAGAGTAATAACAAAATTGCAAGCAATTCAACAATACAGTACAAAAAGGGACAAATGCCATTCAGAAAAGAATTAGGAATGTAAATAAGAGAATAAAATCAAACTATCTTCTTAAGTTATATTAAACTCTCTTTTTGAAAGAAAACTAAAAAAATATCGATCTAACATTCCAAATGCATTATATTTCCGTTTTCAAAAACATGCCCTTCAACTTTTAGATTTAAAATTAATTAAGATTTACAAACAGATAGGAACTGGATTTTGTCAAATTATTTTTTGTGAGAGAAAAGGGTGAAAGTGTGCTTGCTTTAAAATACACAACTCATGATTCCAGACAGCTGATAAGAGCTCTAACGCCGTTATAATATCCGTTGGATAGCATCGTCCTGCTAGTGTGCGGAAAACTATGAGGAAAAAAAAAACAAGCAAAAGTTGAACCCTTTTTCCATGATGTATCGGAATGCTTCCGTTCGCGAGTTGGTACATACAGCCACGCTCATCCCCTTCATGCTTGTTTTAGGCACGGTTTTATGCGCGACGGCATGCCTCCTTCTACCACTATCCTGGCGGCTGGAACCGTTCGCCGGTGATTATTTCCGCCGTTGCTATAGTGACACAGCGCAACGGCAGTGCAGGAATCTGCCAGTTAAATAAACTTCTCTCCCACCACCCAGTCTTTTGAACGGACTGTGGCTGCTCCGGATATGGGACTTTCATTATTGAACGCAAAGTTAACTAACAGCAACGACAAGAGTATCAAATATGGAAGCATATAATAATTGCTTCGCTACCATTCGCTTTATGCTTTCTGAAGCTTTATATTTGTAAAGCCATTTTAATTCCTCCCTCGCATACTTTGTTTATTTTAAACTCAAATCGGGGGTGGAAAAAATCAAACATTTTCTATGCCATTGTTTTGTGCTCTATCCTTAGCATCACAGGACGATGGGCTACATCCGTTTGGTTGTTGTATTACGGAAGCATCCGGTTTGTATTTTTTTAGCATGCGGGAAGCACACACAAAAAACACACACAAACACACACAAGTGGTGGAACATTTCATACCAATAACGGAACCTATCCGATGGGACGGGAAATCAATGGTTAGAGTGTTCCTTTTTTTTCGCTGCTCCTTGCAACAAAGCCCTCAGCAGAGTAGGCTGATGCTGCGGGCCTTTCGTGGGTTGTTTTTGTGGCTAGCGTTTTAAATACAATTCACGGTTAAGCAAAGAGGGATGAGAAGCAGAGATCGTAAAAATGTGTGTAAAGGTATCCGATCCGACGAGCAAAAAAAAAAACTATAGAAAAATGAGAAAAATAGTTAAAGTAGGAATGGAAGTATGAAAAATGAGAAATATTTTTATTTCATTCTGTATTCAAATTTAAACAAAAAAGTAGCTCCTCTAGATCATTATTTTGGTTTATTTATTTTTTGTCGTATTTTTTCTTGCGCTGCTACACCATCAAGCATCCCTGTGAACTTGAATCTGATTTTGTGCAGGTGGAATGGTGAATGTGTGCAGAATGAACGATTTCCAGTTGGATTTCCCCTCACTCGATGCTCACCGTGAGCATGGAACATACTTTTCTCTCACCACCCTTTTCCAAACTCTCGCGCCCAAGGGGAAATTTTGCTGGCGAGAGAATTACAGCATGTGGATGATGGAAATTTGAAATTCTCGATCGAGAATGGTTTTCGATCGTTATAACTATAGTGATCGAAAGGACCACAGTAGATAGCTGTATGTCTTTAAATACAAGAACAGAATGCAATTGTGTTTTTGGAACAATCACATTTTTTATAGTAAATAATCAATTTCATCGTCAAAATTGATAAAAATTCCTTTAAAAAGAGTCAGCTTCCGACCCACGTGCTTGAGATTCGCAATGAGACACCTTTATTTGCTAACATAGCGCATTCCAATTGCGAACGCACTTGTTTAGGAATCATCAAAACACAAAACAAAACACCACTAGGAGGAGGAGGAGAGCCTTAAATAAGCGTTGGCACGATAAATGTAGGAAAGCGCAGGAAGGAGCGTGTATAAGGGCGAGGGTTGTGTTATGCTCTGGTAGGTATCTGGCAGATGATGAGAGAGCAGCAACCGAGCGTTCGCTCCCGGCACATGCGTTCTGTCGTCCGCGCGGTTCGGATTGTTTTGTTTGCCGCTCGGCAGAACGTGTCCCACCGGGCACCAGCACTCAGAGATCGCTTGAATACGCGCTTGAAAAAGAACTTGAGTTGGCGAAATTATTCAAGTGATCCGTCGGGTCCCGAAGCCGAAGCAAAGCCGAAGCCAAAGCAAAACCCGAACGGGGGTCTGCACGAACCTTCGTTTAATTAGTCCCCTCCCCCTTTTTTACCAGGATTTCTTTCCGAAATGATACAGTGCACACCATTATACTATCGTAATTCGATTTATTGAATATCGAACCAACATAGAATACAAAAAAACAGAACACTTGCACAACAATCACTGCACTTAATTCTAAATCAACGCACATAATTTAAAAAAAAACACTTTTTACACTCGCACAGTGAAAAAAAAAAAACAAATTCAGCACAGCGCTTTCTGCTCCTCATCGCTGTTGCTCCTGGTTTTTCTCGCTGCACTGTACGGGCCACTGCTCCAACACTACGACACAGCCACAGGTTTTTGATGTCTCCGTTCGCCGTGAAACACACATGAAATGGAAGAAAAATGATATTAATTAGAAGAGGGGATGTTGGTTGATGATTTTAATCACTTTTACTTACCTCAAATTAAACAAAACTCAATTTTTTACGGGGTTTATCCGCCAAGCGCTGAAACACCACACGAGCACCAACCTCACTGGACTGAAAGTAAAGCCTACTGCGTGAATGTGTGTATGCGCTTCTGCCAAGCCAACCGCGCCGTACTGCGTGTGTAGCCAAGTACGAGTGTGAGTGTATTTGCACCACTGGACACAGAACACAAACCTCACCGCACAGCAGAGCGTGTGTCGCCAAGTGTGTGCATGTGTGTATTTGCACCACTGAATTCTGAACGTCCACCACACAGCGTGTATCGCCAAGTGCGTGGCTGTGTGTAGTATCACCGTGGACTGCAGAAAACTACCTGCACTAGAACAGAGCGCTGGTATGGTCAAATGTGTGCATGTGTGTACTTGCTCCACTGAAAGCCGGTATCGCACCAGATTTCGGGTGTCGCCTTGTGCGTGCGTGTGTGTTATTCTCACAGCACACTCGCTCATCATTTTTTTCGTTTTTTCGCTTGAGCCACTCGATTTCGTTCTTCGCTGATTTTGGCAGCGCACGAAGGGGTTTCGGCTTCAACTTCCAACAACAACAACCACACGAGGAGGCTCGGGGACACTCATCAGGGGAAAATCGCTCAAATTAGAGCGAGAGACAGATAGAAAAAGTGAAAGGTCAATATAAAATCTTCGGCTTTTGACCGTTGGGGTAGTGCGAGCTCAGCAGCTCCCCACCGGGCACCAGCACTCAGAGATCGCTTGAATACGCGCTTGAAAAAGAACTTGAGTTGGCGAAATTATTCAAGTGATCCGTCGGGTCCCGAAGCCGAAGCAAAGCCGAAGCCAAAACCCGAACGGGGGTCTGCACGAACCTTCGTTTAATTAGTCCCCTCCCCCTTTTTTACCAGGATTTCTTTCCGAAATGATACAGTGCACACCATTATACTATCGTAATTCGATTTATTGAATATCGAACCAACATAGAATACAAAAACAGAACACTTGCACAACAATCACTGCACTTAATTCTAAATCAACGCACATAATTTAAAAAAAACACTTTTTACACTCGCACAGTGAAAATTCAGCACAGCGCTTTCTGCTCCTCATCGCTGTTGCTCCTGGTTTTTCTCGCTGCACTGTACGGGCCACTGCTCCAACACTACGACACAGCCACAGGTTTTTGATGTCTCCGTTCGCCGTGAAACACACATGAAATGGAAGAAAAATGATATTAATTAGAAGAGGGGATGTTGGTTGATGATTTTAATCACTTTTACTTACCTCAAATTAAACAAAACTCAATTTTTTACGGGGTTTATCCGCCAAGCGCTGAAACACCACACGAGCACCAACCTCACTGGACTGAAAGTAAAGCCTACTGCGTGAATGTGTGTATGCGCTTCTGCCAAGCCAACCGCGCCGTACTGCGTGTGTAGCCAAGTACGAGTGTGAGTGTATTTGCACCACTGGACACAGAACACAAACCTCACCGCACAGCAGAGCGTGTGTCGCCAAGTGTGTGCATGTGTGTATTTGCACCACTGAATTCTGAACGTCCACCACACAGCGTGTATCGCCAAGTGCGTGGCTGTGTGTAGTATCACCGTGGACTGCAGAAAACTACCTGCACTAGAACAGAGCGCTGGTATGGTCAAATGTGTGCATGTGTGTACTTGCTCCACTGAAAGCCGGTATCGCACCAGATTTCGGGTGTCGCCTTGTGCGTGCGTGTGTGTTATTCTCACAGCACACTCGCTCATCATTTTTTCGTTTTTTCGCTTGAGCCACTCGATTTCGTTCTTCGCTGATTTTGGCAGCGCACGAAGGGGTTTCGGCTTCAACTTCCAACAACAACAACCACACGAGGAGGCTCGGGGACACTCATCAGGGGAAAATCGCTCAAATTAGAGCGAGAGACAGATAGAAAAAGTGAAAGGTCAATATAAAATCTTCGGCTTTTGACCGTTGTCGTGCACCGCTCCGACGCTGGCCAGTCGGGTTCGGTAAGCGTTCGGGAAGACGCGCGCGTGCGACATATACCGGTTGCAGCAGCAACAGCAGTAAGGAAAGCAAGGATCCGTTCTCGTTCGCAAAGCAGACCAGAATGAAACACCTCGGGCACGTTGACGGTTGTGTGCTGCAGCAGTAGTAGCAGGTCGTTCTGGGTTGATTTTTGCGTGTGAATGGTGAAACAAAACCCCGCTTGTGTGTTTGATCCTTGTTTGTGTATCTTGTGTCGAGATAGTCTAGTCTCCTTACCACCTGCTGGTGTTGTAGGAAGGTCGTCCCGTTGTGGAAAGTGCGAGCGACAATTTGTGTGCGCGTGCCAAGCATTTGCCATCTGACGGTGGCCGAAGGTTACAGCAGCATCATCCTCGAGGAAGTTACGTTTGTTGCTTGATTGTTCTGCCGAGAGGCTCCAGTGAAGAGTGTGCGGTGGTTTTCTTTGAATTTGCCCGTTGCCCTTGCCAACCCGTAAGAAGTAGCAAGGGAATCGTTGAAAGTTTGGAGGGCTTTTTCCTTTTTCTTCTTTTTTTCCCTCCTGCCGGAGTTGTGTGCGATTGTGATGATGGTGTTGAGATTTAGTGGCAGGGAGTCGATAGACGTGCCTGAAGGACAGGAACATTTCTGCGCCGTTCTGGGGTAAGGTGAAAGCCGTTCCGGGCAGGTGTTCTAAGAGTGAGACGTACAAATTCATCCTGGATGACGGTGTTTCTGAGTGATGAGTGTGGATGTCCGAGTGATGCTCAGTGTGCAATGTCCCATAGTCTATTGGATCATGGCAACCGTAGGCCACAGTGCCAGCAGCAGCGTAGTGTTGTTTTTCGTGTGCTAATGAAGTACGCATAGTGAAATATCGCAAAAATAGTGTAAAAGTTAACGTTAAGGAATCTGACAGACCGCAGCGATGCGTGCCGTGCTGTCTCTATTTATTTAATTTATTGCAACTATTTATGCAAACGTACAAGCTATCCAAGTGAAGTCGTGATATCTCTTCGACATAACTCTCCGAAGCGAAGGAAGTATCTAGCATAACCCCCGGAGGCAATGATGGCTATCAGACAACGTACCGATCCGGCCGGAAGTACTCGAGCTCGAGGAGCGGCCCGTTGGCATTCGACGGCAAGAATTCGGTCACTGGTGCTACCGCTGCTACCACTTGTGCTGGGATGCTGTTGCATCACCTTAGCTCACGGTGCCATGGAAGAGATGATGATAGCCCCCATAGGTAAGCGAAGTGAGCATAGTCACATGTCAAGAGCAGAGCAGAGCAGCCGTTGCCGGGAGCGGGCAAGTCTAGGATGATTGTGTTTGGAAGTAGGCCTTCCGGAAGAGTAAACCGTTTTGGCAGGGCAGACAGCCCTGAAGGATTAATTGCTCTCCGATGCGGTAATTAACTCGTTTTCGGAGGCCTTTCGGAATTGATGAAGAGGCGTTGCTAGGCCTAGGATCTAAATTGAGTTAATGGGTTCCATTCTATCAACCAGCTTGTTTGTGACAATGATATTAGTAGAACATTACAATGGTTAAAGTGTATTTGTGTTTTTTAGGTCTTTAGGAGATATTTTGGAAAAGCAATGTTGTTACCTGGCATTACTTTTATTGTACTTTTAAAGCTATATTTCAATGTTTTTAATCAGATTCACCAAACAACATGGTATTGATACAGAAAGGAAATACATTTGCTTGAAAGACTTCCTTCAGGAATTCCGAGGCTTTACCACGAACCGACAAATGATGCGGTCAATTAGCTCTCCGGTTAATAGGTCAGCAGGATCTGCAATGCAATTAGCGCCGATGTATCGGGTCTAATAAACCATCAATCGTAATGGAATGCGTAGTGGGGAGGTGATTTAAAGCCCATGCTGCTGTTGTTGTGGTTGCGAGCCGGGTTCAGTTTCGCTCAATTGCTACTAAATTCGCACCTTAACCGATCCCGAAACCACCTACTCAGCCAGTCCCTGGCCTGCCGAGCAATGCAATAAAATTGACCGTATTTCTTGAGCGAATTGCTTTCACCACTGCAGGGGAAAGGCATAGAGAGAGATAGTGAAGCGGAGAAGAAGGTCCTGGCGACCGTGCACAAATAAAACTCTTCATCACTTTTTGGTACCGGAGAGCGGGCTGCTGGATGACGGGGGAACCGACTTTTATCACGCCTTGTTCTTGTTGACGTTTCCTAGAGAGAGGGGTAATCATATCCTTCATGTCCTTCAGTTGTGTCCTGCACAAGGGACGACGGCGTATGTAGCACCGGGTGGGAAGGGGATGGAAGGGAGTGATCACTCACCCAGAACCGTCTCGGAACCGTGCGCACCGTGCCGGGAAAGCGGGAAAAGACCTTGCCAAAAAAGGTCCCATTAACATCCAGCCGGGCATGTTTTGGCGCTGCTGTACCCTTTTTTCACCGTGCCAAATTGAGCTTATTGGGGAGGAGGGTGGTCCCTTCGGGAGAGGGACATTTTATTTCGGTTACCGCGTGGAGGATAACAATTGTTTAAGGGGTTCACCAATCTCCACCGAGAGGGAGGAGAAATGGTGAATGTTGTTATCCAAAAACGGAACGGATACGGGGGCGATCTCTCGCTCTCTCTCTCTCGCTGAGGGTGACGCTTTCGGTGTCGGTGACGATGAAGTGGATGAAGGGACTCAAATTTAGGACTGTGCAAATATTATCAAACACACACGCACACACCAACAGTGGGACCAGCTCAAACGACGGGGGGGGTTTATGGATATCAGGCAGGCCTCGGTCCGGGGACACTCTAGAGAATTTCAGGGATTCGAGGGGAGTTAAGGGCGAGCGGATTAATGTTTACGCCCGGCGGTTTTACGGAGGAGGAAATGGTGTAATCTTGTTTCTGGCGTGGGAATAATCGTAAATCGTATTTATTATGTCCTGAGTTGTTTGAATGGAATTTTAAAGAGGAAAGCATAAACAATAACAAAACATGTCCTGCAGATACGGTTATGTGTGTGTGTTTTTATGTAATGAGAGCGAGAGAAAGGTGTTTGTTTATGAAGAACAAGCTTGAATGCGGGTTTTATGTGTTTATTTAAATACACAAATTGATATTTCGGCAAAACAATGTTAATTTTTCCTGTTTGGAATTTAACGACAGTTTTGTTCCAAATTTCGTTTATATTTTTTAAATTGATATTACGGTGGACTGGTTTCATCAATAATCGATACATTCATGCCTTTTAGTAATATTTAATCCATTATATGTTACGTTTACTGCATCGTTTCGTCCTGTACGTTTTCGCAAATAGCAATTGCGTGCTATGGCTTTGACCTTTCGTTTTAAAGGGATATTAATAGAGCCTTGAATAGTTTGCAATTCCCAACTCGACCCGTCCCCTCTGCCTGATTGACCCTTTTGTTAGGGGAATCCCCTTTGGGGACACGGTTTTGTGGCCGATAGCTTGGGTGTAATTATGAAGTCACCGGCATTGGAAAAGGGACTCCCCGTAGGCAACCAAGGTAAGCGAACCGCTGCAAGCTGTCTGCCGTATCCCTTGGGGCCTGTGAAACTTTGTCTACGAATAGAGATGTGAATTGAGCTTAAACAGAAACAGCAGCAACAACAACACGAAGGAAGGAGCTGTTCCACTTTAGAGAGCTAAAATAGTTAACCTTTTCCTGTCCTGAAGACACGACTAGCGTTGGGTGGGGTTGTTACTGACCAAAGCGGATGTTGATTGGATTTGGATTTCGAAACCGTGGTTCGAAATGGCGTAATTTTGTGCACATTTTCAATTTTAACACTATTTGGTGCTTTTTCGTTCCATTTGCCGTGCTGTGCTGGGCCTGCCTGTGAACACCCGGATCCGACGCTGACCGACGCCTGCTGTCAACCGAACAGAAGTAATCGAGGAATGGGGCTGCTATGACACCGAAATACGGCTGACGTGTGGGAATCTCGAGTCGAAAATAGCGATCCTGGAGGCACGGTTCACGCCCCGGTGCATGGAGCAGCGTACCGAGAACTGCGTCTACATGGACGAACACAGGTAAGCAATGTTTTTTGTTGTTGCTGTGCTTTCTACTTTTTCCCCTCACAAGTGTAGCAGTAGAAACATTTCCTAGGTCAGCACACAGCCGTACAGGTGTTTTATCTTCGAGTGTGTACTAAATATAGCAATGTTAGTTAAAATGTTGCTTTTCATGCAACGGTAGAGACATTGAAGAACGCGACAGGCAAGTTTGTCGTGCTATTCTTGGTGCCGTGACAAGGATACGAGCAAAAGAAACATTGCTGTAGATTAAATTGTGTTCATATACGTTGTGTTTTGCAATCCAAACGTGTTTATTTATACATAATTCCTGGTAAATCAAATGTTTGAGCTCGCAAAGTGATTCCAGGGAAATTAAAAGTAATTTCTCGTTGGAATTCTGTAAGGCTTTTTCCATTTCAGCGTAAAGATCTGCTCGTGTCATAAGCCTAGCCTTAGGGATTGTTGGGTAATGTATTAGAGTTGTAGCTGTCCCAGTCAGAGGATTTCAGAATACGGAAGAAAACCACAATTGCTGTAACTTCCTGTGGGACCAAAAGTCAAAGTTTAATGCCAACTTGTGGTTGGCAACATTTTGTTGCTTCTAACGTATCAGGAGACTTCCGGCAATTTCCCATTAGTGATATTTGAAGTATGATTATGCTCAATTCTTTCACCATTTTCATGTTTGCCTCTTGAAGTGGTTGAAAATGCTATTCATGCTAATGCTATTGTAGTACTCCTGATACCAAAAACTCTGGCGAAGCTACGAAGAAGCTATCTAAATGATAGAAAAGCTAAATTTATTAGAGTGCCCAGACTGTCAGAGATATCCACAGAATGTCTGCAGAAAACATTCACAATACCTTCCGCTTCAATTTGTAGCTTTCTCAAATACAGCAAACAAACAAACAGTAAAATAGACGCCGTACGGTAACCGCAGCATACTCGCGCACTGTGCCCAACTGGGTGTGTGCATTAACAGAAGGAAAGGAAAACATATTTCCCTGTCAGTCGCGTCATTACCTCTGCTCGAGGTTTCACTGTGGTCGCTCCAACTCTCTTCGCGGTTCTATGCGGCGCTCCAATGCCCCGATGCTCTCGCCACCGACGCTCAAGACCTTGACCCGCTTGCGCGACGAGATTGGCGGGAGCGAGGAAACATTGCCAACGGAGAAGAAGACACCGGAATCTCGGCCTGCATCCTCCCACTCGCTGACAACGCTGACACTTGTTCTCGTCTCGTGTTTTGTCGCAACACTGTGTCGCTCTCGCGTCTTCGGTCGCGTTCGTTTGTCATTTATCTTCCTGCCTGTGCCGCTTTGTGGAGACAGGGCCGTGCAAAATTGCTTCCGAGGCCAAAGTTTTCCAGTTTTTCTTAATTTGAACTTGTTCTTTTATTACGCTTTTCCTCCCTCAAATGAGATTTGCGTCGACTTTTTTTTGTTTTCTACTGGTGAGCTTACATTTGAACGGAAGGACCGCGTGACACCCAGTCCCAGCTGTAGTTGGGTAAGTTTGTCGGAGGCCTGATGTGTTGGTACCGTCGGGGAACGTTGCCTGATAGCCTTGCGGGTAATGGTTGCTATAAAGGTTTATCACGCCGTTTGTTGGACGACCCATTTTCCCACCAGGGTGCTCCACCGTTACAGCCACCCAGCGCTCTGACTAATTGATGGGGACGCACTTTTTCTTGTGTTGATCCAAACCGTCTCCGACGCTGTGAACCGAATGGAAGAAAGGAAGGCACCTCAAGTGTTGCTCTCGAGGAAATGTGCTTCATATTAGTTGATTCTTTTGCAAGCGTAATTACTGCCCGGGCCACTTCCACTTGTTCTTGTTGCGATCTGGGACTGAGGAGTCTGAAGCTGATATGGTGGTACAGAGGCAACTGCAACTTTTGAATGTAAAGTAGCATAACAGTAATGTCTGACAGCAGTCGTGGGGAAAGTTTATTTGAAATAAATAGAATTCAAGTTGAAAGTTTACGTCTAGAGGATGGGAGATTTCGCATGAGTTGTGGTATGGTTGGTAATTGTGTTAACCGGGAATAATTAAGCCATATATTGGCAAACCATTTTGGCGATTGGATAGCAAGTAGAGGAACTGGAAAGAAGTGGTAAAAGTAAAAGTTCTATACATTTTTGAAGAATTTATGTTTCAGTTAGGTGTGGAACACAAAGATAATGAAATAACAAACAAAAGATCCTATATTACGGCCGGCTTGCTGGTGTCAGCTCCAACAGCACGTGAAGGTGGTTTGAAATGAAGAATTTAATGTAATCAGTTTGCCCGTATCTCATGCCATTTTATACGTTCTAATACCTTTTATTCTGTTGCGTTGTTGTTTGTACGACACTGTTTGGTGTTGGCTTTAGCAACCTAAGCTCTATAAGATACTTTTAAGGCTCTTTTCGATTCATCGATACATCGGCCCCGTTCGGTGCCGTTTTTCTTTATTGTTCGTGCTTGCTCACTATTCGTACATTTGGGTTCTTTTTTCCCCGGTTGAATTTTTCTCTGGGTGTATTTTGATTGTGGCAGCTTATGCAACTCACTCCAATGATTATATGCATGCTTCGAGGGTATCTGTGTGCGTGTGCGTGTGTGCCGACATACCGTATGGAATGCTAATAGTGTCTCTTTGTTATCACCGAAACTCGCATCCCGCTCCGGCAAAGCTCCCCGAGGACCGAAGGCGTCGAAAGCTCGCTCATGCAAACTGGAGTGATGTTGATGTTTGTTAACGAAAGCCCACACATGAACGTGCCCCGGTTTGGTGACGATTTGGACGGATGTGCCGGCATTCTTTGTGCCTGTGACAGCGCGCGGGAACTGCTGGCGTTCGTGAGCAGGAAGAAAAACCCATCGAAAAGAAGGCCGCGGTTGGTGTTTTGTTTTCCCAAACCCCCTTTGCGCTATTCTCCACTTGGGGTTTGGGGTATAAATCCCGGTGGTTATTTCTAGGCACAAAAGCCAAGCCCGTCAAAGGCGCGCGGGCTCTATTCAAATCACGTACGTCCAATGAAAAGGGAGTCGTAAGATATGGTCCCTTCCGCGCTGGGATGAAGACACCCGGCCAGCCTGACTCCACAAACCACTCCCCGAACACACACCCGGAATGCCGAGTAGAGATTGTTCACGGCACACGTGAGCTTTTCCACTGGCGTTACGTCCCATGAAGGCGCGAATAGGCAAAGTGCTGCTCTGCCGTGTATATTAGGTTTGTTTCGTAAAATGATGGTCTTTAGTGTCTAATGCCGCACGCCGTGCCTTTATACACGCAGGTGCCTTTCCTGCCGCCACCGAAACGAGCTAAATGCGTAACGTGAGGGAAACGTGGTACGTATGATTCCTTCCCCGAGTTGGTCTTTTTCCCCGGTTGAGACTTTGCTTTCCTGGGAACATCACGGGGTGAAGATCCTAAATTTGGTCCACCACACATTTTACGTTACGTTTCGTTGTTTGTGGGCTAAAGGAGAGGTGATGCTAAGCGCTAAGTGGCCGTACATCCCGCTGCACTGTGCCAGAGCTTGTGTACTATGACCTAGTTTATGAAGTTCAAACCCACTGCTAGGGAACAGGGGGAAGTTTGCACACGAATATTGCCCAGCTGACGCACATTCAAGCAAAGTTCGCGCGCGGGCGGGCTCCACAATCCTTGGGGGGGTGTGTTGGTAGACACGTCATGCTTTCTAAAGCCGAGCAAATCCGACCTTAAAATGGAGTAAAAACGACCGCTGCTCGGAACTGGGTGTGAGCAGAAGTAACTTTTGACCGCAAAGTTTTCCCGCGGATGTTTTGCAGGACGAACCTCGAAAACACAAACTTGGTCCAGACCGTACGCGTGTTCGCGTTGTTTTTTTTCTCTTCATGCCGATGGGATAACGGTCCATGGGATTGGGAAAGTCACCCTCCCGGTCCGGCCAGGGCCTCTCGGTTTGGCTTATGGTGGAATAAATTAATTACTCATTTGATTGTTTTCGGCTTTCCGTGCGGTAACGCCGTCCTCCGACGTGCTCTCCTTTTGCTTTCTCCTTTTTTGGCTACTGTTTTTTTGGTTGCTCCGTTTGCTAATTGACGACCGAAGGTGTATTGACTGCGGTTTGGCAGGAAGGAACGTAAATACGTACGTAAAAAACTGGCAAAATCTGGCAGGCTGTATTGCAACAGACAGAAAAAAGTGTGTGGAAATGACTAAACGAATACAAAGGGATCGCCGAGTTGATGTTGTTCTTCGTTCTTCCGGTTGTTTGCCATGTCCGTACCCGCGCGCGTACACAAGCACGTCGGATGTTATAAATGACGGTACACGTGAAGCGTTAGTTTCATTCTGTGTTTGGGAGTGGGAAGGGGTCCCAACCAACCCATTGGGTCTGTTACGTACGCGGGAATGGCAAAAGTAACTTCATCATTATTATTATCATCATCATCATCATCATAACTAAGGTGGCGTGCTTTTTTGCCACACGGAAGGTACCGGCAGCAGCAAATAATAAAATCATAAAATTATGCTTCATCCTGACCCAATCCCCTTGCTCTCCACCACCTTGATGCCACCGGGAGCGGGACAGGGTTCCACAGGCCTCTGCGATAAAAGTTGCAGCATCACAGTACAGCACAGTTTGAGATAAAGTTGTTCATTAAGCGTTGCAATGTAACCGGGGGGGGCGCACACCGCACCACACAAATGAGCTAAGTTTTGCTTTGCGACAAACATGGTGTTTGGGGGGTTGGAGTTGGCCAGCGACAGGGGACAGTGATTAATTTTGTCACTTTAATGATTTTCCTGTTTCTCCCTTCATTTTGTACACCTTTCGGAGGGCGAGCGCTGTTGGAGAGCAACGAGTAGTGAAACAATGTGTTAAAACTGTGTGTACGATATTTTGTAGTCTGTTTGGGCTGGCCGGCCGGATGGCTGCTGCTGACTAGGTGGCACTGATATGAGCAGAGTTATGATGAGAACTTTTATAGAAAACGGCCTGGAAAAAGAGTCAAAGTTGGTGTATCAATTAGGATAAAAAGTGTCTTATTTTCAGAGTTGTGTCGAGAAGAAGCTAGCAACATGGGAAAAAAATCAATTACGCCCACGATTAAGCTGTGCTGTTACGAACGATAAATGAGACGAACGTGATGAAAATTACATCCCGGCAAATTGTTATTGGGTGCTACATTGTGCTACACTCGGCAGGGCTTTATCGTTGAATAGAAAGCGCACGAAACAAACACGCAAGTCAGAAAGCTGCAATGTTATAATCTCATCTTATTACTTAAACTGTTCTTCCAGCTCAACATTCTGTCCCCCTGTTTTTCCGCCTGCCAAGAGGAATGGTATTTAAAGTTGAGACAAAAACAAGCCTGCAAACATGGCGCTTCCTTCGCCAGCGTGGCCGGACACTGCATCAGCTTACGCAATTTCACCGCGGACACGGGGACAGTTGGAGCTGGACATTCCAAGTGCACTTAACTTGTGCCTTCTGTTCGTTCGCGCTGTCGTGTCGTGTGCAAAGGCAACACATTAAAGCAGGATATTATCACCCCAGTGTCCTGTTCTGTAGAGCGAACGTCGTCGCTGCGTCCATCCCGCTCTCGTGCGAAGTTCCGTGGGAAACTCTGCTTGAAAGTTTCCCCCGGGGGAGAGGGGTGGGTCGTTGGACAGTTTTCACAAAATGTTGCCACCCATACGCGACTGTGTGACAACTGGAATCCGCTGGGGGAGGTGGTGGACAGCGGGATGTATTTGAAAATGTTTAGCAGTCAGCACAAAAAACAAACTCTAGACGAGCGCGACAGTTAGTAGTGGTGGCAGGTTCCGTTGAAAGGATCGTCAAGTGGCCTGAAGGCTGCGAGAGCGAAAGTGTGTGTGTATGTGTGTGTGTGAATGTCTTCCCTACCCCCGGGAGACAATCGGGATCACAATGACATTGGGTGGCAACTTTATTTAACTTTTTCGTTCCTTGGCTGTTCCACTTTTTTCTTCCTTCTCTCTCTCTCTCTCTCTCTCTCTCTCTCTCTCTCTCTCTCTCTCTGTCTCTCTTTCTTTCCTTGAGCGCATTGGAAACATAAATTAGAAAAGAAAAACCGGGAGGAAAACGGGGCGGAAAATGGCCAAATCGTTTGCGACATATGTCCAATTCTTGTTCGCACTTTCTTTTACCGGACGCCTTTTGTTTGACGCTTTGGCTTGAATGGCTGTAGTCTGTGTTTGTGTAGCAAAAAACCCTCTCTTTTGCCATGCCAAGCTAGTTTGCTAACATATACCACAGTTGGGGAGGTAATGTTAGGTGTATGTCGGAGGTTTTGGAACTGTTTTGAGTTTAGAAACATTTTTTTTAAATATTAAAAAATCTTATAGCCTCAAAATGCCTTAAAATAAATTAATTTATTGGATTGCATTCCTTCAAGTTCTTTTTCTAGATTGTTTTAAATATTGTTCAAGGAAATACCCTCCACAAGCAAAAGCGTCTTTCGCAACGGATTCCATTTGTATGCTAACCACATTTCCTTCTTTCTTTCACAGCGTTGCCCATCCGTTCGCCTCGCAAAAGGTGGACAAGCTGATCCTGGAGGAAACGGAAGCCGGAAGGCGCTTCCTCGCCACACTGCGGCGCAACCACGAGCGGGAACAGGAGCAGGAAGCGCCCGAGGACGGCGAACCCGGTACGCGCGAGCTGACAGCGGGCGGTACGAACCGGCGCGAAGGGGCCACGCTGGTCGCCTCCCGCTCGCTGGCCAAAGACAAGCGCAGCTCGCTGCGGGCTACGCTCGAGCACCTGATAGTGCGCTATCTGCGCCGGCTTACCAGCGACGACGACGCGGACGGGGACGATGGGGGCGAAGAGCGGGGCGGGTACGAGGTAGCTGCTCGCTACCGAAGACAATCGCTTCCGGCGACCGACTCCGGCAGCGTGGGAAACACCCACCGCGTGCCGGACGCGGCCAGCAGCACTTCCAGTCCACCGGCGGGCGGATTCTTCAACTCAATGGAAATTACACTGCTCACCAACGATACGGACACGAACCTGACCGACGGGTGGGACTCGGCCGAGCGGTGGGAGGCGGATCGTACGGCAAGCCAGCCGCTGGACGGTGGCAGTGCGCCACAGCTGACAGCTGGGGCCGGAGCCGCCGCAGAAGGATATGGATTTTCCGGTCCGTCGGTGTCCGAGCTAGTGGGGGCGCGTGTTGCAGGGGATGGGATAGTGGCGGGCGGTGCAAGTGTTAGTGAGGCGCACGGTACGACCGGTGGCAGTGGTGATGATGCTGCCAGTGCTAATGGGGAGAGTGAGTTTCGCGATAATGGCGATGAGGTGGAATATAATCTCCCGATCGGTGGTAGTGCGCCGGTCGGTGGGGAGATGGGTGAGCTGAGGCAGCAGCGAAAAAAGCAGGAAAAACCGAAGGGCCGCCGGGGCGGTGAGTGTGACAGCGTGCGGAAGCGGGTATCGCAGCTGGATCGGTTCGAGCTGGAGCGGTCGATGCGCAATGGCTCCTTCCGGGAGTACAACATCCGGAATGCACTCAACTACCGGTAAGTCGTTTTGTGTTCTGTGTTGGTATATGTGTGTAATGGCGTAGTGACGGTAGTTTAAGCGTGCTAAGTGGCACGCCAGCAGTGCCATTTTGCTGACGTGAGCGAGATAGAGCCATTGGGGATAATGGGTGAAATGGTTGCAGGTGGAACCTTTTGAACCAAGTTTTTATGGTAGTAAGCTTTTTGGCAGTTCGCCGATGAATCTGATGTACGGTAGGAGTTGTGAGATACATGCTCATTGCCTTATCAGGCAATGATTCCATGATCCAAATCTTACTTTTGTGTGCTACGAATATACTACACAAGACCCAGATTCGGCGGAGTTCGTTAAGTCCTTACAGCATTTAAAATGCTAAAACAAACATGACCCGAATTCTTCCTAGATTCTTCCATTAATTAAGGGTTTTCTTTTTCGTTGTTTGTGAAAACAACCCCCAAGCCGCCAATGGCACAGCTTCTCCTCCAAAGCAACGATTTAATTCATCCCTTTGGATTGGATTGACCTTACCTTTTCTCACTCCAAACGCTTTACGATTGAGTGAATTTTTGTATCATACGATGCGAAAACCCCTGAATTCAAAGACAACATCTCAAAGACACTGGAGTGAGCGGGGCCTAGCGAATACCTCGTTCAGGTCCATTGGTTTTTGGGGTTAGTTCGTGTTTCGGATACCGATGTATTCGAGAGGACCACCGGGACGGAGAGGGAGATTGATTGAGATACATTCTTGGTTGATGGTTTTTGTCTCCATGCCGGCTGTCGGACGCTGATGCCCCAATCCATCAGTTCCGCACAGTCGCAAACGTCTTTGCGGAGGAACCTGCGTCTTCTTTTGTGTGGAATCAATTCGAAGTTCGTCGGTTTTTTTCGACAGAATCTTACAATTATGCCACGCGCGCTAGAACGATATCGCGAAGTGAAGCGTTTCAATTATTATAAAACGTTCTGCTCTAGGTTCTAGGCGCTTTGTTTGGAGTGGGTCCTCTATTCCCCCGCGTTCTAGATTCTCGGTCGCTTTTCGTTCCACATCGTTTCCACCCATAACCCAAATTGCCAACGAAACGGATCGTGGAAGATTGTTTTTCTTGCTGCTCGTCTTCTGCTGCCCTTTTTGTGCATGCAAAACGAACTCCACACCGCACACTCCACAGTGTCCCTTCCGAGCCATGAACAACAGCGCTGACTTAATATATTGTGGCCCGGTGGAGTTTTGCCGCGTAGCCCTACCGGCTGGAGCCATCGGTATGAAGATGTTCCCTTTTTTTTTGTCTTGCTCACCGGCCGCCGCCGCCAGTCTTATCTTATCCCAAACGCCCCCGTTCGCTCATTTTGCCCAGGTTTAGCTTCTGCGGAAGATTTTGTTCTTTGTTATTTAGTCTTCACAGCTTCTGCCAAGCTTGTGTGTGTGTTTTTCTTCACGTAGTTTCGGCTCCCCTCGTGGGACAGTAAAACGGTAGCCGTGTGCGTCTTGCAGCACATGCGGGCGTTTCCTGAAGCAGAGCCTCAGATTGTGGGCTTTATTATTTGCTGCCTTGACATTTAGTGCTGAGTGGCTGAAGGGCAAAAAGAAATTATATTTTATTCGAAGCATACTGTACGGAATGGAATGAATATTAAGTCGGCAATGCGTGTGTTGGTGGAAGATTTTGGGAAAAGGCAATTTGGTTGGGTTCGAATAAATTTGGCGTTTGTGTCCAACTTTTCAAGCAATATTAAACTCGGTTGTTCTTACCCCACCAGCTAGGTGAAATATTTCAATTATGGCATGGGTAAAGAGAATAAATAATTTACAGCGCGCATAATATTCACCTTTTGGTGTGGCGACTGGCAAGTAAGCTAACCTTCAGCCCTCAGTCTTCAAACTGTTTCACGTTTAGATCACGTTCTACGCTCTATTTGCATAATTTTAACGCTCCTCTCGCTTCCTTCCAAATCATCATTAGCGAGCTTGGTTTGGTCGAAGTTTTAAGCGACCTGAAGTTGAGAGTCCTCCTACACAAGCCGCCGGCGAGGGTTGGCCGACATAATTTACCTAATCTTCTCCGGGACACACCGAGAAGAACCATTTTGGAATGCAAAATTGGCGCGCTGTGCAGTTGTCCGAGCGGGGGGTTTTGTGCTCTTGTGGCGCGATGCGCAGCTTATGGCGCATTATTTTCATCAGTCGAGATCTGTGCATTCGCTGTCATCATTTGGCTCGTTGCGCTAAATGGAATTCATCGCCATCAGCAACCATCACCACCATTGCCAACCCGTATGAGTGCGGATGGTGGCCTAGGTTTGTGGGCCACTTTGCGAAATGATTGTTTTATGATGCGCGATGCAAGTGGTCGTCGCCTTTTGCATACTCATCCCTCTTGATCTTCCAGAAGTGGTTGTGTGTGTGTGTGTGCTGTCACTCGTATGAACGATGGTGATGAGTTCGTCGTTGCCGTTTTAGGGAAGGGTATGCGTTGATTGGGCCGCTGAAAGGAAGTGGTCCGCTCTGTGGGGCTTTTGATGTGCGCGAATCATTTGAACGATTTACGGCTTACGGACCTGGTGAATGAATGGTGGCCGGGAAAGCAATGGGGCACGCGGGTAAACGAGTCGTTTCCTTTAGTGATGTTTTGCATAAAATTTGCACTCATCTCAAGGTGAGTCCAAATTTCGGCCCATAAACGTGACGTAGACGGAGGTGCCCAGTGAAGGTAAAGTAATTTGCGTAAGCTCGCAAAATCTTGGACCGGTGGAAAGAAGCTGGACCTTCTGGTGGGACCGTAAATTGACAAAGAAAAGCATAAACTCATCCCCAAGCGAAAAAAAAGGATCCAACACCCCCAACACTACCTCGAAGCTAAAATGCCGCGGGGTGGAAGAATTTGCTGACAGCTGGCGCTAAGGCAGGCTAATTAATTATGCAACTTAATTTGCTTTGGCACGCCCTGGACCAGGTACATCAGCGGGTGTGACAGCGGGATGATACGACAACAGGGATAACTAGGAGGCCGTTGCACTGCGCCTTGCGGGACGACGGGTATTGTGCTCCGGTGTGTTTTGGAAAGAGATTAACAAGTTTGCGAGTCAGATGTTCGTCCGCGGCTCATGGTGTCGGGTATGGTGGATCGGTTTTGGTGGAGTATAAAATAACGATATTTAGCGTGTTTTTGGATTTGAAACGCCCTGAGCGTCTTCTTGTGGCATTTGTGACTACTACCATAACCACAGGAAAAGGATATCAGGATGTTGGGGTAAGGCAGTAAACCCTTGAATGTAGAAGGCGCAATACAATGTTGTCATTTTGAATGAGTTTGATTTGTCCATAAGGACTAATTTCTTGAAGAATCTTCTGAACGTTCAATCTACTCATTCAAGGGTCAAATGAAATCGTTTTCGATGGATCTGACTGCCGGTCGTACAACAAAACGACATAGTAAAACTGCAACCGTGTGCAGTTGCAGTGCAATTCCGTGCCCAATGTCTACCGTGGACACACAAGATTTTGTCACCATTTGTCGACGTGGACGCTGTTGCACAGACGGCGCATCGCTGGACGGTATTGGAGGATGGTACAATTTTCGGCTGCCAATCATCGCTCTCGCGAACGGACAAAACGCATACAGCAGCAGCTCTAATCAATTAGTCGAATTAGCAATTAATGGCGAACAATCTAGTCGGACGAGCGAAAGACGATAGAGCTGTGTCAGTGGCTCAATCGGTGTATCAATCGGAGATTCTGGGGAGAAATTTCATCCCGCTAACACAACGTTCACACAGTGTTGGAACGTTTTGGTGAAGGTGTACTGTGCACGGCCAACGACCGGTGTCGGTAGAATTCGTGTTTTTAATTAAGCCAATGCTACGGTAATTGTTCGAAGTTGGGATGTGTTCCTTTGCGCGGAAAAGGGGGATGGATGTTTAAAGGGGTGAGAGTTTGAATTAAATAATATTATGTATTCTAGCGCACGAAGGAACGAGGAGATTGCTACGCCGGTAGCCAATTTTACGATAACACGAGTCGATTCTATTCGGGAACAGACGTAATCTGCTTGAGGTAGATTGAAATTTGATTATTTAAACGGGAAGAAAGCTACGCGATGAATTGGCCGGATATCTTAACATAGAATAACCGAATCCATCCAGGTGGATTTACGTTTGCTTTACGGTCGAGTGGTTAGCATTGAATCGTGGCCACCCGTTGCTGTCCGTTCCCATTGCAGTTGACTGTACCGGCGTGTCCTATCAAGTATCACTTACATGGGCACCTAATTATGATATGACGTGAGCAACCATTCATTCCATCTCTCTCTCTCCTTCTCTACATAACGAGACCAAGTCTCATCATTTTCCGTTTTTCTGCACCCCGGGCAGAGCTAGATGCGAAATCGATCAACTCTGGCCGGTCTGCGGTGGGTCTGTTAAGCTGCCAACGCTTGGTTCACTGCCAGTCAGTGGATGAAAAATCGTTGATCAGCCAAACGTCCCACCTGGAAAGACATCCTAGCAGCTCTCCCCGGGTGGCTCAAGTTGGCGACTGACGCGAAACTGGGCCCCCGTAATTGATGGTGTGACATATTCGTTTATTGTTGTGTAGACATCTTATTAATGCAAACGAGCTGAGCGCTACGCTGTGTCGTACATCAATGTCAGAATTTTTGGCAGTGGTCTGAAGATGATGCGCGCTACCACCGACTGTCACGCTTGATCCACTTTAAGCCCCGGGTACGATACGTGCTTGTTGCTGTGTGTTCGATTACGAGAGCGTGCTCTATGCTTGTGAGCAGCACTACTCGACTGTACGGTTTTTTGGCGGTTTTGGTGGATTCTTTTCTTGCCCCCAACATCTCCATTCTTTAAAACAGTGCACTGCAAAACTGCTAATTGCTGTTTGATTCTACCATTTTTTTGTTTACTGTACTGGGCAAGAGTGGTTGTATTTCATTACTCAACGTCAACGTGTGGTTTTATGGCAGAGGAAAAGATTGATTAGAAGCGCTGAGACCGAGCCTTGTTGATTATAGTGCGTCAGCGTACCCTGTTGGTGCAGTGTAGCGCTAATGATATATGGGAGTGCAGGGCTTATTTTCAAGAACAAGACGGATTATTCTAATTCGAATCCACTTGATGGTGATCTTTTAAAGGTCACCACTGTGTGTGGTGGTTTATTAGTTCCATCTTCTTCAACCTATTGGCACCGATGTCTATGGTCATTTTAGCATCTGTCAGATACACTAACAACTATGCTACGGCTAACGCCATCTATCACAAATTAAATACACTTTGATTAGTATACAGATTGAGTGTATTAGTCCGGACGTAATAAGTTATTCCTTTTGTAATTAAAATAACTTTATCCCTAACTACCTCTCCGCAAAGGTTTTTTGTCTGAATTTCATTATCTTGTTCAACTTTCTTTCGTGTGGATATAATGTGTGGTATGATTAATAATTAAGTGATGGACGTTGATGCCCAAAACGGAAGCTTTCGTAACGCATGCACATATTAGGCAGTGAAAAGTATGTTAAACACACACATAACAGCAACATGTCCGGACGCTGATTGTGTGTACTCAATTAGGCTTACGAGTCAACTTTCACTCAACCTTGCTGTGCCTATCTCTTGAAATTATTTACCAGAGGACTCGACTTCCTCTCCATTAGTGTCTAGCACCGGCAATCGAAGGACTTATCGTTCCTCTTCAGCCGGTGG
The DNA here is from genome assembly GCF_016920715.1 of Anopheles arabiensis. NCBI lineage: Eukaryota > Metazoa > Arthropoda > Insecta > Diptera > Culicidae > Anopheles > Anopheles arabiensis. The sequence goes on from NC_053518.1 coordinate 6,340,667, forward strand.
TTGTGTGTGTGCGTGTGCTTGTATTCTTCAGTCCTATTCTGGCTCGTTTGCTTGTTTGCTCCCCTCGGTTAAACCTCGGGTGAGTTTTATTGTGCACAACCTAAACAAAGATGGCGACAAAGTTCATCGACCTATTTTACCGCAAAAAAAAGGAAGAAAGACCGCTTCCGTCTTTCCCTCTGCGTAGGCCGTAATTCGATAAATCCTTCCCCGGGCTTGGGTTCAGTTACTAGGACCGGGATGCTTGAAATTTTCTGCAAAAAGGTTGTGAATAGACACGGGTAGACCACCCACACTCGTTGCGTTTTCTTGGGGGAAGAAGTTGCTGCTGTTTGTTGTTTCCTTCGCATGTTAACCAGTCGTACAGGGATGATTTTGGGTACTTGGCAAAACCTAGATCATACCTCCGTTGCCACGTGGAGACGAAACCAGCTCGATGTGTTTAACCTAAAATAATTCTGTCGCTTTTCTTCTGCTGGATGTACTGCTCGCAATCGGCACCGACTTCTCCCACGTCTAAGCCTGAAGTGAGTACGTAGCAACAAAAAGCCGGTAATCGAAATTGTCACCAAACATGCAATCGCAAATTTCGTACCTCAATCGTCCCACTTTCGGGAGTTCAGGTTCAGCGTCGCGCTGGTGAACTGTCCAACGAAAATCGAGTGTATTCAGAGGCCACCTTTCCGTACTGTAGTAGGAGACTGTTCGCTTTGCCCTGTTCCCGCAAGGATGGGATGATGCAGGTGTTGCTACATTGAAGTGAATCAAACCGGTAGGGCTTTTTTGCAGAACCCCTAGGTGAAGGGAGTTGCCTGCCCTGCTTAGGGATTTGAAATGCGCAATGGATAAATAATGAAACACTCAATCTATAAATCCCCGTCGCTCCTCTGCACGCCGGGTGGAGCGAATGAATTCCGAGAAGATGGCTGTAGTAACTAAAGTAACATGCTCCATGTGCCAGCAAAACATGCAGACGAAGGTGTAGTTTTATCTACACTGCACGGCGTACGGGCGAGAATCGAGCCCGAGAACGATGTGACAAGTGTGAGCGGGTTATGTGGTAAGCTTTTCACATGTAATGGAAAATCCGGTTCACGTCGAGGCTCGAAGCTGTACTACCACGTAAAGGTTGTACGTACCTAGCTGCACAGCGAGCTGAGAAGTGTTTCCGGCAACTTTTCAATAACATTACATCGAGCCTAGTGAAAATGTGTGTTTGCGCTTCTCTGGAACCTATCAGAACAGGGGGGAGTTTTGCAACCACGGGCTTTGACGCGGTCGGCGGAAATGAAGTACGAAAACAAACTCTCGGGAAAAGTAGGTTTTCCTGGAGAAGTACTCAACCGTGTCGAGCGAGATTTCATTGCACGAAACCGGTTCGCGGTAGCGACTTTTTCGGAAACTTAAGCTTTGATATTGGAGACAGGCAGGAAGATAATCCCTCGAATTCGGGGATGAATGCCTGGGAATGTAACGGCCACCAATGCTATGTACATCGAATCGGTGTGAGAACTCACAGTCCGCAATGGAGGATACCCCAGCTCTGGTCAGAGATTTAGAACTTCCGGAAAAAAAGTAGAAGATTGACACTAAAACCTTCATCCTTTGTACGGTCGCCAGCTCTCCTGGCAATTGTGCAAATACCCTGCTGACAGTACGGGGCTTACTTTTGCTTTGCAATTCTTTACCTTCTCCATCCACGGTGTATCATTATCGATCGATTTTTAATGCCTTCGGCTTACAAGATGCGATCCGACAGCGAATGTGCAAAGTTGTTTTTCCCCCAACTTCTTAAGATCTCTTCGATATTGAAGAGGCGCGTAGAAAGTGCATCACTTGCCACCGTGGTGGATGAGTTTCCAAGGAAGTTGTTGTTATGGTCTTTACAATCTTGCCTATTGGTTGTGAGGAGGAATGGTGTCAGACTTGCGACGACTAATAATTTACTTCAGAGCCAGTGTTCAGTTTCTATCTCGGATTTATTTACGATTCAAAGTTGGTAGACTAAAGGTAAAGGAATGGAACTAAGAAAAATCTCAAAACTTTTATGACAACCCAAACCATTTGCCACTTGGAAGTAAATTGGAAGTAAAAATGAAAGTATCAAAGAAACAAAGAAAAAATAAGCCATCCTGAAAGACAGCGGAAAACATCCACTCTCCCCTTCAAAAATCTTACAAACTTCACGTTGGAATGTTTAATAATTGAGGCTCAAAAAGTTTTCCCTCCCTTTGGCCACCCGGGATTCTGTACGAAAAGGCAGCATACTTCTCATAAATATGTCCATCAATTGCAGGATAAATTCCTTTCCCCACATAATTACAGCGAAAAACGTTCGCTCGCGCTGTGGTGATTCGTACCACTTGGCGGAGATTTCCCGAGAAGAAGAGCTTAGCGTTTCTTATTAAACCGTTTTCCCCTTTAAAAAACACGTTTGTCTAATGTTTGTGTTTTTACTTTGTACCGAGTAGACGCACTGGTGTTTAAAGACGCTTCTTACACCGGTTTTGGGTCGCGATTGGAATTGGTGTTCGATTTCGCAGCTTCGAGAGTTTGCTATTAGAAGCTGCCGCCTCCTAGCGGTCTCTACATTCCGTTTTCCGCCCGATTTGAAGACGGAGCATGAAAAATAAATTGGAGACATTATAAGGTACTTGACGGCTGTAGGCCTCTGTTGGCGGTTCGGCAAGGATGGCTGCGCATTAGACCGCCTGCTCCGAAACCGTCATGCTCGAGCAAACCGCAGAAACGGTGGTGCCGGTACCTGTCACCATCCAGCAAACGAACCGTGTTGCGTTCGGTGGCGTCTGTTTGCCAAATCGTTGGGCCTTGATAGCTAACCATCACCCGGAGGGCATTTGTTTAGTCTGCCAACGACATCAAACGGTCGTCTTCGCAGCAAAACTTCGCAAAAGGTCTAAGAATGTGGATCCAAGGACAGGAACTGTTGGGTGGAGTGCGTCTATCGCTTCAGTTTCTTTTTTCCCGCATGCCGTTTCGTTGTACAGTGTGTAAAACCCCCTAAAGGGCTATGGCGGCCGCCACGATCCTTGATGGGAAACGACATCAAGCGGTTCGAGGGCCGATGTTTTTGTTTTCCACCAGTTTTGCCCTGGTATGTTTGTGTTTGCGTGAGGAAGTCTTTTAGCCTCGGTGTGCCTAACCACCCGAGAGACCTTCCCCACGCGGGAGTCCTTTACACGCAGCTGAATAAAGGGGGAGGGAGAAAGAACCCGTGCCGGTGTTTCGTAATATCATGACTGCAGACACATACAGGATGGGTGCTTTCTTCCTTTTACTCGGATTTAGTTGTATCTTGTAAGAAGTTTGCTCAAGGACGAAACTGATGTCTCCGTTTCTCCCGTGTTCCTGATGCACACCGTTGCCCAACGTCGTTTGATCCTTAAAGACTTGGCACGGTACAGGGAAAGGAAACAAATGAGAAACGACGAACCGCTCGAGCGCTGGTCGGAAAGGAAGAGATTGGATTGGATTTCATTGCTACAAAGAAATTCAATTTCGACCCAACGTTTGCGGTGCAAATTGAAGGCGAATGGTTTTTTTTTTTGTCTTCGAGGAACGTGTTTGCCAGTGTCGCACCGTGTGTCCGCTGCTGTCCGCCGGCTCGGATTAGTGCCCCGTGTGCTAGATGAAAAAGACCGTGGAAATTTGACCAATCCTAGCCGGGTCGGTGCTGAATGAAAAAGTAAAGCAGTTAAAATTGTGGATGAACAATTTCTTTGTGCAATTGTGGATGTCTAGCAACAGCGACTGAGAATTTTTCTTGCGTCCGTGCAATGGACATTGGGAAAGGTTTGCAGATGCTAATGAATCCATTTTAAAGTTTCATGACGAATGTTGACCTTTTTTCGACGGGTGTGCAGACTTTCACGTCGGAACTAGGGATTAAATTTTGAATGGTAGATTTACCATCTCGTCAATTTTGATATGCAAATTGCATAGTTTCAGGCGTTTTGTAGAGTTTTGTTGTTTTTTGTTATTTCTTTATGTTATTCCAAACAACAAAGTGTGTCTTTAGGTTCTAAATTTTACTTTATACCCTTTATTGATCGGATCAGAAAAAGTTTAGAAAATATTTTACCTCAACTTCCACAGTAAATGAAGTCAAAGAAACAGCAGACGAGAAAAAAACAACAACTTGATTTAATGTCAACATTAGCCATGACGGTCTGTGTAACTTGCCAACCTGTCAGGCACATTAGCTACATAAATCGCACCAGTACAATTGCCCGGCCCGTCCTGTACCATCGCTCCTAATGAAAGGGTAATTACTTTTGCCATCCCTCGAACCACCATGAATAAAGGTGTACCTGGAGCACAGACACACTCACACACAAACACACTCAGTCTTTCTCTCTTTAGCTGAGTGCTTCTGCGAATGAAAAATTATAACCTCCTATTGTTGAACATCGATTACCACCACTGCGCTCCTGTTGTAACGCAACGCGGATCGGTGTTTGCGAGGGAGCTACCAGAATAAAAAGGGTTTTGTCCTGGGTGCAATCAATTTTTTGAGCTGCTAGGGCAAACGACAGTTGAGCTCCCCGTTTTTATAAGCCGCCATCTCCTCCATCGCATTTAAACCTTATCGCCGATGCCGACATACAAATACAGTCAACCGAAAAAGTGCTACGATAGTATCGTCGATTTGTTGGTTGGTTGTGCAATGGAGTCCTTTCGCTTTCCAACAGTCAAACGCATAAATTCGAATTGTTTATGCAAGGAGTGGGATAGAGAGCGAATGAGAGCGATATTTAAGGTGTGGCTGGCCCATACTATACCAACGATTTGGATAGCTGCCCCAGGAAGGGTGATATGTGATAGTAAATTATATTTTGGAAGTATGCTAATTGTGGAGCAAACGGTTGTGGAATTATCCTGGAGAATGCGTACAGTGGGGGTGATATCTGAAGCCAACAATATTTCTTTATGGCGTTCTTTAAACTGTGTATCATAAAAATAAGGCAAAATGAGTTTCATGAGGAGAGGTATCGAAATATTTTCAGTAAATGTATGTTATTCTTTACACTTGCAATATCACATTGCACCACCAGAGGGCAAACAACAGATTGTTACATTATTACATATGTCCTTTTTTCCGGTCACACGTCTTTAAAGTTTGTATTCTTCAAGAGGCAGCACGTCTAACACATGTCGCTATTTTTCTAACCCATCTCATCTTCGAGTTCAATCATTATTATTCCAATCTCGTACTGAGGATTTTCCTCCCTGGACCGTATGGTGTCACTGTTTGACGTGAAAATATTTCGAAACCGTGCTGGTTTCACCTCCAACCATGAGCGTTGTGAACATTCATCTCGTTTCTCGTAGTTCCGCCTTGTATCGATGTGGTGTTTCGCAAAACCCTGCGTTAGAAATTCGCTTGATTCATTAGATTACACACCAACGATATATAATTAAATAAATTATCCCTTTGACCAGTGGGAGAGGATTTGGTCCGACACACACATACAGAAGGTAGTGTCATAAAAGTGCTGGATAGGGTCGCTCGAAATATAGTGGCTGGTCTGCCAGTGACAGAAAAGTGTCTATCTGTGAGGGTGCAAAGTTTCCGGTGCAGGCTAGCGAGAGGAACAAAAAAAAAAGGACATCCTTCCCAACACCTTCTCGCAGGGGCTCGCCACACTATGGTTATTCATTTTGCACGCCAACAGGGGGGGAAAAAACCTTGTGTCCATCCACACATTTTTGGAGGATGGAACCGACGATTCCCGGTGTGCAAAAAACATCCCCCATTTTCATGGCGGCTTTCAGCCCGATTGAAATGGGGCGGGTGTGTGCGTGAGCTTCTGGTTCTGGCGATTGTAGATGACATCAAATGGTACAGCACACACAGTAGACGCCCTGGCAGCAAACTCTCCTCCTCCAGAAGACCTCCATGGTTTAATTCAATATCAATCATATTTCATACAACCCGGCAGCATATGTGCTGGGTGCGGATGAGTGCTCTGCATGCGGTGGCGCACTGCAGGCATGCCGAAAGTATTGAGGAGGTTCCGGTCTATTCCGCCTCCCAGGAAAAAAGGGGTAACATTCCGGCATTGCTACAGGTTTGCCCCTGTCGCTAAACGTCGACTCCTTTTTATTTCGGTAGATGACATCTGCTACTACCGCTGCTGTTGTTGCTCTCCTTGGCCATCCCCTTTCGGTATATCGGCATCACCACTTTAAGACGGCATTTTCTAACGCTTGCCAATTCCAGCACATAAGCCAAACATGGCAATGAATTTGATAAACGTCCTGTCATCGGGCTTTACTTTCTTCTCCCCTCGCATTAACGACTCGCTGTAACGGGGAGTGAAAATATGAACCGAAAATTCCCCGCAAGCGATCCACACGGAACTAATTCGAAACTTCTTCGCACGATAACGATTCCAGTGGGGAGTTGCAATTTTGTTAAGTTTTTTTTTGTTCTTCTTCTCCATATTCTTAACACGGAACTCACTTTGCCAAGAGTTTAGCAGCGTTTCATCCGACCGCTTTATTACTTCGGCGTACATCCTTGCAATGCTTTGGTCGAGCCTGCGACGTTGATGAAAATTCCCGTTTCCTTGTGGCAATCGGGAAACAATTTCATTAGTGCGCGTACAGCAGGCGGCAGGTGCGACAAAACACAGGTGTTTTAGCTTTTTCAACTCGAAGGAAAACACCGGTCACAAAAGAAAGGAAAAACAAACGCGCTTCAACTCCCCGCACGGACCGGTAGGTATACGCCAGACCATGATTGGCGCACGTTTTCGAAGAACGTAAGCCGTGCTCGGGAGGGGAGCCTGTTTTCCCGTGGAAAGAAAAACATGGGACGCAATTTTTACGCAGCTGAAAGAATTTTCCCGGCTGCTTCCGGGAGATGCTTTCAAGCTCGTATCGCGTCGCGCTTCTTCGTTCATTAGGGTTGGTTGGTGGTTTTTCTCGGAGCTACTGAGTTTCCGTCCGTGCGCGGCAGCGGCGTCCCGGAAGTGAAGTCTATTCGCACAAATGAATTATCTTACCCGGAACACTTCAAAGCGATATCCGATAAACGTGATGGCAATGCTTATCATTCTTGGGCTTGTGAGTAGTCGTTTCGTGTGGGAGCTTTCTGTTCAGTTATTGTAAATTGTTTGCGGCAAAGTTGTGCAACGGCATGGAGTTTGGAGTTTGAGCCAAATTTGGAGTTTACTTGTCCAAGTATTATGAGTATCCTTTTACACTTTGATGATCCTGAGAGTGTTCCTGGTGGTTACATCCAATCTATTGTCATCATTTCCTTTTCACCAACTTCTGTCTGCCTAATATTGGAACTATATTTTTAGACTCCAATATACCCAATATCTTTGCAAAATCATCAATAGCTATCGGCGGCCAATCCTTTGTGCGGAGGACGTGGTTAACTGCCATCAGCACAACCTCACAAGTTCTGTGACCTGTTTGGGTCGATTCTAACAGCCTTTGAAAGACGCTTTGCCGCGTTTTGTTGCGGTGCGGACTTTCCAAGGTAACATTGGCCATAAAAATGCTTTTCCGACGCGGGAACATGCGCAGTGCCGAGGCGGACACCATCGAGCGACCGTTTGCCTGTCTTTTGGTCCTTTGGCAGTTCGCTCCGTCGTTTGGTTCCGTGTTGCAATTCGTGTGGAAAATATACATCGTAGAAGTGGGGGGAGAGGGGGGGGTGGAGGTAGGAGGAGGGGAGTAAATGTAGAAACGATACTACTTTTACTTTCGTTTACGTTGGCCTTGCATGTCGTTTGATTTTTGCATACTGCCGGGCGGTGAAAGGGTAGAATGCCAGTCAAACAGACAGTTTGACTGGAACATAACAACACTTTTCTCAGAAGCTCTGTTCATATTTATGATGGGAATGAAAATCTACTCAAAACTATGCTGACAGATGGGGGAAGTCAATGTGGAACATGCATTTTTTAAATCATGTGCTTGATGTGTAAAGTTTTCGCGAAAGTTCCAATGTTCCGGAATGGAAACTGGATTCTCCATGCATCGTTACAATGTTATTGAAGCAATATTGTAATTGAATTTTAGTAGAGTAATTGCGTTTACGAGAGGCACTTCAATTGATTGCCTGGACCTTGATGCTATTAATTTAATTTACATGTAAAGGCTTAGACTTTTGATTGCAGGGTATTAAAAGTTGTATATAATTGAGTGATTTTACTGGCCACATTAAACGTGTCGCAGGATATTGTAATAATCTAATGTAATCGAGGATTTAACGTAATCAATCATTGAAAAGATCTTTTAGTTACAGCGCAGTATAAAACGTTCCCCATTTAAGTTCCCTTCGCATTTGCTGTTTGGAAGTCAGTAGTGTGCTTCTCAGAAGTATTTCTGTTTTGGTCATTGTGGAGATGAATTTTCCATTACATCACCTCGACAGAATTGGTGCTGCTGATGTGTTCCGATACGATGCTCAGCTTAAGACTATTGTGCAAGTATTGAAACATAATCGCTCTATGGACAACGACGAGCAACTGTTCGGCTCAAATTTGACGTTGGGTGTAAGTAATGTTTTGGTAGCTGTTGGCACAAGACAAGGTATCCGATTTAATCCTTCATCTTCCTGCAGAAACTAGTGATTGAAAGACCCGAGCATTCTGTGCTGATGTGGCTATTTCAGTTGATGCAAGTGTATTTAAAGATAAAGTATGTGCTTGACCACTTGCGCCGCGATTGATCTATATCTGTTATCATTGTTTTTTTACCCCTGTCTAATGTAGCTTACATTTTCGGAGTTATACGAATGCTGAAAACATTCACAGCGCACTGGATAAGGGAGAAATCGATATAGGCATGGTGGTCGAGTCGATCGAGAACAGCACTGTGAACAAACTGTTGTTCGTAAAGATGGAGTAGGAGAAACGAGTGTACATGACTCTGTTTAAACACTTTCTAATGCTGTGTTATATTTGTAGCCAAAATCTTTACCTACCCCTGAACCATACCCATCACTCGGACACCTACTTCATCGACATCTTCGCTCGCAATCTGCGCTGTGCGCTGGTTGGTTTGGCGCTGTTTATCGTACTGCTGAATGCGCTTTTGACGCGTAAGCATGCCCCGGTTCGACACCTGCTGTTTGTGTACGAACTGCTCAGCGGTGCCCGGGCCTACCCGCACCCCAGCGAACACGTGCCGAACCGTACGTTGCAACTGCTGCTCGGAATCGTGCTGCAGATCTTCAGCTGTGCCCTGGCCACGTTCCTGGTAGCACAGCTGTCCATTCCCAGATCGGAGCTGCCGGTGCACAACTTGAAGGATCTAGCCAAGCATCCGGAGTACAAGGTGTGCATACCGACGTTGAGTAGGTTGGCCAGGCACATTCCTGCCTTGGTAAGGGGTAGTACGCATCAGAAGCGGTTCGATCACGACTGTCAGCGCTTGGTGCAGGGAAAGGATCCGGAAAAGCTGGCCGATTATCTTTGCGATCGAAACAATTTCGTCGTCATCCTGGCCAGCGATGCCACGATGAACCAGATATTTCACGATGCCAAGCTGCTGGAAAGGATGTGCGATATCATACCGATCGAAAGGAAGGTCGTAGTCAACTGGCTCGCCCTGCCGTACAGTGGCGCGTTCAAGCACGTGGAGCAGGTGAAGCAGTTGTGAGTTGTTGATTTGATTGGTTTGCTTGCGATTTCATTGACGGTTCGATATCATTAATGGCAGCTTCATTATGGCGCGCACGACTGGACTGCTGCACAAACCGTACCGTCAACTGGTGGGCTTCTGGAATCGGCAACCGAAGCAGAAGAAGAACCGTTGGGCAGATATAGAGCTGGCCAGCTTGAAGATTTTGTTTCTGGGCTATGGCACCGTCGGTTGTTGCAGCTTGGCGATGCTGTTAGTAGAACTACTAGTGGCAAAGGGTTTGAAAATCTACAAAATTGTTAAAGTCTACAACACTGAAACATCTCGCAAATGAATCGATAGAAGTTAAAAGTGAGCTTTTGTGACTGGACATGTATAACTTTAGGCGCTTTGTTGTTGTTCATTGTAAAACAGCTCTATATAACTGCACTTTACACTTTTCACTAACACATTCATTTCACTCATGCTCGCAATAAATTGAAAATAACATTCGTTGCTCGCACTACATCTTCCGCAAATCCATTTGCGACGCTCGTCTACATCCTTTTCGTGGCAGTTTAATTTGTCTGATAACGAGCAATTAATAGCTCGTGCGGCTGTACTGTACATCCGTGCTTGCCCGCAAATCGTACCGGACGGTCACGTAAACGATTGTCAAGTGTTTAAATCGATTTACGTTAATTGCTACTCTGCCATCAGCTCAGCTTTGCTGTGTTTTAGTCTTTGCGCTAATATGCCAAGTGCTGGAGTAAAAAGCAGTAGCATACCTGGTAGCACACAAAAAGAGCAAACAGTTTACAGTAAAAATACCAACCACCGCCGGCTTTCCGTTCGGTTTTACAGATATTGAGAAAAAAAAGAAGAAAAGCACACAGGCAGACACACAGGCCAAACAATTTCTATTGCGCGCCTGTTCAGGAACGAGTTTGCCAGCTTGCTTTTTTAGTGTTTACTCACCATTGCCAACGGTTCGTTGGTGGAAGCTGTTCGGAAGTATCGTTAGCTAGCTACGTCCTGGTTGGTCCTGGGGGCAGCGCCACGGCCGCCGTGTTGGCTCCATTGTTCTTAGAAGCGATGGCGATCCGATTGTTTGTTTGGCTTTTCGAAGTGGGTTGGTTGGTTGGTTTCAACTTCGTTTGCTTTCGTTCGCCTGTGGGCGCGGAAAAAAAGCGAGAAAAAAACATTGCGAACAACACGGCAAGGCGGTGGAGGCTTTTGATACTTTCCCTTCGGCTTTTTTTTATTGTTGTAGCGGCGCTGGTACCACAATATTTATCCAAACAGTGTGCCCCAGTGTATGGGAGGGAGGAACAGAAACAATGAGCAAATTGTTTGCGGCACTTGAAAACGTTTAGATTTTTGGTCGCACTTTTAGGGGTTTTTTTTTCATTCTGCAGCAATGTTCAATGCCTCCCACGAGATGGAAAAGGGTGGAAGAATAGAAAATCTTTAACAAGAAATGCTTTATGTTAGCGTCTGAGCTGTGTTTGCTTGTGACGCGAGGCGTGTTTTCGCGACTACAGGAAGTTTGTTGGAAATTCGTTTCAATAAAGAGATCTTGTTTACATTAATATTTCAAATAAACTTCCGATGAATGGTTGTTTTGACTTCGGAATGGAAATGCACGTTACGCGCTGAGAAATAATATCGAAATCTATTTTTTGTGATTATTTGCAGAACCGATACGTCTTTATACTTGGTTCCGTTTATTTTTGATAAACGAGCGAAGCAAAGCAAAGTGCCTAAAGGTTTCAAAGGGGATTCCTTCTATTTACACAATTAGAAGTTTAATAAAATTTAAAGGAAAACTCTCTCTCCCAAACATGCGAAAAGAGAATTTCAAATATAATTTCTCGTCTATAAGTTTCCAACCTCATTTACCAGCAAAAAAAAAAAAAATCAATACTCCGCGCCTCCATTTCGCATGGTTGGCGTGTGCTGCACAACTTCTTTCACGGGATTTCTTACACCTCATTAGCCCGTGTGCACCGTTTACCCTCTTAATTATGGTTTGCCCGTCCATACACTCCGTGCCATGTTGTTTTTTATACCACGCATCCAGGCCATGAGTGTCGCACCAGTTTATTTAGCAGCTCATTAATCCATCGTCAATGGAACACATCGAGCAGCAGAGTTCGCTGATGGTTTCACTATCTAGCGACAGTTCAAACAGCTGCTTTGCTGGATTTGTGTGTTGGTTCCAATCGCTATATTCCTGCAGTTTATGAATGGTATATGGTATGAATGGTAAAAAATATGGTAAAAAAATGCAGAGTAAACCCCCCTTGAATATTTTCATATTTTCTGTCTTACTACATTGTTCTCCTCTTTATTCTCCTACCTGAACATGGTTCGGAGGTGGGCTGTGTATTTTTTTTCCACAGCGCGCTTAAAAGACACGTAAAACCTTCCCGCATTCAGTGTCATCTCACGCCAGTCATATCCGATTCACGCCTCATATACTTCAATCCGGAAATTGATCATAAAATTCCGGAAAGGGCTGCATCATTAAACCTGTTTCCTGGCTGCACGGTAATCGACCGCTTGGTTTTGTGCCATCCCCAGCATAACATGGTAAGCAACATATGGGGAAAAATGGTAAGCCCAACAATGAGTTTGAAGTTTTTTGGAGCTTAAGTTTTGTTCTCGAGCTTATACGGTCCCACGGCACTTCATGCTGTGGAACATCTTCTTAACAAAACAGAACAAAGTAACGCAGAACTATCGAAACAAAATATCCCCAAAGAGAGTCATCAAATGGCTAGCAAACTGAGAATGATAAAGTAACGTAGTAGAGTCAGAACCCTCCCAGGAACTAACCGTCCGTCCGTTTAAAGTGCTCGCAAGCACATCCTTCTTTTACAGGATACACAGGATACATGGCAACCGGCCGAAACGTTTGCTTTAATGCTAACGAAACACTGCGATTCCACGTTGCGGAAACACTCCATTTACCGGCTCCCGATAGCGGAACTGAGGAGCTAAAACCATCGGGCTCTGCAAACCGGATGGAATCGATTGGCGGTTGTGAACCTGGTGGGGCCAAGTGAGCAGCATTAGGATTGTACACGTTTTATTCGCCAGCACACACATTCCTTCGAGGGTTTACCTTTATGTCTTCACCTACCACGGATAAGAAAGTAATGGTTTTTTCGGGGCTTTGGGGCAAAATTTTATTGCCATCCACCTCCTCCTCCTCCTACTCCTCTCCCTGATTGCCATCAACCATTACAACCATTGTGCGGTTTGTACTGGTTTCCATGTCCGCGCAATGGGAGAGGTTCTAAAGGATATGCCGCGCTCTTGGAGCGGTTTGAAGTTTTACACGACCACTCCAAACGGCAACGGGTCGCGGGAGACTAATGAAGGCTGCTGTTAGTTTTAGCAGAGGCCGAAAACTTTTACTCACCATCGATCCGCTGAGTGTGTGTGTGTGTAGTAGTAGTAGTAGCAGTAGGATCCATATCCTGGGGTTTGTTGAAAACAGCGTCAATATTTGCCCACGCTTCCAGCGTCCTTGTCCAGCACACAATGGAGCGGATGAATTATGGTTTGTTGAGCTTGGAGCTGTTTTTCTGGGATGCGCTGGCAGCTTTCATAGAGTGAACGCACATTAATGCACAGGGATGCACCGAAAACTTTCCCACAGCTTCGAGTGAAATTTGCATGAATAGGTTTTTACGAGTTTGCGGAAACCGCTGGCCCTGTAGCGGTTGGAGAGGACTTGTTTTCGGTACTGGCGTTATTTGTTCCAATCAAACAGTTGATTGAGCTTCCAGAAGAGCATACGAGCCGCTCTCCGGCATTTAATTAAGATTTGGTTCAGATCTGGTGCAGCAGCATTTTGTGGGTTGTCCGGGGCTTGGATTGCAAGAACATGGACGTACCTTGTCAGGTACGCGATTGGATGGAGTCGGAATTTTCGAAAACTAATTTAAACCGGTACATAATGACCAGTTGAGGTTGAGGTTAGGTCTTGTAGTTGGTTTCTTATGGATGTTGGTTGAGTTCTTACTAGTTACCAGAATGCATTAATGCTATTAAACTGTGATTGTGATGAAAAAACCTTTTTTTATCTAAAATACTTAGACTTCCATTCAGTTTCTCTTAAAAGGCTTTGAGGAGTAAACATTAACTTGAATCGTCATGTATCATGGTGTACGTGATAAAAATATCCTGAAGATGTTATCAGCGCCGCAGTGACTTGTCATAATGTTAAATTCCCCGTCACACTTGCTGTGAAAATCAGCTCCAATATATGGAATGTAGAAGGTATCTAAGACACCTTTTACTAAGCACAGGTGTCAACAGTCGCTGCTGAATTGACACTAACAATCTAATGTACGTACGTGTCATCACCAACTCAGCCAGAGCAGTCCCTGTCATAGCTTCCCACAGCCTTACAGCGAGCAAACGTTTGCTCTCCATTGCAGCCAGCTTCTTACAGCAACATGTGTTCTCTGGTTGTCTATGTCCTTTCCATTTGCCAGCAGATCGTACATTTGCTTTGATCTTTAGCGCGTACCATCATATTCTCTCGTTAATGAAACATTGGTGATTGGAAAAAAAGAAGCTGAATCTGATTTATGCTGTGTTTGATTGGAATTCCAAAAGATCCTTGACAGTCGCGCTTCATCTTCGTTGTCATGTCGTTAAGTCTGCCAGGACAATAAAAAAACAGCGAAAAGCTGTTCTAGGAATGACCAAAAAAGCCCGCACAGCACGCGCAAATCACATCTCAGTAGACTTGTTTTATTAACTTTGTGTTGGTGGGCGGCAAAGAAGAACGTTATGCCCCGGGTAAATGGTGCCCTTCGCGTCCGTCCCAGCTTGGTCCTTACCGGAACGAAGGCGAGTGTTTCTAATGGCATTCTGACCATAGCGACTGGACATGAGCAGTGGGCAAAACAAGAAGAAAAATTCGCATCGCCATTGTGTCACACTAAGAATGTCCCGCTGCTCGGTACGGTGACGGTTGCGTAGTGTTGGACCTTATATCCTTCGTAGAATTCGCACCACTTGCTGCAAGAATTGTGTACCAAAAATTGTAAATATAGTACAAGGCGAGGAGACTAGCCTTGCGGAGGACAGGCATCTGGAAGGGGATGTGTGAAGTTTTGTTACAAAATGTATGCTGTTGGTCTGAAGAACTTGAAGTACAATGTTACATTGTGTACGTCCCAGAATCTGGCCCCAAAATCCGTCCCTCGTGTGGCCTTCATTTTGGTGGTAAGATAGACTTGACTTTCGGGGAAAGGAATTATCAACACCTTGTTGTTCCTTGTGTCGTCTGACCATGTGTGTGTGTGTGGTGATGGTACTCTGTGTTCTTTTATTGACTTTTTCGCATCCCTCCTGGAAGCTAAGCTTCTTTTGTTTGGACATACCTGTGCAGTCAGTGCTGGGGCGCTCTCACTCCTCCTCCAAACAGAGCCATGGGAGTGCATGGGAGTGTGACGCAGGACACGTCGTCATATGCTCCTCGTGGGAAAAGCTTTTGCTAGTTGTTTGCACTGCCCTTCGCTTACATTTGCGAACTAACCAAGCGTGAGTGTGTGTACTATGTGCAGCAGCAGCAGCAGCAGCAGCAGCAGCAGTCGGTTTTGTGTGGTTTCAGGCACAATAACACGCACAAAATCACATGCAAGCTGCAAACTCGAGCTTCATTGCCGCAACGCAGAGTGGTGCCGAGGATGACGACGGGCTTTTGCCATAAACCACGGATGAAATGAAAGAAAACAAAAAGTTAGTTAGTGAATAAAAAATTGGACACAAATGGTCTCGGCAAAACATAAGCTACTCATGCTTATACCTCTATGCGCCCACACCTCTCCGGTATCCAGTATCGGGTAGCAGCTCTATGCTGGTATGTGGTTTTTGTGTGCAGCAAAACGGTCCGATGCTGTTGGCTGAGTGCGGTATCGGTTAAATGGGTGGGAAATATTTAGCACATGGTTTTCGGCGGGGTATGCTTGTGTGTTCTGTCCCTTCCCGGTTGGATGCATATGCATTCAGTTATAACTGTGGGTGGGAAGAATGATGTGTGCGTGGGAGGGGGGGGGGAGGATATACAGTCCGCTTTGCAGCAAAATTTGTGAAAGCATACTTACAGTTGGAGCTTAATTTTTTATAATCCTCTTTTTGCCACGATGTTGGAGAATGAAATGATCAAAATATTGGCGAAATTTCGCAATCATGTGAAACGTTCGGAATAGTTTGTCGGCGGGGACTGTTTGTACTATTGATTGAAATTTCCAAGAAGGTAAACACATGCGTTTCAGCACACATTCGTCGTACGCGTTAAATTGTTTGTGTTTGAATATCAATTCAAATGAAAAGCTCCATGCAGAGCTTATGGCCATTTGTTTTTTCATGTATGGTTTGGGTGTGTGTGAAAAATATATTTCAAAATTTCCCACAAACATTTGATGGTGTAGTTAATCGCTTGGATTGCAATGGTTAATGAAACAGGGAAAAATTGTGCTTTCATTTGTGCATTTTCGTTTACGCAATGACATTAACCAAAAAGGCTTTTTACACGATTTACTTACAGCTTCAGGATACGCTTCAGATTAAATACAATTCAACCTCTTCATCCTTCATTTTAGCTTTTTTCCACAGCAAAAAAGGCTCTATAACGAACTGTTTTCCATGTAATCAGTTTTGGTTGAATTTCGCTTAACCCACTTTATTTAAAAAATCAATCCTCACATCAAAGAAATTGCCCAGAGGACGCACGGACGCGTGGCAAAAGGTCAACATTAAGCGACTAATAGAGTGTAATCCCTGTAGATGATAAGTTATGCAAAGGATTTAAGCTTCCCGACCCTCCCACATGCCATACGCTTGCCCCAGAGGTGATAGTGTAAATGGGGACATGGATTGCACCAAATTTGCATAACAATAAGGCAAAACACACACACGGCAGTTGCAGCAAACCGTGGCAATATCTCAATTATCGACCATTTATCCACTCTGTTTGCCGGTTGGATGGGTTTGAGCAGTTCCCTGCCAGCTCTGGGTAAAAGATGGTTTACCGTACTGATGTGGAGGAGCAGTGGATGGAAGCGTGGTATGACGGAACCGACCGTGCTCGAAGGAGGCGAAGCGTTGATTGCTAATTTGTAACAACTAGTCGTATCGTAATCACGTGCCAACAGCATTATCCCATGCACGGACGAATGCCTCGGCGCAATGTACACCACACCACACGTCATCATCCATCCACGCTTCGAAACCATCCGGAAAATGGACCATTTCCTGTTGCCCCTGTTACGGCCCCACCTTTTCCCTCCGAGTTTGCGTAATTTTTCCCGAATGTGTATTATGTTTTCCCTGTTTGGTGTTTGTGTGTGTGAGTGAGTTTTTTTAGCTCTGGAAATAGTAACACGTTTCCATGGTCATTCATTCTGCTCGATTTAATTCAATTTTATGCACCTTCACGTTTTTGGGATGCTGATTGCCGCTCCCTTTTCCACTCCATTCTGCTGCCGTTGGGATGTTAGGGGGAATTTGATTTTTCGCTGGGCGGTGAATGGTTGTCCCAAGGGAGCTGGTTTTACACGTGCCCTGCTGTCAATGTGGGCGAATTATGCCGGATTATGACATAGTTGTCATCAATGTTGGCTGTAGCAACTTTAAGCTGACGAGATATTTAGCAAGGTCACTGATGATAGCGAAAGTTTGGTTCACGGTTCATTACCACCATTCAATTAACATGTCAACTGTTCAATTAATAGAATGTAAAAGAATTATTCTCGGAATTAGGAATCGATGTGTTTATTCTAGGAAAAAAGTAGCAATAATTGTTGCTTTTATTACTGAAAACAGACAGCAATGACGGCTTCTACAGCACTGTAAACCCTGTGTTTGTAGCCTATAATCTTCCAAACAATGGCAACTCCAGAATGGTAACAGCATGTGACAGATTACTAAATTATTGATACATACAGAAGTATTTCAGTTGCATCCACATCTCCTCAGAGACTCCTTAAAGTTTTCCTCGTAATGTTCAACAACACGCAGAGACAGTTCTTTGCAGAGACGATCATAAATTCGGAGCCAAAAATCTCAGCCACGCCTGGAGTCTCTAGTGCCTTGCAGAGCTGGCGCAAGATTCTTAAAAGCCTTCCCAACAATGACGGGGCCCTATAAATAATATTCAAACAGTGTGAAAGATAAAGTACTGGGCCACGCACTGGTTGCCCGTGGAAAGGAAGTTCCCTTACCAGGTCTGACAGGCTCAGGGGAAGGACTGTAAAAGTGTCTGGCCGTATGCGTGCGTATGTGGGTTTCCATCTGTGAAGCTCTGAACAGGCGCTGAAAGACGCGCTTCCCATTTCAGTGCTGTCAGGCGTGAAGAATTAATTCCCCGGCGCGCGCGCGCGAGCGGATATCTTCAATCGCAGGGACACACACTGCTTTGCGTCGGTTGCCGGAAGTGTGGTCTGAAAGGAAAAAAGAAAACGCTGCTTCCAATAATCGTCTTCGATGTCACATAAATCAACTGCGTACAGGGAATTGGGATAATGCACGCATAGCGTGGTTGAATGTGGGTCGGTTTTCATCTTTTTTCGGTGGTGTCTCTTTTGAGTTCGGAATTGATCCTGTTTCGGGGCTGCAAGAAGTGTGGCTTGGCATAAAAGTTAATTGTTGCTTGGTAACGGCTCGGTTCCGGTCGTGCGGTGACTTATGTAATGGTTTTCTGGCGACGGCCGGGGAGAGGGTTGTGTAAATCGGTCATTTTTCATACACAAAACCATTCACAGCTGGAAATGAGATCATTAACGCTTGGGAATTGGGTGGTTCGGCGTTTCATTCGGGTTGAATCTGGTGCAGGGTAGCAGCAAGACCCATTTCCGGGATGCATCTTGGAAGGGGGTGTACGCACGTAATGAGCTTAAAAGCAGCGTCACTTTATTTAAAAGGGTCTAAAGCGTCTGTCAATAAGAAGTAGCAGTGGAGTGTTTTTGATGTCGTCAATCGTTATCAAGCCGCTTTATACTCACAAACAAAACGGTTTGATTAAAAGGTTGTCATCACATTAGAAAATATGCCTCAGCTAGAACGCTTTACAACGCATCTTTATGAGCATCTTTTTACCGCCCGGATCACCAATTTGTTTCGGTAGCATACGTAATTTCGTAGGTTCGTATAGGTACTAAATTATGGACTTTTATTCCAAACACAATAATAAACCAACGAGCAGCAACCAAACGATGTGGCGTCAATGATGTAGAGACGTCTGTGGTGTGCCTGCGTCTTACTTCTTCTGAGTTCGACTACACTTTCCTCCGCCGCTGCCGCAGTTGCTGCCAGCCTGCTTCCGCTCACGCAGTTGCAGCTGAAAATATTAACTTATTTATGGCACATTTTATGTGACTTTTGGGTGTATTTTTTGTTGGTACTGGCGCTTTCCGTGAATCGTACGCCTTCCGACCATCAAATTACGCTTTGTTTCCATAAATTAAATCCCACACAAGTGTTAATATGAAGGCGGTCGGGGGCAGTACAAGCAAATGAAAACGTTAGAGGACATGGATAGACCCAAAGTAAAAAAAAAGGGAAGGAAGGAACATGCCGTGTCGCACGTTATGCTTCGGGAACGTGAACGATCACACGATAGGTAGGTGGAGTGTTTTTGGCCCATTTTTTATGTCCGCTGTGCGTAATTACGTACGCAGTACGGTGGTATAAATTCTGCACCCCGCCGATCGTGTTCGTGTTGACGGAAACGTTCTATGTTAGCTCGTTGTTTTTGGAAGTTTTTCGTTTTGTTTTGGGTTTATTAAAAATGTAAACAGAATTCACAATGCCCGAACGAGAGCAACATCTTCCACGGTCGATAGAATCTTGTCACGGTTACGGTTATTTGTGTTTGTGCAGGTCAAGAGAGACCTTTGCTGAGTTGTCTAATAACCAATTCCTAAGGCTATTCCGGTTCGAAGGACCAAAACGCCATTCGTGAGCTCCTGCTATCAACCATTCTTCATCTCGCGGGAGAGTATCGCTCGATCGTACCGGACACATAAAAACGTTTAATGTGCGTTCGACCTTTGTGCGTGTGTGTGTTTGGAAAAAAATTATGATCAACGTTCCGAAATCCATAATTAGACCTCCGAGATGTACACGGTTCTTCTTTTTCGGACCTTTCGGGCCTGTTCTAATTGGTACCTACCGCTGTGGAGAAACGCCTCGCGAGAAATTGATGCTCCGAGCTGAACAAAACATGTCTTCGAAATGTCTTCTGCACCGACCGAATACCCTCTAATTATGCACCTTCAACGACGGTGAAATGTTTTGAGCTGACCGACACCGATGACGGGGGGAAGGGCCAGTTTTGGACAGATGCCATCTCCCTGTTGTTCGGCTGTGGCGCCTTTATTTAACATAAACGTATGCGAACGGATCGTCACCGTTTCGTTCTATCGAATCGGTTTACGAATAGTTGAAGCCTTTCCCACTAATATCACGCTCTCTTTCTGTTCTCTTCCATCCGCAGATGTTCCGGCAAGAACCACTGCAGCTTCATCTTCTCGCAGGATCACCCGTTTGCCGTCGTCTGGAAGGAGGGCACGGTGCGCATCAAGTACATCTGCATGGACGGTAAGTCACGTCGGTCGGCTTTTGAATAGTTAATTCCACTTCCTCGTCCGCTACCACCCCACACCGCCGCGACCGCGGTGTGGGAGTTCTGTGGGACACACGTACTTCGGCAGAATAGCTGGCGGGTAATTTTGCTCTCGCCGGCGTGCATCTTACCGGCGCCGGTGTATATCCGGTGCCATAATTTATGCCTAAATAGATAATGGGTCAAAAGGCTGTCATTATCGTTCGAGCTGTGCGGTAGGAGTGTTGGTGTGCCCGGAAAATGAGAGCCCGATATGAATTTATTCAACGAAATTATTAGAGTTACTTGTTGGGGAAGTTTCACTGACTGACTTTCGTCGCACCAAGGGGACAATGTTTAATTTGCTGCTTCCGGATGAAAAAATAGGCCGAATGTTTGTAGAAAATGCTACCAAAATTGTGCTATTATGCTGATTTTGTATGGATAAAACGTTGCGTCATTTTAAGTTTTGCATTGATTGCTTCGCTTTTATATCCAACGCCTCGGATCACATGCATGCATTGTGTTTATGCATAATAGATTTCCACGTCATACGCCATGCAAAGTGGCAAACTTGGCTTTTGTCGTCATATCACAA